>NC_037673.1:14212670-14559202 GCF_003255815.1 Theropithecus gelada
AAAAAAAAAAAAAAAAAAAAAAAAAAAGTAGTAGTACATCTTTTACTCCTGTTTTTAGAATGGGCACAGCAAACTGTCCACTTATTTTCATCATTAACATATGGAATGTAATTTATGATATTTTCTTAGAGAAGATTAAAATCATAGGTAAAGTGAATAGGGAAGTTAATTCCGATACTAAAGTTGACAGTAATCAGAACTTAGAGAAGTAAGCCACAGCCAGTCAGGAAAATTGCAGAATGGAAAAGATGATTATTAGTAAAGAGTTCTTGTGGTTCTTAATTGTCTTCATGAACCTAGTGGCTCTGCTCCTTCACCAGAAAACTCTGATTTTGTTGATTAATCTTTTTGTATTCAGTAACAACTCTAAATGACTGATTTGTTGTTTAATGTTTTCTATTTTTCTTTTTTATACCAAGCAAATTAGGAGATGCTGGCATATTAAAGATGTGAAAAAAAATAAAAGGAATTCAGAAAGAATGATATATCTAATATCCAGGAGACAATGTAGTTGCATCAATTGTGTTGTAAAGAAGAATATATCTACCATTAGTAATGGCAATGACAGTAATGATGACAATAATAAAGATTGCATTGAGCTATATATACATTATCTCATTCCAGTATAAAAGAAGTGACCCCAGCAACTTCTTGGATGCCAAGGAGGTTTCCAAATTATTTGTTTTACAAACTCTTACTTTATTCCTCTCCGCCTCCGCCTCCGCCTCCTCCGCCGCCGCCGCCCCCCCCTTCCTCCTCCTCCTCCTCTTCCTCCTCCTCCTCCTCCTTTTTTTCCCCAAGGACAGAGTCTTGCTCTGTCACCCATGGTGGAGTGCAGAGGCGTAATCTTGCCCCACTGCAACTTCTACCTCCTGTGCTTCAGTGATCCTCGCACCTTAGCCTCCTGAGTAGCTGGGACTATATAGGTGTATGTCCACCTGTAGTGGATGCATGCCCAGCTAATTCTTTAAATTTTTTGTAGAGACAAGGTCTCACTATGTTGCCCAGGTTGGTCTCCAGTCCCTGGGCTCAAGTGATCCTCCCACTTCGGCTTCTCAGCGTATTTTTAAGAATGAGAGGGATGCTATTAATACTATCAGTATGCTGGGATAACAGATGCCTATAAGGCAGTTGATAAAAGGAATATAATGGGACCCTGCTTATTCACTAAACAAATGTCCTTGAACTTTTACGGGTCAAGAACACAAGAGAGGAAGGTCTGCCTAACAAGTGAAGTACATCAACTCACTGACTTACTCTGGGTTGCTATTAAATTGTATTAAAATTCTATGTAGACATTACCTAGCCTCAGAGTTGAATTTGGACTACCCTTAAAATAAAAAAATTCTTAAATCTTTAGTGTGGTATCTATTAATTTTTATGATGATTTACAAATTAGAAATGATTACTTTGCAAGTCATAGTTTATTTTGAAGATAAAAAGAGTGATTATAGTTAAGGAAAAATGCCATATATGGCATTGTTCTTTTCTTAACAGCTTATGAAATTTGGAAAACTGGATATTTTAGAAAGCTTTCTCCTGTTGGCTGCAATGAAGTGGAGATCCTGCAGGGAAGAAACTCAGATATGTTGATAATTACTCTAATTATGAGAGTTCAGATTTGGAAAATTGTCTGAAAATCTGTGTTGCCATGCAGTTTCTGATAGTAATAATTTTGAATTAATATTTATTGTGTGATGCATATTTTTGATAAAAGTGTTTTAATGCAGTTATTTAAAATATGTAGTAGAGTAATACTGAAGCAATATATCATGACACAAAAGGATATTCACTATAAGTAAGTACATCAGGCAATTAAAAAACAGCATTATTATTTGTTTTCATTTTTTGTTTTAGGAAAAATGTACCTGTGGGCACACATATACAGATAAAATTCTGCAAGGATATTTTACTAAATTTAAATGCTTATTTGAGGATTAATGGAATTTAATTTTATCCCCTTGTAACTAATAAATTGACCATATTTTCCGTTCAGTTTTACTTTAAAAATAAAAACATAAACATTAACCTGTTTCCTTTTATAGAAGTGCTGCTGTGTATTCTGAAGCTGACTATTTTTTTTTATGTTCAAGATAGTGTTTTCAAGTAATGGAATCATTCCGTCATCTCACTCTTAGGGTCAAAAATAAGGGGTCACTATATGTCCTCTAGAAAATGTTTTGTAACCAGTTAGGCAGCCATGTGGTTGGCAAATGTTACAACAGTTCAGATCCATTTTTGTTTTATAGGTCTCTGCAAAGCCAGCTGTTAGAGAGTATCTCATTGGACACTTCCTTTGATTATTTCCACATACATTTATGTGACTAATTTATGTGGAACTGGAGAATAAGACCTCACATACATTCTTACAGCCTCCAAAAATATTACACGTGATGGCAATGATGATGAGGATGCTGACCTTACTGTAGATAACAGTGACCGTTTGCTGTGTGTTCGTGCGCCTGGTACAGACTCTGCCCCCAAGTCCTTATCTGGTCCTTTCACTAGACTTAGTAGTCTGTCTTTATCTTCCGGTAGGTTCTCCGTATTCTCAGCAAGGCAGCTCGTTCCATCAGCAGTTCTCCTGGCCTGTCCAAACCCTCCATGCAATGAGTCTTCTTCAGGTTCAGGGACATAGACATAGCTTCTGTCCACTCAAATGTTGAACATCCCTGCATTGTCAAAACCGGCAAGTATGGTACCCATTACTCGGTACCTGTCTACCTATAGAAGTTCCTTTAAAAAAAGAGCTGTCTGTTTACTACTTCATGGCATGTAGTTTTATACATTGACCTGCTTCATATTATTTTGTCTTACAACTTGATGTCTAGATATGTAAGCAGGTGGGAGTAGATTTTTTCTTTTGTATTTTTGCTCTCTTTTTCTCTGTAAAGTTTTTAAATAGAAATAAAATACATAAGGCTCATATTATGTGATCTCTTGTTGGCAGTATAAAAGGTTTCATAATCATTGTTTTCTTTCTTTCTTGTTATACAGGTGCTCCATTAGGTGAAGAGGTGGAGAAGGGTGAAGGATTTAAGGACTTGATTTGTTTTTAAGTTAAATATTAGGTTGCTAGATATCTCAGGATATCTAGCAAATAACTTAGCTTTTGAAATTCAGTGAAATCCGTTTTTTTAAGGGAGGGATGTTATTCCAGGAATTCTGCTGAAATAAACAGTATACAGAGGCATATCTCTGAATATTTAGTCATTGCCAGTGGCAAAGTTGGCAATGCTAAATAATTTGTGGTATATTTAATAGAGGAATAGTGTATAGCCTTTGTAGATAATGATTTAGGTCTGTATTTATTTTTACAGAAAGGTAACCACATACACACATATATGCATCCATCTTTTTATTTTGAAATAATTTCAGTCTTAAAAATAGTTACAAAAATTACACAAAAACTTCTATATACCTTTTACTCAGATATCTTACATGTTAATATTTTGTCATTTGTTATACCACTTATACCCTTCTTTCTGTATTTGTACATGTATCACCTAGATAAACTTTTTTTTCTGAAACATTTATAATTAAGGCAGACATAATACTTCTTTTACCTTTAAATATTTTAATGTATTTTTTTTTTAATCAAGGACATTCTCTTCTGGCAGTAAAATGATCATAATTGGGAATACCACATTCATTCAATGCTGTTATCTCATTTGCAGACTTTATTCCGATCTTGCCAGTTGCCCATTAATGTTCTTTATTTCGTGCAGTATCCATTCCAGGAGCACATATTGCATTTAGTTGCAGCCCTCTTTAGTGTTTTTTAGTCTGGAAAAGCTATTCAGTCTGTCAGTCAGGACCTTCACAGTTTTGAAGAATACAATCTAGTTAATTCTAGCTAGTTTGTTGAAGACCCTTAATTTGGATTTGTGTGGTATTTCCTTGTGATGTGAGTGGGAATACTGCAGAAGGGTGGTACTGTGCTCTCTGTGCATTCTGTCAGGCAAGCTCTTGATATGCCTGTCCTGTGGCTGATGACATTAACTTTGGTCACGTAGTTAAGATGGTGACCCCAATTCCATGGTCAAATTGATAACTCTTTTCTTTGTAATGAAGTATCTTGAGATTTTCTGTGAAAGTATGTAAGTATCTTATTCCTCATCACACTTTTACCCATTAATTTTGTACTCATTCATGATTTTTGCCTGAACCAGTTGTTAGTGTGGTGTTCGTCACATGTTAATTTTTAAATTCTTCCACTTATTCCACTTTTGTAGTTTGAGTCCTACTGTAAGGAAGAACTTTCCCTTCGCATTGACTTAATTGTTCAGAACAGGCTCATAGGTCCTTATTTGATTCTGCTGATTGTGATCTTTCATTATCATGATTGATTGGATTGCTCCGATTGTTCCCAGCTGGCCAGCGGGGACAGTTCAGGCTGTGCCTGGTCCTGTCTTTTTCCGAGCCTTTGCTTATTTTTTTTTGTCTGTTCTGTTTCATTGTGGGGGTGGGGAGGGGCGCAGTTGTGGATTGTTTTACTAGATTTTATCCAGATTTTTCTCCATATCTGTACTTGTATAAATTTTAAAAACTGAGCATTATTTAGATGTTTATGATGGTTGCCTTTGGGTTGTGGAATTACTGATTATTCTAATTTGTTTTTCTGGAAAAAAAATTAGCCATCTAGCACATATATTACTTATATCAAGGAAGAAAGGCTTTTTAAAAACCTTGCAAAGATTTGTTGTGAGGCTAGGCATGCTGGTTGACGCCTGTAATCCTAGCACTTTGGGAGGCTGAGGCAGGGTGGATCACCTGAGATCAGGAGTTTGAGACCGTCCTGGCCAACATGGTGAGACCCCGTCTCTACTAAAAATACAAAAATTAGCTGGGCGTAGTGGCATGTGCCTGTAATCCCAGCTATTCGGGAGGCTGAGACAGGAGAATCGCTTGAATCTGGGAGGTAGAGGTTGCAGTGAGCTGAGATCACACCACTGCACTCCAGCCTGGTCAACAGAGCCAGACTCTGTCTCAAAAAAGAAAAAAAAATTTGTTGTGAGTGGTGGAAATCACGTGCCTCTAAACCTGACTGAGATTATCTTGTGTTTTGTGCCTGTCATTTGAGAGCATTCATGTTTTCCAGCACACATCATATGTGAAATGGAGCACTGCCACTAAATGCTGATCTAATGACTTGAAATCATTATTCTACCTTTAGAAGTTGGGAAGTCATTATAACCTGTGCTCTCCCCTTTTCTTAAGGCAGATGAGGCACCTGTTGCCTGCAAAGTTAGGTGACTTGCCCAAAGTCGCAGAGTTAATTGAGCATATAGATGTTCTGGCTCGGAGTCCAATGTTCTTAGAAAATTCTTAATAATGTTTTGTGTGTTTGTTAACTGCCTTCTAATGACCAGATACCGAATAAAGTTGTTTTTTGTTTGTTTTTTTGTTTGTTTTTGAGATGGAATCTCGCTCTGTCGCACAGGCTGGAGTGCAGTGGCACAATCTCAGCTTACTGCAAGCTCCGCCTCCTGAGTTCATTCACACCATTCTCCTGCCTCAGCCTCCCGAGTAGCTGGGACTACAGGTGCCTGCCACCACGCCCGGCTGATTTTTGTATTTTTAGTGGAGACGGGGTTTCACCTTGTTAGTCAGGATGGTCTCGATCTCCTGACCTTGTGATCCGTCCGCCTCGGCCTCCCAAAGTGCTGGGATTACAGGCATGAGCCACCGCCCCCAGCCCTGAATGAGGTTTTAAAGAGCCTTTAGCTTAAATGTACATATACCATTCAATGAGTCATATTCCAAAGCTTTATATCCGAAAGTTATCAAAGACCATTTGGCCATGCTTGATGGTTCACAACTTCAATGGTGAGTCTAAATTGATTTCTTGGTGGACCATAGCTGTGAAGTGCTGTGATTAGTCTACTGCCTGGTGTTCAATGTGTAATTACACTGTTATTCTATACTTGTAAAAAACATAGTTGGATTGAAAGAATGGGGGCCTGATAATTTTGTGCCGACTGTTTCAACTTGTGAACTTTCTCCGGAATGAAGACATGCCTGCCAGAAGAAAAAAATCTACTTGGGCACGGCTAAGTGCTATCTGTAGATTGCCAAGGAAATTTTCTCCGCCCCTCTGACTTGCTGTGAGTCCCCTGGCCTGTCCCCTCTGAGCACCAAATACTGATTTATTGTGCCTGCTGTGGTGGTAATTACATAAAGTTTGTATTGAGGTGCTTCCTGTCTGTCTTGTCCCCAGCTCCTTCCTCAGCCCCAGTCGCAGAGCCTTTCTCACAGCAGGAGTGCAGGAAGAATGAGAATGCCCATCACCCTGTTCAGCCTATCTTGTGGACATGGGTCTTCTCTTGATCTTTATCTTTTTTCTTATTTTTAAATATTTTAAGACTGATTTTTATTTTTATTTTTTATTTTTTATTTTTTGAGACAGAGTCTCGGTCTGTCGCCCAGGCTGGAGTGCAGTGGCCGGATCTCAGCTCACTGCAAGCTCCGCCTCCTGGGTTCACGCCATTCTCCTGCCTCAGCCTCCCGAGTAGCTGGGACTACAGGCGCCCGCCACCTCGCCCGGCTAGTTTTTTGTATTTTTTAGTAGAGACAGGGTTTCACCATGTTGTCCAGGATGGTCTCGATCTCCTGACCTCGTGATCCGCCCTTCTCGGCCTCCCAAAGTGCTGGGATTACAGGCTTGAGCCACCGCGCCTGGCCTCAAGACTGATTTTTAAAGCAGTCATATCATTAGTCAGGGCTTTTGGTTGCAAGCAGTCAAAACTGTCTCTAGCCAATGATAATCATTTCATATCGCAACAGTAGTATTTATTTGCCAAGAACTACGGAGGGTCTGAGCTTCTTTACTCTATTTGCAAGCTAGGTTAACCTGCCTTAGTTTGCTGGCAAAAAACATGAGACTCCTGGGTCAGAGACAGAGGACTTTATTACTCACAGTGGTAATAGTAGTCATGATCAGCATTTGTTTTTTGCACCAGTTCTTCAAGCCCTGACTCTCACAGGGCGACTTGCGGAAGGCCAGTTGTGCACACACAGTGGGTTGCATTACAGGAAAGGAACCCTGAATATAAGGTACCCCAATCTCTTATACTGGACTGCAAGCATGCCTGCTTTTTGTTCTTAAGGGAGATGCTGTCTCTGTCTTCCAGGTCTGTAAGCATACTTGCTCTTTTCTCTGGAGGAAGACACTATCTCTAAGTCTATTCACTATAAAAATATCCTTGTAATGATAGTCCAGAACAAAGATACTCATTGCCTCTGCTTAAATCATGTACAGAATTGCAAGAGACCCATGGAGAATTATCTACCAACAATATGCATCATAGAAATTTAGAAAACAGAAGAAGATAAGTCTCTACAGTCCTACCACTCTTACTGTTAAGGTTTTTGAAATATATAGAGTTTTAGCCATAAATATAATTGATTTCATATAGCATGTATTTTATAAAAATTGGTTTCTACTGTACATTCTGTCTTGTGATGTGATGTTTTTCACCTGCCACTGTACCATGCCCGTTTCCCTCTCTCTGCTGCCTGTGTTCTTCTTGATGTGGCGAAGCGCCTTTGCCCAATCTTCTGTTCCCTTGCGCCCTGCTCTCTGCCTAGCATTTAATTGTGCTAAGTATAGAATCAGAGTTTTAGAGATTGAAGAGCAGAGATTTCAGATCATCTGGTCCAACCTTTTCATTTAACATGTGTGTTAACTTTCTCATTTAATATAATTACATTTCACTGAGACCTTCTGGAACCAACAAGAAAACCTTAATATGGAACTGCAGTGGTGGGAATTTGGGGCATTGGAAGAAGTTGGGTTGGCAACATTGCTTGGGTGATTCCCTTGCTAACATTGTACTGTAAGTGTGAGGGCCTTTGCATTAGATTGACTGGGCTCTGTAAACCTGAGCCTCATTCTTAGAACCTCTTGAGCCCCTTGATATTGCCCAGCCAAGTCCATAGTGACTGTAGGGGCTGAACTTCGAGGGCCACTTTTGCTTATAGCCATCACCTGAGAGCCCCTCCTGAATCAGACTGGCCACATGGGGCCAAATGGCCTTGGGAAGTACTTGCCCCAAAGAGAGTTTTAAAAATTATTCTGTCAATCTGACTCAATTCCTTATAGATAGTAGCTAGATAGTTTGTTTCCAGGCATATATTTTCTTGGAGTTTATTAAAAACAATGGAAAAATCTTACCTTAAAAGTACCTCTTGGAGCTGGGCACGGTAGCTCACGCCTGTAATCCCAGCACTTTGGAAGGCTGAGGTGGGCAGATCACCTGAGGTCAGGAGTGTAAGACCAATCTTGCCAACATGGTAAAACCCTGTCTCTACAAAAATACAAAAATTAGCCGGGCATGATGGCAGGTGCCTGTAATCCCAGCTACTCGGGAGACTGAAGCGGGAGAATTGCTTGAACCCACTGCATCCCAGCCTGGGCGACAGAGTGGGACTCAAGAAAAAAAAAGAAAAAAAAAAAAAAGCACCTCCCTAACACTGCAGCTCAAAGTGTTAAGTAGTCATATTTCTAGATTGCATTGAAAGCAGTTGTGAAGTATTTATAGTAATGGAATTTGCCTTGCTTAAAAAAATTCAGGACCATGAGATTTTGGATTATTAATGCAGAACTGCTAAATAATTTTTTGAATGGTAGCTTTCTTTCAAAAGCCACAAAGCTGTGTTATCTTGCTTTCAAGAAAATATTCTTTGTTGAATGACTTAAGCTTATTAGTTCTTGGAAAATTTTAAGGATGTACTGCCTTAAAACAGTAAAACAAGTTCCAGTTTTTTGTACTGAGAAGAAACTGTTGTTACTAAGGATCAGCTCTGCTCCTGGTGTCCGTGGGCTTTTGGAGAGGATGGCAGAGAAGCTTGTTGGGCCTGTGGCATTCTGCATCCTCATGACCATCTCCTTTTTCTGTTCCCTGCCCCTCTCCCCTTTCTTTTCCCCTCCCCTTTTATCCTAAAGCAGAGGATTTATAGAATGGTGGTGTTTACTACCAAAGCTTTGCTGGTCTTGAAGCAAGCCTGATTTCCAGGTGGCGTCTTGAGAGTTATCTTGTCCTGGGTCCAACCATTGTCAGACCTTGGTTTCTTCATTTGGACATAAGGCTGTACCTGTTCCAAGACAGGGAGTTGGGGAGGAGGGGTCAGGGCCAGGTCTGTTAGAATGAGCGGAGACAGACTTAGAAGAGAGAACGTAGACAGCATTCTCTCTGTGGAGTGTTCAAGGCCAACGGTTGTGATTAGGAGGCCTGGCTGAAGTAGCATCGCCAGCTCTCTACTGACTATACCAGGGTTGTGTGATTTTAGTGTCCTGGCCACTGGACAGCGGTTCAGACTTGGGCTTCTGCCCTGCAAGAGAGTGGGAGAACCAACCAGGACAACAGTGTCCTCTGGGTGCCAGGCATTATGTACTAGGATCTTGGCCTACTGTGCCATTCAGCCAGGTGGCCATGCTCTGGCCCTCCCCTCCCTGCCATCCATTATGTGCCTCCATCCTTCTCAGGGCCCTTCCCTTCCCCATGAATCCCCACCCTGAGGTCGTGCTTCAGTGCTGCCTGCTCAAGAGAGAAGGCTTCCTACCTGCACCCGTGATGTCAGTCCCCCCAGATGCTTTCCACCATCCTGTCCCTTGTCTGTAATTGCACTTGTCACTTGAACGGAATCCTAATTGTGCTGATTACATGTTTAATTTTGGTCTCCCCTGTAAGACAGGCATGCTTTTTGAAGACAGGGACCGAATGTCATTCACATCTGTGCTCCCAGGGTCTAATACATAATGTGCATTGTAAGTATTCAGTACGTACTTGTTGAGTAAATGGATTGGGTTTGGCATTTTCCCCCATTGGACCTGGATGGACCTGGAAATTGGTGGACTGAGCCTGCAAGTAGAGGTTAAAGGACCTCACAACTGTAGAGTGGCTGGTGAAGGCAGATACAAGTGCAGTGAGGGAAGGAGTCATTGCTGTTGTTCTGTTCGTAGTGCAGACTAAAGCTACTTACGGAAATATACGACTCCTACTCTTAGTTTCTGCTTTGGTGTGGTTACTGCTGTTGTCTAGCATAAGCATATAAACAAATCACTGGCTTAGCGAGTTAATTTTTCTTCTCTTTTGTTAAACAGCTGAGTTTTTGCTGTTTTCAAAGATAGCCAAAAATTCCATGTTCATGTTTAAATGATTTAGAAAAATCATTTTTCTTTCAAAAATAACAGTATATAAAAATAAAACATTCTTGGCTGGGCGTGGTGGCTCACGCCTGTAACCCAGCACTTTGGGAGGCCAAGGCAGGCGGATCACCTGAGGTCGGGAGTTCGAGACCAACATGGAGGAGAAACTCCGTCTGTACTAAAAATAGAAACATTAGCCGGGCATGGTGCCATGTTCCTGTAATCCCAGCTACTCGGGAGGCTGAGGCAGGAGAATTGCTTGAACCCGGGAGGCGGAGGTTGCGGTGAGCCGAGATCATATCACTGCACTCCAGCCTGGGCGACAAGAGCGAAACTCTTGTCTCAAAATAAATAAATAAATAAATAAATAAATAAATAAATAAATAAATAAAATAAACAAACATCTTATCTATTTTTTTAGAGTAATTTAAGAAGATTCTGCTTCTTGTTTCACCTTATAACAAAAGTACAATACGAGTTAAAATCACACCTTGGTTATAGCAGCTTTTTTAAAAAAATTAAAACACACTTTTAAATAGGCATTCCAGCACTAAGTTGATTACAGATAAATACGCAGCATTTTTAGTGAAATACTTTGTTAAGGTTATATCATCCGGTTTTAAGAGCATTTGGCAGCGTTGATTGCTAACTTTGAGGATTACGTGTAGTTATTCTGATAACAGAAACTTTTCCTGGTGGGTAGGAGGCAAGCCATGGTCTAAGATGATCCTTTATCTGGATAAAAGGAGAGATTTTAAAAATTACTTCGCTTAAATTTACTTGGAAATATTAATGAATTTGTTCTGTTCATTTGTTAACTCTGAATTAATTGCTCATTTTTTAAACACTAAGTTGTCTGTGAGTCACAGGCCTACATTTATATA
Source organism: Theropithecus gelada (assembly GCF_003255815.1). Lineage (NCBI taxonomy): Eukaryota > Metazoa > Chordata > Mammalia > Primates > Cercopithecidae > Theropithecus > Theropithecus gelada. The sequence continues at coordinate 14,223,705 of NC_037673.1, forward strand.
AAAGCAAAAATACAGAAATGATTAAAAATCTGGGCCCCAGGAAATAGGTGGGCCTGAATGGCAGTCACATTTACTTGGCTTTGACGGTTTTAAAAAAAAAAGGTGAAAATAAAAGTTCTGTTATCAGCTTGTGAAAGTAGCATATAGCACACAGATAACCCAGCATTGCTAGGCAGTTCTAAGGACCCGTACCAGGCTTGTCCAACCCATGGCCCAACACAAATTCATAAACTTTCTTAAAACATGAATTTTTTCATGATTTTTTGTTTGTTTTAGCTCATCAGCTATCATTAGTGTTGGTGTATTTTATGTGTGGCCCAAGACAATTCCTCTTCTTCCAGTGTGGCCCAGGGAAGCCAAAAGATTGGGCACTTCTGACCTACTCTGAGCAAGTTGAAGTGATTTTCAATACTGTAGCTCATGTTGTGATTACCAGTATCTCCATTCGATACGGTTTGGCTGTGTCCAAACCCAAATCTCATCTTGAATTGTAGCTCTCATAATTCCCACATGTTGTGAGAGGGACCTGGTGGGAGATCACTGAACCTTTGGGGTGGTTTACCCCATACTGTTCTCGTGGTGGTGAATAAGTCTCATGAGATCGGATGATTTTATAAGTGGTTTCCCCTTTTGCTTGGTTCTCATTGTCTCTTGTCTGCCGCCAAGACGTCTGTGACTGACCCCTTCCTGTACTCTGTACAAGAGGCCTCGCTCCCCTGGCAGTGAGATGTGCCTTTCACCTTCCGCCCTAATTGTGAGGCCTCCCCAGCCACGTGGAACTGTGAGTGCATTAAACCTCTTTCTTTATAAATTACCCAGTCTCGTGTATGTCTTCATCAGTCACGTGAAAAAGAACTAATACACCATTCCGGTCATTTATAATTTTTATTTATGCTTTTACTTATAATTTTTAAGATCCACTCAGCCTACAGTCATGAGAAATGATAAGCTGTTATCGTTTGAGCCATGATAAGTTTTATGGTGGCTCGTTTTGTAGTAATTAGATACCTGATACATCAGGTATATTGATAACTTTTTAAAAAATGGAGTAACCAAGTTTGATTATTCTGTTTATGTATATTTGGCACTGAATAATTTAGTTATTTCCTGAACTCTAATCTGTTCCTAAAAAATAATGACTTACTGCATTAAGGATTTTTCCAAGGAATGTCCCGTAGGCTATAACAGGCAATTTGAAAAGAGAGATTCCAGAAGGCCTTGAGTCCTGGCAGCGTTCCTATAGTATGTGTTGAAATAAGTCTGTAGCATCCCAAGGTGATTACTTTTTGGTGTCTTAAAAGTAAAGCAGCTTCATTCCTTGTGTTCAGAAACATTTCCCCCCAAGGACTACAAAAGCCTTACAAAACATCATCGTCATTCTTACAGTATTTTTAGAACCAAGTAGGAAGGTAATTTTTTTTTACAGACCATGTTTTCTGGTCAGCTATTTCTGGTTTTGTACTTAATAATGAAATAAGCATATTAAGACAAAGATCTTATGTTCACCTGTAAGTTTTATGGAAATGACCTTTTTATATTCTTAGAATAAAAAGTAACAAATTCTAAGAAACAGTCTTTAAAAAAATGTATGTACTAGTCCCAGCTACTCGGGAGGCTGAGGCAGGAGAATGGCGTAAACCCGGGAGGCGGAGCTTGCAGTGAGCTGCGATCCGGCCACTGCACTCCAGCCTGGGCGACAGAGCGAGACTCCGTCTCAAAAAAAAAAAAAAAAAAAAATGTATGTAGTAACTGTCCAGTGTGGCGTTCAGTGCCCTCAAGCATGGGAATGGAGCCCTTGACGGGTGTCTGTGACTGACCCTTTCCTGCACTCTGTACAAGGGAGCCTCGCTCCCCTGGCAGTCACCTGCCCCTTGCTAGGTACTGAAGCTGTACAAAGCCTAGTCCTTTTCTCAGCAGACCCAGGAAGGGGTGGGGGTGGGCTGATGGCTTATTAGAGAAACCCAGCAGGAATAGCATGTAAAATTCGAGGGGGATAGTGAGCTGTTGTTGATTGTACCCTCAAACCTGGTAGATTTTTCCTTTTTATTTTTCTGTTATCGTTACGTTGCACCTCAGAAGATGCCTGGTACTTTTAAGTAAAGCAACAAATGTAGGAAGAAGTGAACTGCTCTTTTCAGGATCCTGATGGATGTCTCAGATGTTTGTAGACCTTGATAATCAAGTACTTGAGCCTGTCAATAGCCTAGACTTTTTAAAAGCTGCTGATGCTTTTTATTTCTTGGGAAATGCTTGTTTTGAGTTGTGTGTCTTGTTTTAAGCCAAGCAAGTGCCATCTGTGGTTGTGCCGCTAGTACATTTCTCCTTGACCTCACAATAAAGTGCTGATTTTGAAAGCACCAGCCAGTGTTTGTGCTGCACAGGTAATCTGGGAGAGGAGAGGAGGGTGCACGGGGAAGGAGTTCTGCCCTGCCAGCCTCCTGGATGCGAGAGAGAAAGGGGAGTTCTTTTCCTCGGTAGATGGTCACGGAGGAGGAAGAGTGTGAACTTGCTCCTTTTGTTCTGCAGGTTGTCTTGGTCTGTCTTTATGATCGTGCGCAGCTTAGGGACAAGCAAGGTCCTGGCACCCCTGGTTGAGTGAATGGACCACATACTAACATTGTACGGTCAGTGTTGGTCTCCAGGTCGTACGGGAATGTGTACTCACGTATGGTGGAAAAATAGCTAATTAAGTAGAGATTTCAAGAAACAAAGTATTTGAGGAAGATATTGCCCCAAATAAGGCTATTGTGTATTATCCTATGAAGTCCTGCACCCTGTCTCTCATTAAAAATGCTATTCAGATTTTGGGGAACAGAGACGAAGTAACAGATACAGTGTAACATGGAGAGTTAACCTAAGGATATAGGAGTTTAGAGCAGTGACCCTGACCTGGGCGAGTGCCTTCCCTTCTTTGCCTCCATTTCCTCACTGTAAAATGCAGGTAACAATAGTACTCCTTCACAGGGCTGTTCTGATGATTCAGTGATTTAATATTTGTAAAGAGCCTAGAACAGGGCCTGCCACCATGTATACACTTTAGTAATAATATTAATCAGGGGTATTTACAGGCGTGTAGAAGTCTGGGATGCGCGGTGTCACCCCTTCTTCAGGGTTCCTCTTCCAAGCTCTTTTTCCTGCTCTCTGTTTCCACCATGGCTGCCGTAGAGACAGAGGCCAGTATTTGTGGTGCAAAGGGAAGTGCCCACGGATTCAGGAGGGCACAGGATTTTATTGTCTTAAATCATTAACTATTGCCAGAAAAATCCACAGAACATCGTTGTGTAACTGCAGCTGCAGGAAGTGTCTGCTTTCTGGCCTCAGCGCCAGGGAGGTGGAGTTACTGAGCACATCCACCGCATGCTTCCTGGGCTGTTTCTTTTGTGGATTGCAAATTCTTTGGAAAATAGAACATGTGATCCAGAGAAAAGAATAAAATAAGAATAAAGAATAAGATAATTGTCCCCATAACGGAGCAGTTGACACTTTCATTCAGAAGTACCTGAAACAGGGAACAGTAGCTCCTCAGCATTTGACGTCACAGTACAAGTCAATATGCTGTTCATGAGGTTAGATTCAAAATGAAGGTCTACTTTGTATCTGAAGTTCCTTGGCCAGGGACAGGATAAAAGCCCCTGGCAAAAATAGGAATTATCCAGCTGTAGTTACAACTAAATTTAATTCATAAAAGCTACATATCATACTTCATAATAACATTCATTTTTATTATCTGACTACTATGTTATTAACACTAAATATAAGAATTATTGGTGTTCCAGAAGATACCAGTTGGTTTCATACTAATGAAAACATACATGCTTACAAATACTTTTATACAGATGTTTTTCAATTTATTTAGAGACAGAGTCTCACGCTGTCACCCAGGCTGGAGTGCAGTGGTGTGCTCTTGTCTCACTACAACTTCTGCCTCCTGTGTTTAAGCAATTCTCATGCCTCAGCCTCCCGAAGAGCTGGAATTACAGGCGCGTGCCACCACACCCAGCTAATTTTTGTATTTTAGTAGAGAAGGGGTTTCGCCATGTTGGCCAGGCTGGTCTCAAACTGCTGACCTCAAGTGATCTGCCTGCCTCAGTCTCCCAAATTGTTGGGATTATAGGTGTGGGTCACTGTGCCCAGCCAAATGTTTTTCATTTTAAAATGTACTTTTTATTTATTTTTATTTCTGAGATGGTTTCTCACTCTGTTGCCCAACCAGTGCGCAGTGACACGATCTCAGCTCACTGCAGCCTCTTCCTGCCTGGCACAAGTGATCCTTCTACCTCAGCCTCCTGAGTATCTGGGACCACAGCATCGCACCACCACACATGGCTAATTTTTTGTATTTGTCGTAGAGACGGGTCTCACTATGTTGCCCGGGCTGGTCTTGAACTCCTGGTCTCAAGCAGTCCACTTGCCTAGGCCTCCCAAAATATTGGGATTATAGGCATGAGCCACTGCACCTGGTCTAAAATGTACTTTTTTAGAAAAAGAAACTTCTTTTTAAAAAACTAAGCATACTGCTTAATTCCTCTAGATTCTTGCTCTTGTCTTGAGGACTTTGCATCCTCTGAACTCAACTCGTGGTCAGATTCTCCAGATGTTTCTTATCCTAGAAAGTTTAACTCAGCCTCCTTCTCCCTGTGAGCCTGTAAGGTCCCAGCAACCCCTTTCTCAGGTCCCGCTGCCCTTCTGTTCTGGCGTGTGCCTAACCTGACAGTTGCTGCCTTGCTCCTGAAATTTGTCATTCCATTTCAGTGGTGCCTGTGTGTAACCTGTGCATGACTGCAGTACATATTCATTATCTGGGTGAGACAGAGAGTACAGATCGGTGTATAGTATCTTACAGCCACTTCATTATATGCTATTTCCGTGTGCTGCCAAAAAAGAGAATAAAACTTCCTAGGATATAAGTACCTACTGCTGTTTTGGTGCATGTCCAGTTAGGCATTTCTCTTTTTGTTTGTGTACCTGTAACTCCATATAAGCATATATAATCATGTTACATATTTTTAAAAGGGATCATTTTGCAATGCAATTTTATCACTAATTTTTTCTCTGTCAAGGGATGTATAAAAATGGATCACAAATCTAAATTTAGTACTATAAAACTTAGGAGACAATCTTTGTGATCTTGGATTAAACAAAGATTTGTTAGATCATATACAGAAAGTATGAACAACATAAGAAAAAATCTACAGTTTAAACTTTTTTATATTCAGTTTTGCTTTTCAAAACATACCTTTAAGGAAATGGTCTAGGTATTGTGGCTCATACCTGTAATCCCAGCACTTTGAGAGGCTGAGGTGGGAGGTTGGCTTGAGGCCAGGAGGACCAGCCTGGGCAACGTAGCAAGACTCTGTCTCTACACACACATACAGCCAGGCATCATGGTGGCATGCACCTGTAGTCCTAGCTGCTTGGCAGGCTCAGGTGGGAGGATTGCTTTAGCCCAGGAGTTCAAGGTTACAGTGAGCTGTGATCATGCCACTGTACTCCACTCCACCCTGGGCAATAGAGCAAGACCTTGTCTCGGAGAGAGAGAGAGAATGAAAATACAAGGCACAGACCAAGACAAAATATTTGTAAATCATATATCCAATAAAGGATTTTTAATCCAGAATATATACAGAACTTTAATAACACAGTAACACAACCAAATTAAAAATTGAGCATGAGATTTAAATAGACACTCAACAAAGAAGGGCAAATAAGCACATCAGAATATGTTCGATATCATTAGTCACTAGGAAAGTACAAATTTAAATCACAGTGAAATACCACTACTCACTTGGAATGGCTATAATAAAAACATTGACATTGCCAAGTATTGATGAGGGTGTGGAGAAACTGGAACCCTCATATATTGGGAGTATAAAGTTGTACAGTCACTTTGGAAAACAGTTTGCAATTTCTTAAAAGTTTGAAAATAGGTTTCTCATTTGAACCAGCAGTTTCACTCCTAGGTATCTCCTTTCAAGCGAAATGAAAGCATGTCCACACAAAGACTTTTCTACGAATGTTTAGCAGTATTACTCCTAATAGCCAAAAATGAAATAATCTAAATGTCTAAATGTCCACCAACTGGAATGGATAAACAAGATGTGGTATATCATCACCATCATATCCAGATGGTTAAATATTCCTCAGCAATAAGGAGTGAATTTGTGACACATGCCACAACCTGAGTGAACCTCACTGACTGCATGCTAAGTGAAAGAAGCCAGACACAAAATACTACATATTGCATGATGCCATTTCTATGAAATTTCTAGAAAAGGCAAAATTAGGCAAAAAAGCATTTCAGTGGTTGCCTTGGGGTATGGGCCAGTGAGAGGACTGACTGCAAAGGGAACATTTCAGAGTGATGAAAGTGTTAAACCAAACTAAAGCCTGAAGATGTCTCTGTGCTTTGAGTCCTTATGTAAGCAACTGTAATCTAACTTAGTATGTAAACTAACAGAAAGTCTAACTGAAGAGTATACTTTTGTGACAAATGGCTGAGTCTCAGCCAATCAAAGCAGCTGGGCTTCAGTTAGTCACAAGTGGCCAGTTCATCAGACCTTGTTCAAATAAGGCAAAGGCTGAGCTTTAACCATTTGAGCTGTTTCTGTACCTCACTTCTATTTTCTGTTCATAAGTGTTGCCTACCTGAAGTGGAACTCTCGGAACCCTCTGCTGGTTCTAAGGGTTGCCTCATTCTCAAATCATCCTTTGCTCAGTTAAACTCTGTTATAAAGTTTGTTTGTAAAACTGGATTGTAAAACTGGATTGTGATGTTGTAAAACTGGATTGTGATGCTGGTTGCGCAATTATAAATTTACTACAGTCCATGTAAAATGGGTGAATATTTTAAAAATAGTGCACCGAAATTTATTCAACAGGTCACAGTTTACAAAACCCTTTGCCATTTTCTGTTTCATCTAGTCCTAAGAGGTAGATTACATTCCTGTTTTCTGGAAGAGGAAACTGAGGGCTAGTGCTGGTAACTTACAGGTCTTGGAGCCAGTAGGTCCCATTCTCATGTTCTGACCATAGAACCCTGTCTGCTAAAATGAGTAAATTTTATGGTATGTAAATTATACCTCAAAATACCTCATGACGTTGTAAAGACCATATTGTGCACATCCTTTATGTCTGGAACTATATTTGCCATCATTTCTTAAAATTCATATTGGAACATTTTAGACATACATAGAAGTAGAAAGAATGGGTGATGCCACCCATGAGCTCTTCTGCGGTCACCATCTGTGGCCTGTCACGTGTCATGTCTCTACTCCCTCAATTACTTTGAGGCAAGTCCCAGTTACTAATATATTCTTTCTCCTGTAAATAGTTTAGGGTAATGTCATTCTGTTTTAAATGATCGCTTGCTCTTCCATGCTTGGATCATCCTGGGTTAAAGCAGTGGTTGATACTGGGTCACTCGGGCTGACTCTTCTGTATGGCCTGGGGGTGCTGCTGCAGACACCCTGTTAGCTGGCTCTCCCGAGCAGCCATTGTTAGTTGAGCTCCGTGGTCTAAAGGAACCTGTGTTGTTTGAGATTGTGCAGCATGCTTTTTATTTTATTTTTTTTAATTAAATGCTTTAAAATGTACTCCAAGAAAAAAAAATTAACAAAATTCACAGTATTGGCCCTCAAGGCAGTATTTTTAAATTGTCAGGAGATTTTTATCAGACTCAGATCTTCTGGTGAGAGGAATTTAGGAGGCTTCTGCACAGAGGGACAGAGGAAGTGGCAGAGCATTGCAGCCCCCCAGAGGGGGTCCCCAGGGTGTTGGCTGCTCCCTTTCTCCCTGTGCGCCAAGCTCCCTGTGTGCCGAGCTCCCTGTGTGTGGGCCTAGCATCCAGCTTGCAGCGTGGACCAAGCAGGGTCCTGGTGCCGTGGGAGCCCTGGTTGCTGGAGAAGCCTGGCTGGTGAGTAGAGGGTCACAACTAGGGCAGCGTGTGTGGGGTATGGGGCCCCAGGTGCGGTCGGGGGGGTCAGATGGAGGAGTGGTCGGGCTCTTTGGTCGAGTTTTGAAGGAATACAGGTAGATGGTAGATGAATGGGAAAGTTCTGTGTAGAAGGTTGGAAGTGTGAAATGGCATGAAATTAAACCACTGGTTACGTTTGAGGACAATTTCCTTGTTGACAGATGTAGAAACTGAGTCTAGGGAAGCTTTGGCTTGTCTGAGGCCACCGAGGTAATTGTTCAGTGACCCCAGCCAAGAATAGGGGTGTCCTGCTTTCCCCAGGCTCCACATCCTCTGCTGTGACCCCCATGGGGACCTATTTGCAGCCAGCCATTTTGTGGCCTGTGTTTAGCTTCTTGCTGTCCAGGTGCCCTTTTAACTTATGGGAGCAACTGTCGGAGCGCATTTAGAGGTCTCTCTTTTCCAGATCTGTGGAGACAATTGAGAGGAGGTTATTTTGCAGCATTTGTTTCTTCTAAATCTCCTTTCAAACCACTTTTGAAAGTGTTACTTTGTTGTTGTTGTTGTTTTATGATTGTTTTGGGGAAAAACCATGAAAGAAAAAGGAAATAAATTTTTATTTCAACACGAATCATAGATATCACCCTTATTTTTTCATCAGTTATTGTAGTGGTATGTTTTTAAAGTGCAGCTTGCTCTGTTCAGCCTTATTGTCCGTTAGTTCCACGTACATTAAAATTAAAATTTGAATTCAGCAGAAATGAAGTGGATGTCAGAGGATGACACATACACAAAAAGTCCATCCGTCCTTATCTTATCCTACCCTCCACTCCCTTCCTCCTTTCACCCTTCTCCTCTCTGCCCTCTTTCTTCCTTCCCTTCGTCCCATCTTCCCCACTCCTGCCCTTGTAAGTTTGCCATGAGCCGCTAGATTACTTAGGTCTACTTCCTTGACATTTTTGGGAATTGCTGAGGTTTACTGGAGACCACTTGAAGCCGTGCCAACTGCAAATAATAATCATAATAAAAGTCACATTAACATTATTTTTAGACCTTTTGACTTTACCTTCTTCTGACTTTCCAATTAGAACAGTAAGTTATAGTTAGACCAATGATCCATATATTTAACAACTGCCAAAATCATTTCCTCAAAAAGAGGAAAATCAGAGTTGGGTTTCTAGTATCTCAGAAAGAATCATCATCTCAAAGATTTGATGTAAAAAGTTTAGCTATTAACATATAATAATTTGGGCTGGCAAAATGCTTAATATGAATGAGTAATTTAGACCTGTTTATAAGCAAACCTGGTATAAAGCCCATATTTTGAAATGGCTTGCCATCCATATAAATGGACCAACATAAGCAGTCATTATTGTAAATGTGCCCCTGCTGTGAATTAACCTGTAATAAAACATACTTATACAATAATTTAAAATATGAAACAATAAAATATTTTGCCATGTGTGCTTGAAGGTATGTATTAGAACAAGAATCTACCAGTTGAAGTGCATACATAGAGCTTTCCTGAGCACACTGTTGGTTTTTTTCTTTGTAAATTTAAGATCTGTTCTTTAGAAATTAATAAGAACAATCTTTTTGTCACATATGTTTTCTCTTGGCTAGATCTGTATACAGAGAGCAACAGTTTGTTCTTAAGAAACAGAATGTGGAAATCTTTTTAGTATTCTGATCAAGTAGTACTGTGAAGAAAAGAATTATCAATGAAATAAAAACTATAAAGAGAAATACAGTAGATTAAAGTAAATTAGTGGGGACAGATGCCATGGCTCACATCTGTAATCCCATCAACTTTGAGAGGCCAAAGTAGAAGGATCACTTGAGCCCCGGAGTTCAAGACCAGCCTAGGCAAGATAGTGAGACCCCATCTCTACAAAAACAAAACAAAACAAAAAAAATTAGCCAGGCGTGGTGGTGTGTATCTGTGGTCCCAGCTACTTGGGAGGCTGAGGTTGGAGGATCACTTGAGCTTGGGAGTTTGAGGCTACAGTTAACTATGATTCTGTCACTGCACTGCAGCCTGGGCGACAGAGTGAGACATTGTCTCAAAAAAAAAAAAAAAGGCAAATTAATACTTTAATGGTTAAAATGTGTTATTTATAGTTTGTAGAGTACTCAGAAAGGATAGAATTATAAATAGGTGGCCTGGACCAGCTTCTATCCCTATAAGGACCAACAGGCGGGTTTTTGAGGACCAGAAAGATTTCCAGCTCACCCAAGTATGTTGATTTGGTGCCTGGGCTGGTGGCTTCCTCAGAAATCACACCCCTCTGCAGCTCCCCAGGGCTCCTCTGGAACCTTCGGGGAACTCCAGCCAACTTCTCTGAACCTTGTTTCCACCCCAGCCCTCCCTCCAGACTCATATACCTGCTCAAACATGCGGATGCTGCTTTCATTGAACCTCAGATGTCTCAGGCATGTAGGGTGTTTTCAATTTCAGACACCTAAAATGAGGTATCTGAAATCTAAATGTTAACCTGTGCCAAAAAAAATAGCAGGAGTGCCTGAGGAAGGACTGCGGTGGGTGGGTAAGAACTTTTTTTTTTTTTTTTTGTATTTTTAATAGAGACGGGGTTTCAACGTGTTAGCCAGGATGGTCTCCATCTCCTGACCTCGTGATCCACCTGCCTCGGTGTCCCAAAGTGCTGGGATTACAGGCGTGAGCCACCGCGCCTGGCCTAGGGTAGGTAAGAATTGTTGGCATTATTGAAGAAAAAGGAAAGAGCTGTGTCCCCTACATCCCCAAAACGGAGAACAAAGCAAATTACCCTATCCTGACCAGTGTACATCAGGTCTACTGATTGATTATAGCCAGGACGTTAGGGTTTGGCACTTCATTGCTTAATTTTGTAATTTACACATTGCATTTGAATTTGCTTTGCATCAACTTTTGAGAAAGTGGTTCTCATGGCTTATATTTGTATGGTACTCATACTTGTTCATTTATTTTCTAGCAATCAGGAGACCAAATAGGGTAGCCTGTACTTTCTTCATGTTTGCCTGATGAAAACACTGTACCGTTAGTTAAGACTCATGGCCGGATCTGATTTGTAATTTCTTGTTTCTGACCAAGAAGAGTTAGTTCAGTTGCTGTTGAACAACACAGACAAAGTACATGAGGGGAATTCAGAGCAGGTGCAAGGTTCTTCCTGCTCCTAGAGGTTTGTGTACTCTTTACAAACAACCTTGCAAACACTGAGGATAGGAGGGAAATAAGTCTGCTTTGCACTTAGAGCGCAAAAGGATTTCTTTGGATGGAATGAAGGAGAAGGAAAGTACAATTTTTTTCCTCCTCCTCCTCCCTCTTTTCTTTTCACTCTTCTTCTCCTCTTCTCTCTTAAAAAATTATTTATTTCTAAATTATCAGGTTAATATATGTAAACTAATATATTTATATATAAATGACATACTATATTAATATATAAATATATAAAATTATTTATAAGATATGCATTATGTATATATTAACCTGATAATTAACTCTAGCTGCTAGCAGAGGTGAGCAGGCTACTTTCACATGCCTGACTCGCTAGTTAGATACTAAGCTGATGCACAAGTTAGCTGTGCTTGTTTCTAACCCATGTATGCCAAGTACACCTTTACTATCAACATATAATTTAATTAAATATTGTCTGAGTATTTTCAGATATGAATGGGAAAATTATTTCTGTAAAGGCTAAATTGAATGATTTGTTAAAGGTGATCTGTTTAAAATAAGCTGTCATATTAAACATGGGAGAGAATTGTAAAGTCGGGGAAAATTTTGTAAACATCTGTGAGCATTCTGACCTTAGTTTCTTTCAGAGTGTGTCTGTATTCTAACTCCACTTTAATAGGGATGAATGCCAGAATTGGAGTATTAGGGTTTGTTCAAGTAAGACAATGAAGAGCTTCTGTCCAGGGATTCATACTTTATTCATAAAAAGACCGTGGTACTGGCCCAGGGCAGGAGACTGACGGCGAGGGACAGGGCTGTTCAAGTGGCACTCAGCAATGTGCCTGTATTGAGCGGGAGGATTAAAGAAAATCATATTTAATGTGCACTTTCTAACGACTCTCTGCTTTAACTGACTTAGTTAAAAATTATCTTACCAAACTACGAGTGATCCCCTTGAGAAAGAGAGCTTCATGCAGTCAGGCAAGCTGCAGTCAGGGCTGTCACTGCTTGGGGTTAACTGTCATGTACTCCTGCTGGAAATCGATCCGATTCCTTATTCTTTAAATTACACCGAGGTGGAAACCTAGAGAAGGGCTGGGTGGACTGGCCATCTTGAAGGCTGAAATTGGTGGCATCAGTTGCTCTCTGCTACCCTGACAGATCTGTAAGCCATGGTGTTCATGGTTAGAGACAAAACCCTTCAGGCCCCATGGAAGGGGATGCCATGGGTCACCTAGGGAGGGCCGCTGGAGAATTCCTCTCTTCACAGGCAGAGAACTGAGGCTGTTTGTCCAAGACTCACAGATGTTGGACCACACACTGAAAAACTCAAGACTCCAGTGTTGAGAACTCAGTAGGTGTTTCCTTACCTCCTGTTTTCTGAAAGGACGCAGGGTCCTCTCAGTTTGGAAATACAGGTTAGTCTGACCAACACACAGTTTTTTGCAAAGGTTAGGGGAAAAAAAATCTGTTATTTAAAATCTACCAGATGTTATTAGCATCTACCGTAGCTCACCAGAAAGTTTGAAAGAGCATAGCAGAATGGGTGCAGACCTATTAGAATACAAATCAGAAATCAATTTCATTGTCACTTCAGTTCACCTAATTATTTTTTAATGGATGAATGAAACCGAGTGTTATATTTCACTTTGATGATACAGGACCTCATTGATCTGTCTGTGACATCAGTCAATGTATGTGTGTAGACAAGTGTGTGTTCTATTTATTTCTGACAAAGGTGAAAGAAACACCTTAGGTCATGAAACACATCCTACCTTAAATCATTTGAACTCATTGATTTCAAATCAGTAGTTAAGATGTTATTTTTTCCTTTTACAGTTTAAAAAAATTGTGTTAAATGAAGTGCCTTTAAAAACTTGACTTGGAGGAAGAAAGTAAAATGATGAGAAATTTATTTTGTATGAAAAGTAAATCTTTTCTATTTTGGTTTTTACCATGTGTAATTTATAAAGGAAGCTAGAATGTCTAGTTCAGTAATAAGAATGGGGAAATGAATTTAGACCAAAAAAAGCAGCCTAGATTTTCTGTGCTTCTGTAGTGATAAAGATGATTTGGAGCTTATCTTCTTCACAACTGTTTTAGGTGAAAGAAAAACCCATAATAGACCTACCTAAAAGCACGCATCGTGTTTTTATATGATGCTAATTAAGGGATGGTTGAATTGTGGCAGTTGCTTCTACTACATTTCTTTCACAAACGTTCTTTTGTAGTGACTTTGTTACTCGTGTCTGCCAATGCACACTGTTAGTGTTTATTGGTGTATAATGACAAATCTTGATTGTGATCTGGAAACCTGTCACAGGTTATTATGATTTTTATATCTTATTAGTGAATATGCTAGTGATAAAAACTTGATTTTTTTCCTTCAGCTTTCTTTATTCAGACCGACCTTCTTTTATATACGGCCTTGAGAACTTCTGCAAACTGGTTTTTCATCCATGAAATGGCTTTAGACGAAATGATTCCTTAAGTCTCTTTACCTCCAAGATTTAACGATTCCACACAGTTTGAGATCTTTTAGCTCCAAGATCCAGTGATTCCACGAAGTGTGAGATCTTACTTGTATGTACAAATCTATTTGCAATTTCTCCAATGGCCTGGGTTAAGTTCTACTACTCCAAAGTGCCTAGAAATCGAAAAACCATAAAACTAGTTTTTGTTCTTCTAAATAGAAAACTGAATTTTGACAATAGAAGCTAGTTTTGAGAGTTGGTCACTTATTTATGTTGATTATTTAAAAATTTTTCTTTAGAGATTAAGAGCTCGTGTTCTGGAATCAAATTTGAATTCCGTCCCCTCCACTTAATCAAGCCATTTGATCTTAGCTCTGCTACTTACCTTGTCTATGCTTCAGTTTTCTTACCTGTAAATTAGGAGTAATCATGGTATCTATTTCTTAGCGTTCTTGTGAGGATTCAGTGAGATAATCCGTGCAAAGCTTGGCTCACAGCAAGAGCTTAACAAGGGTTGACTCTTCAGATTGTGATGGGGACTTACTCTTTTCATGGTAGTAGCAAGCCTGCACAGCCATCTTTCCTTCCATAAGTTTAAGAGTTCTTTGCGTCTGCCCATATCACTAGTTTTATGATCTGGAAATGCTGCAGATTCTATTTTCTCTTAGGTAGTTTATGAATGGGTTTGGCTGTATTAGACTTGAATTTGTCTCAGGGCCAGCCATAAAATTCACACTTGTCCAACCATTGTTGTTAGTTTTGCCTGCCCATTTATTTATGCACTTATTTGAAAAAAGACATGGTATTTCAAACAACAAGGTGGTTTTTCTCTTCTTGTTTGTATTTGCTTCACCTTCTTGGGTTGTTGGAGTTGATGTTGCATATCCAACCATTCCAAAAGAGCTAAATGGTCATTGAGTTGATTGTGTCTTAGAAATAACTTGTGGTCTCTTCTCATAATACTGACATCAAGGTGTCGTATTTCAGTGCATACCATAAACATCTGTACTGTGGATTGGAGTCATACCTCTTGGTTCTTAAAGACTCTGTGTATCGTATTATTGCCAGTGTCCTTCCATTTGGCGTGTGTCAGGACGGGAGCAGTATTATAAAAGCGTGTTTATCGTTTAACATGATTCATGAATCCGGGGAAACTGCCTCCAAGGGTCCTGAACAGTTGTTTTTCCTGTTTTCCATGACTGGCCTATTTGCCTTGCTCATCAAATCCTTGTAATAGCCTCATATGGTAGATAGCCAGACCCAGGTCTCCTCGTTAGGAACGGGAGCTAACGTCGGAATCCAGCAGTTAACTGCTCTGCCACCTCTTAGAAATCTCTGCCACCTCTTAACTGCTCTGCCACCTCTTAGAAATCTCCTACAGGGTGAGGAGGCGTGCTGGGAACAGCCCAGCCTAAGACGGCAGGACCAAGTGGCCTGGTATATGGGCAGAGGCCCAGATCATGCATTCCTCCTCCAGCATGGTGCCCCATGCGTCACCGAGTTCTCCGATTACAGGTCTTTTACATACTTCATTCCTCCCATTGTTTACTAAAGGATGTTTGTTACTAAGCATACCTGGAGCCAGGAATTAACAGAACAACAGAACCTACAGTGTCCTGAGAGCCACTGTACAGCATGTGGTCGTTCTACCCAGGCCATTCAGGTAGATTCTCTGAGGTGTCCTAACTCTGTCCTGTTAAACCATTACCAGGAGACTTCACAGAAAGGAAGTGCCATCCCTACAGCTACAGCTTCTTTCTGGGCCCCTTTCTTGCCCTCATTCCTGGCACTAGTCCCCAGGAGAGTGAGAGCTGTTGCATTGAAATGACCATAAAGCTTTTCTTCTCCCTCCTGCTGTCCCCCACGAGCACAGGTATGAAGTATACAGAAGGTTGGGAATTAGGATTCTGGGGCTTTCCCATGCCAGCCACCACAGCTGCAGCCTGCTCCGTCACAGGCACTCAGTTATTAAAATTAGATTTCTGATTTATAGGAAGATTGTCTTGATCAATAATGACAAGGTTATACATGACTAGATTAATGAGAAAATGGTTAGGGTAAGTCCCGGGCAGCTATGTGAAGGTGAGTATCATTCTAGAAGTATGTGTGGCACTTGCTGCAGCCCTGTGTGGCTGTCCTGGCACTCGGTCCCCGGTATCAGGGCCTCTGGTGTGTGATTGTCACAGCACGTGTGGGGCTGTGTGTGGGGGCATTCCCAGCCTGACACGTGGCTTGCATAAGGTTATAGGAAAGTGTCTCTGTCTTTTATTCCATATTGCCAGTAGTAATCAGTCCAAAGTTTGAGAAAATAGTAAAAGAATAACATATGTGGTTGAAATCAAACATTTACAAACATTCAGTAACTTTTTGAAAGAAGACTCTGCTTTTCTGATTAAATAAATAAAAGTGTTATTAATGGTTTTTAATATAACTAGAGTTCATGTGTGTGTTGTGGGGAGGGTCTTGTTTACCTTCCCAAAACAGGTTGGATTTTAAAATGCAACTTTTCCAAAGTAAGTAAGATTCAGCATAGGGGCATGTTTTTATGTCTACACTTTGTCATCTGTGTCAGCAAGCAGTTAAGTGGCACAGACCCGCCTGGATCCCCCCTTGGCAGGTTGTTAGGATGAATTAGTGAAGTTGTCAGTTTAAAGAGCTTAGGGTGGTTCCCGGACAGAGGGAGTGTCTTACGATTGCTAAAGTAATTTTCTTAATTTTATTATGAAATAATAATAATCGACATAGAAGGCTGATACTAAGACCACAGAAGAAATAGTTGCAATGTTTATGTCATTTAATTTGAAAAAATTCTTAACTTTTCCAACAATTAGCATCCAAGGACTTGAACTGAGTCTTAAGAGTCAGCTCTACGGTAAAATTGATATTGAAATACAAACAAAACAAAAAAACCCCAAAACCCAACGACATAATAAGAGTAGTTTGTAGCTGAAAAGAAAATCTCAGGCAAGTCTTAACGGGCAGGCGGGCCCTGGGCGAAGCTGCGCTCAGGGGCTGGAGCACGGGCCCCTGCCCACAGCGCTGCGGTTCCTGTGGTTCCTGTGGCTTCTGTGGCTCCTCACAAGAAGCCAGGGGCAGGCGGGTGAAGGTCACACAGCCTGTGCCGCCGGGGCTACACCGGCTGCTGTGGGGGCTCCACGGCCACTGCCCTCCTACGTTCGATGGGACACTGATTCCTGGTTGAAACATGGCAGATACAGTTTCCAAAGGCTGTGGACTTCCCGATTGCAGTAAACTCCTGTGAAGAGGACTGGGATGTGGAAGTGAAGGCTGTGGACTTCCCGATTGCAGTAAACTCCTGTGAAGAGGACTGGGATGTGGAAGTGAAGGCTGTGGACTTCCCGATTGCAGTAAACTCCTGTGAAGAGGACTGGGATGTGGAAGTGGGATCCTTGTGCTGCTGACAGCGCCAGCAGCAACCCTTCTCCGGCTTTGGGAATTTGAAGCCTCTTACTAGGGAAGCTGTGGCTCTGCGCCTTCTTGTTTAGTTTACAAGATTTAGGACAAGTGCCTCGGTTTCTGATGCTGTCAGAGACTTGGTCAGGGTGAAATCTGGTAGCTCAGTTTATAGAACTATGACGAGGCCAGCGTGGCAGTGTGACATGGGTGAATGCTTGTGAGATGGAAAAGTACTACTAGACTTTAGCAGAGCCAGTGGCATAAGAACTAAGTTTAAGGCCAAGTGCTTTGTGTGTGTATGTGAAGTGGAGAGGGATGAGGATGATTTGCTTTCTTTTTCTATGTATTTTTTTGTTGTTGTTGTTTACTCTGCAAAAGCCTGACCAGATAATTGTTTTCCTTACCCCCGCCCACAGTGGAGTAGGAAAGCTCCGTTTAGATCCTTGCCCTGTACTTTTGCGTCTGCAAACCTTGCTTTCCTTGTTGAAAATACTCAGCCAGACAGTCTTTGTGTCCTATTTCAGGGCTGAAAAAAGATCTGTTGCTTTCTAAAGCGTGCCTGTCTTACCAACCTGTGTGGGAATACTGCCCGCGTGTTTGGATGGCTCTGTCAGAGCCTGAGGCTGTTTCTGACCGGAGTCGTAGGGGACCCTCCAGGTTTGTGGATTCCCAGTTTTAGTACAGTGTCTTCACACCAGTCCCATGATCAATAGGACAGTACTGTGGGTGGCGACGTGGGCCGGGCTTTCTGCTGCGATGAGGGAATCACCTGTGTTAGCGTCACCTGGAATACCTGTGAAAATGCAGAATCCTCAGTACCACCTGAGGCATCAGCATCTTTGGGATAGGGTTCAGGGTTCGCTCTTATTCCAGGATGTTTACATGAGGACTAACATTAAAGAACCATTTCTGGAGGAAGTAAAATAGATCAGTATTTTTCAGGCAGCAGGTGGTGTCCAGCAGTGTTTTGTTTTTTTTTAAGCTAAAAGATGCCCTAAAATAGTACAGAAATATCAGAGTTCATTGCACATATCATGAGTGATTTTGTGAGTCTCTAAAGTCAGTACGTGTAACACAAGTGTTCATGTACAGGCATACTGTTGTTTTTTTTTTTGCACTTTTTTCTATTGTACAGATTCTGTGGGTTCCTCCTCCTCCTCCTCCTCCTCCTCCTCCTCCACCTCCTCTTCCTCCTTCACCTCCTCCTCCTCCTTCTTCTTCTTCTTCTTTTTTCTTCTTTCTTCTTCTTCTTCTTTTTTTTAAACAAATTGAAGGTTTCTGGCAACCCTGTGTTGAGCAAGTCTATCCATGACGTTTTTCCAACAGCATGTCCTTACTTTGTATCTCTGTATCAAATTTTGGTAATTCTTACAGTATTTCAAACATTTTCATTGTTATATATTATGGTGATCTCTGGTCAGTGATCGTTGATGTTTTCTAGTGTAATTATTTTGGAGCACTATGGACCACACCCATATATGGTGGCAAACTTAATCGGTAAATGTGTGTGTTCTGACTGCTCCATTGACCAGCTGTTACCCTGCCTCTCTCCCTCTCCTCAGGGCCTCCCTATTTTTGAGACACAGCAATATTGAAATTAGGCCAATTAATAAATCCAACCATGGCCTCTAAGTGTTCAAGTGAAAGTAACATTTGCATATCTCTCACGTTAAATCAAAAGCTAGAAATGATTAAACCTAGTGAAGAAGGCATGTTGAAAGCTGAGACAGGCCAAAAGCTAGGCCTCTTGTGCCAAACAGCCAAGTTATGAATGTGAAGGAAATTAAAAGTGCTACTCCAGTGAACACACAAATGATAAGAAATCAAAGCAGCCTGTTGCTGACGTGGATAAAGTTTTAGTGGTCTGGATAGAAGATCCAGCCACAGCATTCCCTTTAGGCAAAGCCTAATCCAGAGTAAGGCCTCAGCAAATTCTAATAGAGGCGAGGAAGCTGCAGAAGAAAAGTTGGAAGCTAGCAGAGGTTAGTTCCTGAGATTGAAGGAAGGCAGCCATCTCCATAACAAAGTGCAGGACGAAGCAGCAACTGCTGATGTGGAAGCTGCAGCAAGTTCTCCAGAAGATCTTGCAAAGATCATATTTTCAGTGTGGACGAAACAGTCTTCTGTTGGAAGAAGATGCCATCTAGGACTTTCACAGCTAGAGAGGAGAAATCAACGTCTGGTTTTAAAACTTCAGAGGACAGGCGACTTTCTTGTTAGGGGCTAATGCAGCTGGGGACTTGAAGTTGAAGCCAGTGCTCATCGGCCATTCTGAAATTGCTAGAGCCCTTAAGAATTATGCTGAGTCGATTCTGCCTATGCTCTGTACATGGAACAACAAAGACTAAATGATAGCCCGTCTTTTGACAGCATGGTTTACTGTTTTAAGCCCTCTCTTGAGACCTATTGCTCGGGAAAAAAGATTTTTTCCCCCCCCGAAATACTGATGCTCATTGACGATACACCTAGTCACCCAAGAGCTCTTGTGGAGATGTATAAGAATAATGTTGGTTTCGAGCCTGCCAGCACAACATCCATTCTGCAGCCCATGGATCAAAAAGTAATTTTGACTTCCGAGTCTTATCATTTACAAAATACATTTTGTAAGGCTGTAACTGCCATAGATAGTGATTCCTCTGATAGATCTGGACACAGTACACTGGAAACCTTCTGGAAAGGTCACCATTCTGGATGTCATGAGGAACATTTGTGATTCATGGGAGGAGGTCAAAATAGCATAAACAGGCATTCTGAAGAAGTTGATTCCAGTCTCATGGATGACTTCGAAGGGTTCAGCGCTTCAGTGGAGGAAGTAACTACAAATATGGTGGAAATGGCAAGAGAACCAGAGCTAGAAGTGGAGCCTGAAAATGAGACTGAATTACTGCAGTCTCATGATTACACTCCTCAGGGATGAAGAGTTGCTTCTTATGAATGAGCAAAGAAAGTGATTTCTTGAGATGGAATCTAAACTTGGTGAAGATGCTGTGAACTTTGTTGAAATGACAACAAAGGATTTCCGACATGCCACAAACTTAGTTGACAAAGCAGCGGCAGGGTTTGAGAAGCTTGACTCTAATTTCGAAAGAAGTTCTGCTGTAGATAAAATGCTATCAAACAGCATCACATGCTACAGAGAAGTCTTTCATCACAGGAAGAGTCGATAGACGCAGCTGCATCACTGTCTTATTTTAAGAAATTGCCGCAGCCACCCCAGCCTTCAGCAGCCACCACCCTGAGCAGTCAGCGGCCATCCACATCGTGGCAAGACCCGCCACCAGCAAAAAGATTACGACTCTCTGAAGGCTCAGATGATAACACTTTTTTTTTTTTTTTTAGCAATAAAGTATTTTTAAATTAAGGTATGTTCATTTTTAAAGACATAAATACTACGGCACATTTAATAAGCTACAGTGTAGGGTAAACATACTGTGTAACATATAGTGTAAACATAATTTTTATATGCACTAGGAAACCAAGAAAGTTGTGTGACTCGCTTTATTGCAGTTGTCTGGAACCAAACCCACAAGCAATATCTCTGACATATCTCAGCATTGAGTTGCATTGTAAAAGGTATTTCTTAATGTGGGTTAAGGTCAAAAAAGTTTCAAACCCAGTGGGATAGATGATGTCTTAGTTCCTTTTTCTCGCAACCTCATTTTGTGTTGTTTTGAATCCTTAGCTCAGACCCCCAGCCAGTAAATCATCTGCTCTGAGACAAACACCAAGAATAAAAGATTCTGGGAAGCTTTTAACTTGTCCTAAGCAGTGTCTTGGAAACAGTAAAATGCAGCTCCTTCCAGACCTCCTTTCTCAGCATCTTTGGGGCGGGGCGCTGGAACCTGCATTTTGAGTAACTGTTCCATAGGATTCTGGTGCAGGTGTTTATGGGACCACCTTTTAAGAAATACATGTGAAGTTTTAAACCTTGTAACAGTTCTCTGAGGGGCACCTCCTCTCCCTCCCACTTTCCCCCATTTCCAAATAAGAATCCTGAAGCCCCAGTTAGATTGGGTGACTTCCATAACATCGCAGAGATGTTAAGGGGAGGGCTTGGTAGGGCAGCATGAGGCCGCCATTCCTCTTGCCCTTCCTATTCGGAGAGAATCAGATGGCATGCAATGTGGATGATGTAAGTTCCTGATTGAGGGCGTCTCCCGGATCGAAAATAAATAGGATTGTTGAAAATGATAGTGTTGGAATCCTGGGCATGAAGCCTTTTGTCTCTGGGATAGCCTTTGAGAGCTCCTCCTTCCGTGAGTGCAGCTGACAAAGGCAAACAAGAGGACAGGTAGCCGTGTCTGCTGCATATGACTTGTAGTCCCAGCTCTGCCGCAGCTTTGGAATCTTGGGCAGTGGCAGAGGGTTATGTGACAGCGTCTATCCCCAAGAGTTCTTCCAGATTTTAAATTCTGTGATTCTATCTTTTGGAAAAACAACATTTCCAGTCTCTTACCTTGACAGAGATACTGATTGGGACAACAAAATGTATGCAGATCTTTTGAGTTCCTCCAGAAAAACAATGTAAACAGAATCATTGGTTGGCACCCTGCAGTTCAGCTTAGATTTTGTGTGGGACACAGCAAGTCTCAGCGTGCACTTTGAGAGCTCCTCCCGGAGCAGGCCCTCCTTCCCCATAGGAGGCTGGTGTAAATTGCATCACAGCCATTTCCTCTGTGTCCTATTCATCAAGGGAAGCACTGGGAACAGGGAGGTGGAGCAACTAGCCTAGGTGACCCCGTTTGGCTTCAAGTTAATCTTATTACGTAAATAAACGGAGAAGGATTTACTTTCGGAACCCCTTCTAATGGTGTGTAGGTGGGAAGCCATATCCAGTGAGATTTGCGAGAACAAGAGGAAATGGCCAAGTTTCCGGGAAGCAGGGCTGCTGTGTGCAGCTGTGCGTTCTGTGGCCCTACACAGGCACTTTGTTTTTAATTTGGAGGTCATCATCTCCCTTTGGCACATGTGCGTCCTCTGTTTGTAAATGTGTAATATTTTATGCTCAAATTCCTATCTAATTTTAGTCTTAATCTAAGTCGGATTATAGAGGTACATATTGTCTTACTGTTATTTTACTGGTATTCAGTGTTTGATATCCCCAAAGTCTTGACTTGGATTCACAAGTGATTACATTTTTGTTACACTTGTCTTCATATCCAGGAGGTACATAGTTAGAGACAGAACCCACATTTGGCCTGCAAATAGTATTAATAGAAGTAAATGTTTTTCAGGCAGAGATTGCAGCCATATTTTTTGATATGTGCCACTAAATCATGTTTTATTATGAGAATTTTATGTTTAATTTAATGTTAAGGTGTTTATCCATTTTTCATTTCTTGATTTTTTAATGGAAGAACACGTTGTTATTATTATTTTGTTTGTTTTCAGAAAGTATGTGAAGCCAGAACCTTACCTCGTCTGTAGGTTAACCTTATACATACTGTTTAAGTAGAAATTCCTGCATTTGTCTTTCAAAACTAATTTTTAATAATTTTAATTAAATTCTAAAATAGTTTACAATATAAGTTATAAGCTGTTTTCAAATTTAGGTTACTCCTGGAGTAAGGAAGAACTCTTAGCTAACAAGATATAGTTAAGTCTGAGTTTCTGGGTGAGCATAGAATTAAGTGAAGAAAGAATATACTAAAAGATTCACTGAAGGTGACATAGTCTGTAATATTAGCACCATCTTAGACACTTACTTTGTATATATTTTAAAGCATGGAGACTAGCTTGGGAAGGCTGGATGGTTGTTTGCTTTCATGAATGAGTTATAAGGGATAGTCCTAAGTTGCTTGCAGGCATCCAAAACAAATATTAGTAAATACAGCTTTAAAGAAAAGGCAAAGTGGAAGGACTCAGTGGCTAAAATATAGTTCAGCTGCCAGAAATGATTGTCTTTAGTTGTTTTTGGAGGACTTAACCCTAATGGATCTAGGCATGGAAGTTGAGTTATAGACATGGGAGAATAATGGAGAACTGAGAAACAGGACATACCACCAATTTTTAAATGAAAGAGAAAAAAGTAGGATACCAGAATGCGTAGGTTAAGATATGTGACATTATGTTGAATACACCATAGATGTTTTTAGTATCATGTGTAAAAATTAAAGGCTGTTTGGTCTTTGAATGCTTCACCTCCCTGAGCCTTCGTTCCTTGCTCCTGAGAATGCACGGGGTTGTGCCACCTCGTGTCTGATGTAGAACTCCTGAGCAGTTTCCGTGATTTACAAAGCCTGATGGAGATGATGTGTTGCTTGTGACAGGACCCTACAGCCCAAAAGCATAGCCTTCCCTCAAGTTTATCTGAATTGTAGAGAATCAGTTTAGAGTTATTGGCAGTAACGCCCTGATCAGAAATACTAATTGGCTCTTGTGTGGATTGGGGTGAGATGAGTGCTGTAGACAGGAGGGGGGTTTGGTGTACTTCTGAGAAAAAAAATGAAAAGCAGATGGAATTAAATCTGTGGAACCCAAAACTAATCTAGGTGCTTGTATTATTTTTGCCTAACAAATTACCACAAACATAGCAGCTTAAAACACTCATTTCTTACCCCACAGTTTCTGTAGGTCAGGTGTTTGGATAGTTGGATTCTCTGTTCTGGGTCTCACAAGGCCATCGGGACTGCTTTCTCACCTGCAGTGTGGGGTCCTGTTCAGGTCCCTTCAGGGTGTTGGCAGAAGCCACTTCACTGTGGTTGTAAGACTGAGGTCCCAGGGTTCTTGCTGGCTGTTGGCAGGGGTCACTCTTTCCTAGAGGCCACTCTAAGGTCCTTGCCGCACGGCCTGCGGCAGCCTATGGCAGTTTGCTCTTCTGAGGCCAGCAGGTCATCTGTCTGACACTGCACCTGCTTTTAAAGGCCTCCCCTGATGAGTCAGGCCCACCAGGGAAGTCTGCCTTTTGATGGACACAGAGTCAACTCATTAGTAATCTAATCATGGGCATGCTATCCCATCATATTCACTGCTCCCACCCCCCACCCCCAAAAGGATGATACAAGGGGCATAACACTGGGGGCGGGCAAATGTCCTAGGGCTATCTAAGAATTCTGCCTGCCACTGTGTTAGATAGATACTTGCAGGTTGAACTAATGAATGAAAGCAAGGGAGGAAGGAAAGAAAGGGAAATAAATTAAAAGTCAGCTTTTAGTTCTGCCATGGCAGGGCTGATGCTTCTTGTTCCTTTCCTTCTTCCTGTGCATTTGACAGGAAGTGGGGGTGGGAGGTTGGAGAGACCGTAAATGATTTCAGGGAGGCACCTGGTAATTGCTAGGGCTCACCCAGGAGTGGCAAGGAGGTGGGCTGAGCATACGCAGTGCAGATGAGATGGGCTCCTCCTGGTGGGTAGGTTTTCGTGGGACCAGCATGGAAGATTCCAGTCCTTCCAGTCAGGTTATTTGATGATGATGATGATGCTGCTGATGTTGATGTTCCCGACTGCCTGTCTGATTGGTGTCACCAGGTTAGAAGAAGGGAACTTCTAGTCCTTTCTTCTGTAGAACCCCACAGCCTTGCCAGCCCTGCTAGTGCAGCTGTGTTTCTAGAAGACCTTGTGGAGGTTGAAAACCAGGGTGTTGCTAGTTTCATGCAGCATTCTGGTTGTGGACAAGACTTAACCCGAGAGTGGAGTGGAGCGTGGACAACAAAAAGAATAATTTTACTTACGGAGCCTCAAGTTTTAGTAAACCAGGAATCTGAACGTTATTTTTGAAACTAAGGGTAGCTAGATAGAAGGGTTTATAAAAGCAGTTTTCTTTTGCACAATATTGTTTTATTCCAAATTATGCATTTGTAAGAGGCTGTAAGACATGGAATTTCTAGTAATCACAACGTTATAGTTTAACATTGTCCCCGAAGCTTGGTGAAGCATTACGTCTTCACTTACGTGACTAACCTGTCTAGTCAATTGCCTTGGTAACCCAGCACCCTGAAAGGCTCCACCCTGAAGTGGAGGTGCTGGGTGGAGTGTTTCCACATCTTCCCAGCGTTCGGAGACGTGGAAGGCACACGTGGCCGACGGCCGGGAAGTCGGAGGAAGGGGAGGAAAGTGGTTTCTGTAGCTCTCCTCCCTGTCTTTTGCATTGCCCTGTGCTTAAAGTAGGAGTCCAGGAGTGAGGAACACAATCTGAAGACAAGCATCCTCAAAACAAGGAAAAACATCATAGGAAAGCGTTTCATAAACCCGCAACTGCTGGGACGTGGAGAGTTGAGGCAAATGAGACAGCTTTGGGGAAAACATGCAGAAACAGGAAACACGGTGTTATCTTAACAACTCTGTTGTCAGCCAGGTTTGTCTTGTTCTGCGCCCACAGTCCTTGAGGTATTTCAAGCATTTGGTCATTCTACCCTTGATAGCCTTCGGGAAGTGCACGGATGCCAGCCACTCCCGCTGTATCACAAATGCTAAGAGACCCCACTCCGAGGCTACCACTTGGAAGGTTAGAATGAGGATATTTTCTATCAGTCATAGAAGGAGGAGAAAGTGGAGAAACTCCACGTTTGTGATAAAGGACAGGGACCTCCTTTTGTGCCGTGGGAAATTGAATCCTTGGGTAGCTTGTTGGTTACAATGTAACTCTAGACTTCTGATGGACTGCCTCGTTTGTGGTTGTCATACTGAAGATCTGTTTTACTAAGTGGCATATTCCAGTTTTTTATTTAATGCGGTCAGCTGGAGAGTACTTTCTTAGTTATCTATCGTGTTCTCAGAACTTTGTTCCTCTAAGATTTGTAGGACATGGCAAATAAAAGATACCACCCTTTGAGGAATTTGGTTAGGAAGGAAGACCTGAGTTTAGGAGATACGTGTAGAGCCCCAGAGTGTTTTTCACTAAGTACAAGTAGGCAAATTATGTTGTATTAGATATGATGCAGTTGCATTGGGAGGGTTTAAGTGATCTGATAAGGACTCTCTTAGGTTTATTATTAATTTAGATATAAAATTTAGGGAAACAACTTTAGTATTGTTCTTTAGTCTTAATGGAAAGGTATGGTATAAGAGTTTTTCAGTGTAATGAAAAAGTCTCTTGTGAGTAAAATTAGAATCTAGTTTTTTGCTAGTAGCATGCTTGTTATGTATTTGATATTCACAATGAGGACAGCTCATCATTAGTGCTTAGCCAAGTGTTCCATTAATAGATGCCTATCAGCATTTGTATCTGAACTTTTGGGGGGATTCAGAGGGAGGGTGTGGGGGCCTGTGTGGAGAGGAGGCCAGGGAGCTGGGCTGTTCAGGGTTTCTCATGGCCAATTTCCTAGTGGAGGAAACTGCACCTCCACTTCCAGTAAAGGAAAAAAGAAAAACAGGTTTGTTTTTATTACTGCCTGGTTGGGCTTGGGGGAAATGATATTTGTGTATTTTAATGCAGTATTCCACACCTGGAGCCCTAACTCTGATGTGTTTTATGGGGCACAGAATGGACAGAAATCCATTCCTGATACCTGTGACAGAGAAAACCAACCAAAGCTGGGGACTGTTCCCTGCCAGGTGTTCCCAGCATTCTAAACTGCATGGGTGAGCTTAAGCTATTTTGGAAACGGACAAAATGAACTTCTGCAGCCACAGACATGTGAGCCTTTGGTTGACAAAAGTATGTCATGCATTTCAGAGTGCATATTAGGAATCAGGGCAAATGGCTTGGGAACGTCACACAGAAAGTGCACAGCATAACTGCAGCAGCACATGACTGAATTTCCTCGGTGCGAAAGTGTTGAGGACTGAAAAAAGTCACTCAGTAGCCCATCTTGTGTTTTGGATGCAATTCTTTGAACTTTTAGAGTAGCAGACTCCACCAGGGAGGCCACATGTGGGTTTAAGCAGATAATTTGTGTAGGCACAAATCATACCATTTTGACTAAGTTTTTTGGAATGAAATTGATATCTGCTTTATCACCACTTGTACCTGTTAGACTATTTTGGCTTTATACAACCTTACTAGGTAGAAAAAAAGGCTTTCTCTTATTAAGGTTGTTTGAATAGGCTGAGGCAGGAGAATCACTTGAATCCAAGTGGCGGAGGTTGCAGTGAGCTGAGTTCATGCCACTGCACTCCAGCCTGGGTGACAGAGTGAGACTCCATCTCAAAAAAAAGAAAAGAAAAAAAAGAAAAAAGAATATACCAAATTATAATTCATAGAGTCAAGCCATCCTGATCTCAGGCCAGGATAACCAAAATGAGGCAGAGAATTTTAGGTATGTGTTCATAAAATGAAAGAGACTTAAAATTTAGGAGTATTTATTGAAGCTCAGACTTTCCTTCTTACCTCAAACATCCCTCATAGTATTTACATTTGTAATATTGATTATGATATATAGATTTATTTAAAATTAAAAGTAGGTTTAAGATAAAACGAAAACACACCAGGGTATGTTTGATCTAGAACAGGAGTTGGGAAACTTTTTGTAAATAGCCGGATAAATAGTTTAGTCTCTGTCTCAGCTGCTGAGCTCTGCCATTGTAGTGGCAAAGCGGCCACCTAGCAGCATGGACACAGTACACATAAAATGGCGTGGCTGCCTTCCAGTGAAACTTCACTTACAAATGCTGACCGAGCGGAGTTGGCCCGCAGGCCCTCCTTTGCCACCTGCAGTACTGTTGTAAGGCCTGGAGGAGAGGGGATCTTTTTTCTCTACTGCTAGTCAATGAAGTGAAACTGTTAAACATGAGCAGTCTCTAGAATCTGTCCCAGGAGTTTAATTGAGAGTTGGGGTTATGTAATTTGACCATGTTGGAATAGCCCAGGTAATAATGCCTTTTTTGATAGGTTACCCTGTACCATTAGGAAGACACCGTTCAAGGCTGGGTCCAGCTGGTTCTTCTCTTTGGTGACAGCAGTGGTGACTCTGTTGGGCCCAGCTCCCCTGTTTATGATATATTGTGTAACACTCATTGTAGTGGCCTGAGGTGTGATTAACACATGCTGAAAACACTAAAATAGTGCTGTAACTCACAAAGAAGAAATGAAAGGAAATATCATTTATAAATATTTATTTAAATGTAGGAATGGTTAGGTATGACTGCTAAAACAGTGGTACTGAAATGCAGGTCTGCTATGAGAGTGTCATCTCTAAACCACTCAGCTGCTGCCTTCTTTGAGTTCATCTTGCTGTGAAAAGAGAATTAAAGAGGCACAAACTCCTTCTCTAAGCACCAAGAGGTCCTAATGAAGGACTTGTGACCAGTCTGCAGATCACACTTTGAAGTCCAGAAGATGTAACGTTTGCCAGCGCTTGCACGTAGAATCCCCCTGCGCAGGAGGTCCTTAGAGGGGTCCTGTTAGTGACTCAGATATTGAGCCACTTTGCCACTGGTGACATGATTTTCTGAAGAGGTGGACAGTTTTTGGTACACTTCCAATCTGAAGTAGAGATTTCCTCCACTTATGTGGTAGTTCCTCTCCTGAAAAATGTTGTGTATAAAACCTGTGCCCCAAAATGCGTGAAATGGAGTTGGGTCTCTGCTCAGGATTTTTGCTGACTGGAGAATGTCTGGAAATTGGAAAGTCAGGCAAGATGTTGTGTGTGTGTGTGTGTGTGTGTGTGTGTGTGTGTGTTGGATGATGAGAGGAGGCTGTCACACACAATGGCTGCCCCCCATCATTGTGACAACTGTAGATGTCCCCACAGATTTCCAAATATAAAATGAAACAGAGGAGCATGCAGGTGAGGATCTGGGAAGAGTGGTTACACGTCTGGATCGTCCTTTCCTGTGATCTCATTGTGCGAATGAACTGCAGAGGGATGATAAAGGCAGCTGAACTCTCTCCTGTGCTTCCTCAGAACTTCTGACTTGTTTTCCATGAGTCTTGTCTCATATATGTGTATATTCATCTCTTCCTTTTTGCCCCCCTCCCCTAATACGGCCCCATTTTATTTGATCATTTCTCTTTTGTATCATTCTATAGGGTAGATTTTCTCCTCTTGCTGTTTCAACATTTTGGTGAGTCTTAATCATTTTGTAAGATGTGTTGAAAATAATTTATACCAATCGTAATTAAAGCACTGGAACTGTGTAGTGTACTGTTTCTAGTATCACTGACTTGCTTATTGATTGTTTTTTGAGCTGGAAAGTGATGGAGTTATGGCCCCTGCACATTCTTACTTCTGCGACTGGGGCTACTGTTAGTGCCTTTCACATGGGGTTGTTGGAGGATTTAATTTGCAAGTTAGTGCCTGCAGATTACTTGCCAATGCCTAGTTCTTGTGTTTAGTTCTTTAAATGGTAGACATTACAAAGAAAGGAAAAAGAATTCTTGTCTTTGTTTGCTCTTTTAACAATCCAAAGGTTTAGGAATTTACTTTGCTTTAACAACTCTCTCGGTCCTCTCGTGACCCTGTTATACTCAGTGTTGCTGAAAAAGTCCGTTTTAAAATAATGGCACCTACCGCATCCATGTTTCCGTCTTTAGACCAGACTCTCTGATGGTTGGTGGATTTTAGTATTAAAGCTTTTAAATTTAAATTTAAATTTTAGATTTTAGTATTAAAGTATTAAAGTGGAAGGGGTGTGACTACTGTTGTGTCTGAAACAAGAGTTAAGGTTATATTTTATGAAGCAGTTTTGGCTTTTTCAACAGATGTTGGCCACTCACTTTCATGGATTTCACATTGAGTAGTAATGAGTCATAATCACTACTTAATTTTCCCAAATCAGAGGGAATATGTATTTTATTCTTGGACCCTCCAGACTGTCAACGAAGAGAGAAAACCTTTCTTTGGAATCAAGTTGAAAACCTGTTGTTAACATCTCTTTCTGGGCCTTCTTTGCTCTCCTTAGCAAGTTCATTGCTGGGGCCTGCCACTTCCCATCTTCTCTGCCTTGGAGGCATAGAGTCATTTCCCAGCCTCATTCTCACCTTTGTGAGTTTATTTAATAATGTGATTAGAACATATACAGTATGCAAGAATAAAATGTGTCATGATGACACAGTTACTTAAAACTTTGATTATTCAAAGTTACAGAAAGTTATGTATTTTATTGTAGACTCTTAGTAGGTGAACCTTTCTGATCTTGGGGATTTCTTGTATTTCCTTGGAGAGTTTTATGTAGGCATAAGCCAGTGACTGATTTTTTTTTTTTTCCTGATTGTTTTCTCATACTATCATAGGCCATTTGCGGGGAATAAAACAAATACTCGTTGGGAATCTGTATGTAGAAGATCTTTCAGGCAAAAATTCTGGTCTTAAAAGTGTTAAAGTCTACTGGAGAACATAAGGACTTAGTTATAACAGCAGCCACAGCCTCCACCAGCCCCTGTGATAAAGGCATACGTATGTTATCTCACTTAATCCTTTTGACAGCCGTGGAGGGTAGGTCTTGTTATCTTCATTTTATAATGCTGGAGACTGAAGATGATGAGAGACCTGTGGTTGCCTAAGGTCATATAGCTGGTAGGGGCAGAGTTTGTGTTTTTGCCACAGTTCTTGATAGCATATTTCTGCCATATGGGGCTTCTCCCGGATCCTTGAGTGAGGCCGGCCCTCCTGCCATAGCCTCCATTCCTTCTGCCTGCAATGAATACACCTTCCATACCACTCCCCCCAACCCCTCCCGTTAAGTTCTAACCATCATTTAAATTTCATCTTTGGTGGTCTTAGGCATTACTGTTACAGACAGGCATTTTCTGGCCCCTGCACCGGCTTACAGCACCCCCACTCCTTGACCTCTGTAATGCTCAGCTTTATACTTGGTTATGTTTGTGGTGTTCGTTGCTCTTTTTGTCTGGTGTCCTGGACTCTAAGCTCCGCGAGGGCAGGAAGTGTCTGGCATCATTGCTGCACATGACGCCTGGTGGACGTACACATTTATTAAATGAATAAATGAATGGATGTTCATACTTTTGTCCACCATGTTTTATGCTAAATACATACAGAGTAGATATTGAGAGAGGCTCTAAGAGAGAGGTGTGTATCCTTTGAGCTATGGATGACAAACTTAAAAAATTGCCCATTAAGTTAGAAAAGAATTGAGTATAGATTTTTAATATATGTGTTTACTTAATATACACAAATATTGTCAAAATACATGATATTGGCATTTTAAAGAGGATAAAAATATTTAAAATATGGAGTTTCTAATATGTTTTCCTGTATGTTGGAGGATCAACTGGTATCCAGGACCCACTACACTTGGAGCTGGGGGTGCCGGGGCAGGCCCTGTGGGAATACATGTAACTAAACAAGCTCCATGGACACCGTGGAACCAGACTGCAGTTGATCAAAACACGGTCGAGGGTGGGATATGCTGGGCTCATGCAAAGATGTGTGAGTGATTGCGTGTCAAGATGAAGGATCACTGGGGGAGAGGTGGGGAGGAGGTTCACTGGAAGTCTGGGACTCAGCTATGATTGAGGTGAGATACCTAGTTTAGGGGATAAGACCATATCATCTTGAAATGATGGGCTGCTGAAGGGTCTTAAAGAATCATGGGTACGGTGGCTCACGCTTTTAATCCCAGCACTTTGGGAAGCCAGGGCAGGTGGATCACTTGAGCCCAGGAGTTTGAGACCAGCCTAGGCAACATGGCGAGACCCTGTCTCTATAAAAAAAAAAAAAAAAAAAAAAATTAGCCTGGCATGGTGGGTGGTGTGTGTCTGTAGTCCCAGCTACTTGGGAGGCCGAAGTGGGAGGATTGTTTGAGCCTGGGAGGCAGAGGTTGCAGTGAGCCAGTGTGGCGCCACTGCACTCCAGCCTGGGTGACAGAATGAGACAATGAGACCCTCTCTCAAAAGAAAAAAAAGGAATCATGTAACTACCCCCACCCCCCGCCTTCTCCTTTAGCAAATATTTTTCCTTCCTTTCTTCCTTCTCTTTTTATTATTAATACATACCAAAACATGTATTTCTTATTGTGTCACAGTGGCACACTGAATCTAAAGTGATCCTCCTACCTTAGCCTCCTACAGGCGTGGGACTCCAGGCAGGCACCACCATGCCTGGCTAATTAAAAATATTTTTTTGTAGCTAATGAGATCTCCCTGTGTTGCCCAGGCTATTTTTTGTTTTGGTTTGGTTTTGTGTTTTTTGTCTGTGTGTTTTGTTTTTTGTTTGTTTGAGTCTGACTTTGCCACCCAGGTTAGAGTGGAGTAGCACAATTAGAGCTGACTGCAGACTTGAAATCCTGGGTTCAAGTGATTCTTTCACTTCAGCCTCCTGAGTAGCTGGGATTGCAGGTGCATATCAACCACACCCAGCTACTTAAAATTTTTTTGTGTGTGGAGACAGGGTCTCACCGTTGCCCAGGCTAGTCTCAAACTCCTGGCTTCCAGTGATCCTCTCACTCCGGTCTCCCAAGGTGCTGAGATAGGCGTGAGCCACCATGTCTGGCTTTGGTTAAGCTTTTTTATCCTATACCAGAGACATCTAAAAGATTTACTCCTTGTCGTTATTATTGCCAATGGGGTTCCCGTACAAAGACGATGTTGACTACTTTAGGCCCATAGGGAAATACTGGTAGTTTCAGAGGTAGAATGAATGGCAGAGGATAAAAAAGTACAATTCAGTGGTGATAGTTGGACAAGCTGGGCAGTGGATAGGGGTGCCAGGCAGTGGAGATCTTAGAAGCTTGTGGCAAGACCAGTGAGTTGAGGAAATGCTGCTGCTTTTGCTCATCCGTGGGTAGGGTGGTAGCTGCCCTGGCATTTTTAACATTCCCTGTTGTTGAGAGATGGCTAATAATGCTAGTCAGAGGTCTGATGCTTGCCAGAGGCAGATAGCCCCACGAGCAGGTTCTGCAGTCTCAGTAGGTACCTGTCTGAGGGAAGGTTTACACCGCAGTTGAGTTGGGGGAAATGTTTTGTGATCTGTACTTACAGAAGCAATGTTAAAAAATTCATATTTGGTGTAGTAAAGGAGTAAAATAGTACAAATTGTTTCTGTTCCTACATTACATATACAAGTAAAGGGAAGCCTTGTAGTGATTTAAGGATTGCAGATTGTGATGCAAAATGTATTAGCCTATTTCACAGAAGCAGATATGTCAGTCAATTAAGAGAAATGCCTAATTGCCACGTCAGATCATTTCACAGAGGTGTGGAACATTTAAAAAGTACTTTATTTGCAAAAAGTATCTGAAATGACTTATTTTAAAATTTTCATCTAATCTACAAAACTAGATTACTTTCAAGGAATGTCTTTAGTCCAGAATGTTGATAAGAAAAAATTGTTTTAAGTTAAAATGTATTTTTTAAAATGTTATTTTATTAAAAAAGTATATAACAGGGGTTCTACTTTGCCCTAAATTATAGTCTAGTAATTTGGAAATTTTGATCTAAATATTAGCAGAAGCTTTAAGAACATTTGTTCTCTTAATACCCTGACTATAGGGCCAGGCACGGTGGCTCACGCCTGTAATCCCAGCACTTTGGGAGGCCGAGGTGGGCGGATCATGAGGTCAGGAGATCGAGACCATCCTGGGTAACGCGGTGAAACCCCATCTCTACTAAAAATACAAAAAAATTAGCTGGGCGTGGTGGCGGGCGCCTGTAGTCCCAGCTACTCAGGAGGCTGAGGCAAGAGAATGGTGTGAACCTGGGAGGTGGAGCTTGCAGTGAGCCGAGATTGCGCCACTGCACTCCAGGCTGGGCGACAGAGCAAAACTCTCTCTCAAAAAAAAAAAAAAAAAAAAAAAAAAAAAAAAAAAATTCTACAGAAAACAAACCAAAGTAAAAACTTGTTACCCTATACATCCTGGCATAACTTATTCAAAATATAAGCGAAACCTAGGAAGTATGTTTTGCTATTTATAAAATATTTCTTTACAGATTTTTTTAATACTTCAGAAGTATATTCTAAGCATTGTAATAGTCAACTTCATTAAAACAAACTAATATAAATTCCAGAAATAAAATTGATGAGCTCCAAACAAAACTTTAGGCTCTGGGTTGAGTACAGTAAGTAAATAGCATGAAGTCAGAAGACCTGGGTTTGATGATTGCTTCCCCGCTGTATTTTCTCTAGTAAGTCCTCTAGTTTCACGTTTGACACTGTAGCCTCTGGTTTCTAAAGTGTAGATGATAAATATGTCTGTTATACAGGATAGGTTTAGGCATGAAGTGAGTTAATATGGTTTGGGAAAATAGTTTGAAAACGGCAAAGGTCTGTATTAAATGTTTGTTGTTACAGTTACAACTACTAGCTTTTAATGGCGGGATTTTGGTTGTTCTGCTAAGTCTGCAGGTGGTTGAATTGGACACAGAATGGAACTACACTAGACAGATGAGATCTAGTGTGCCCTTGCACGCATTTGAATTTATAAGCATGCATTTGGGAAACAGTTCATGGGAAAGTTGTCACAAGTTTTTGGGTAGGAGATACAGGTTTTTGAGGTTTCACTGACAAAACTGTACATTTTACTTCTTATTTAAAAACAATTTTTTTTTTTTTTTTTTAGAGTTAGGGTCTCACTGTGTTGACCAGGCTGGTCTCGAACTCCTGGCCTTAAGCGATCTCCTCCCATCTTGGCCTCCCAAAGTGCCTGGATTACAGGTGTGAGCCACCATGACCCAGCCCTATAAAACTGTACATTTTCGATGAAACATAAAACTTATAATTGTAGATTCAATCAACTCACATAGTTGGTTAGATAGATCACCTACTTAACAAATAATTTGTTTGCAGTAGAAACCAAGCTTGTGTTACTGCACTCTTGATTTCTGAGAGTGAAAGTCCAAATGACCTGGAATTGTGGTTTGTCCTGTGAGGATGCAGTGAAATAAAGCCTCCCCACCCCACCCTTAGAACATCAGAGGTCCCCAGAAAGGAAAAATAGGGTGATTAAAGGTTTTTTCTTCAAATGTGTTAAAAATTTTAGTGTTTTCATTTTTTCTATACAATGATAAAAACATTTTTTGAAAAACTTGTCCTGATTATTAAATCTTAAATGTTCCTTCTTCAGGGCTTAGCCTTACAGTAAACTACTTGCCAAACTGAAGGTGATGAATACTTAAATAACTATCTTTCTTCTCAGTACACCAAATGTAACTGTTGGGTTCAGAAATGATTTACTTAGGATATATGCACTTATTTTTCTAGAGGAGTACTTGACCAAGGTATTAAACATTGTTACCATTTTAGTTACTATTGTATATACCAAAACTTTGTGTGGTTTTAGGAGAGAAGAAGTAATCATACCTACTCAGAATGGTTTTTCCCTCATTCAATATATATGTTTTAAATAACCAATTACTCTTTTGTGTGGACTGTCTTAGTATAATAACATTTCCAGATAACCTGTTTTGTGTAGCAGCTTTATTGAGGTATAATTCACATAGCATACAATGTCCCCATTTAAGGTATACAGTTCTGTGGCTTTTAGTATATTCATCTACAGAGTTGTGCAGCCATCACTGCAGCCAGTTTAGAACATTTTCAACACCAGAAAGAAACCTCACAGCCCTTAGCCTTCACCCCTCCAGCCTCCCCATTCCTTCCAGTCCCAAGCAACTACCAGGTGACTTTCTGTCTCAGTGGCTTTGCCTATGACACCACCAGTTTTTACAACCTGAGAGCGGTATCCACAGGGAAGCGTCTTGCCTGTCCTGTGGCACTCTGTGATAACCTGCTGCACCTTTGTAAGCCGCTGAGAGAGGAATGGGGCCTGCCTGCTTGTCAGCATCAGAGGGTTATTCTCCCCTTTAGAGGAAGCAAGAGTTATTTTGCTTCGGTAGTACAGGCTGCGTATCCCTTATCCAAAATGCTTGGGACCAGAGGGGTTATGAATTTCAGATTTTTCTTTTAGATTTTGAAATATGTGCAAATACTCCCTGTTGAGTATCCCAGATCCGAAAATCAGAAATCCGAAATGCTCCACTGAGCATTTTCTCTAAGTGTCCTGTCGACACTCAAAATATTTCAGACTTGGGAGCA
The DNA here is from genome assembly GCF_003255815.1 of Theropithecus gelada. Lineage (NCBI taxonomy): Eukaryota > Metazoa > Chordata > Mammalia > Primates > Cercopithecidae > Theropithecus > Theropithecus gelada. Next base: position 14,259,550 of record NC_037673.1, read on the forward strand.
TTTTAGATTTTGGGCTTTTGGATTTGGGACATTCAACATGTAACTTGGTGTTAATGCGATTGTCAGGACAGTGATGAAGAAGTACAGGAGACAGTGGTACTGTGGGGCTGTTGCGAGTGTCGTGTGACGGGGCCCATAAGAAATGGCTTGCATGTTACCTTGAACACCAGAGAATCTGGATTAGTGAAGGCAGGATGACTTGGCATGTGTGCCTGCTTGCTTTGGTGGCACGCTGGAGATGTTTGTGTACACGCGGCGTGCGCACACCTGCTGCTGACGGCAGTTGTTGGGTGGAAATCAACAGTTGTAGCCTTGACACAGATGGAAGTGAACGTGAATACAGTTGAGTATGAGGCATAAAACCCTCTACATTGACCAGCATGGTGTTTAAAATGCCTTGACTTAATGCCCAGGCTCAGCCACTTTCTCTACCTCTAAGTATATCCTTTGACTGATTGATTCTTAGTTGGCCAATAATATTGATCAAGATTTGATAGCTAGGTTTTGAAAAGAGAAACAGGTTACAAGCTGAGCCCAAAACTGCTTGGTTTTACTTTGGAGGTTGCTACTATTTGAGGTAGAATTCATGACTCATCAAATTTTCTTCTTTCCTCTAACATTTAGCATTATTATTCTTTGTTGGACAGATTTACCTTAAGAGTGTTATTCTGAGCAGCTATGTAGTCACTGCCCATATCCTGCCTTTTATCCACCAGAACATGTAGGAATTTTCCTTTTTTGTGTGTGTGAATTTAAGTGATTATAATATTTAGATGAAGTTAGAAATAAAGAGTGAACTTTACACATGAGAAAGTAAAGTTTATGTCGGTTCTCTTGAAACAGTGTATGTGTAGTTGATTTTAGTAGGAATAAAAGTTAGAAAAATGCACAGATTTTGTTTTTGGAGGGATATGGTTCCTAGAGGTGAACTGACTGCTGCATGCTGGGAGGGACTTCCTGCCGCTAAGTGAAGAGAAGCATTCCGGTGTTCTCTTTGATGCTGATTTGAATGTGGTCATTAATTTGCTCGTTATTTTAAAACATTTATACTGTCAATGATAGGGTTTTTTCCCTACTGTATGGTATGGTGTTAAGTAAACTCGAAGCCAAATATCTGCTGTCTCCTCTTTGTGCCAGAGCATTCTCAGCCTCCAGGGCTCCACCAGCCCACGTGGGCCCTCCTGGGTCCCTGTGGGCCCCGTGCACCGCCTGCCATGGATTCCTGCAGCTTGTGCACGGGACACCTGAGGAGACAAGGGATATGAATCTTTCTCCTTTATGTTCCATGTGCATTTAATAGCAGACGATATTAAAGCGAATTCAGTGTTAACGTAAGTTTTCATATTTCATCTTTTTTCTTTGAATAATTCATAAAGTGCTACTTTAAAATAGAATCTTACAATGTAGGATCCTATTGGATGGCTCTTTTTAAATAGAAAAGTTTGGAAAGGCCCTGGCGGGGGGTGCAAATAAAACATTTTCCACTTGGTCTAAAAGAGTGTTGTGCAGAGTTAAGACAAACCTGATTTTACATCCCACATCTTTGCCACCTGGCTGGCTGCCTTGTCAACTGTGTAGGTTAATTAATCCTTGCAAATCTCCATTTTCTCATGGAAAATAAGTATAAAAACAGGTACTTCCTCGTACTAAGGGAGTTGCCAGCTTGTGGTATCACTGCGGTGAATGGTGACGCTGATGAGGCTTGTCCTGTTGGACTTATTTTTCCATACACGATGGTAAGAGGTTGCGTATAACCTAAGATTGTTGGCTCTAGGCTTGAGATATGCCCAGGGTATTTTATATATGCAGTCAATCAACAGAGTTCAAAATATTGAAACATTCAAATATTAAAATACCAGGAATAATTTCAGAAGATGTAAGTGGTGTTCTGACCTGTTATGCTAAAATACTTCTTTTTGATAGAAAGTCTAAAAATTACTTTCTAATTTTCTATCCTGGTTAGCAGTAAGGACTCAACCTCCCACCCCCTCCCCATTCTCAGTGCTTATGTAAGTGTTCTTGAAAATGTAGTTATTCTTTTTCTATACTTAGTTGAAATGTATAGAATGAGAATTAAATGCAGTGAATCAAATCTGCAGTGCCAGCTTTCTTGTTTCCTTGGTCTCTTTACTAACAGAAATACGCAAGCGCAGCAACATGGGAGAACTAGCGTTCATCTCCCCACCCTCACAAACCCCTAGAGGTGTCATTCACGTAATGACTTGCATTCACTGGGCACTCCATTTGGAACTGATTCCCTATTTGGTCCTCGCTGACCTCATCAGATGCTGCTGCTCCACCTTACAGGTAGGGATTCTGAGGCATGGAGTGTTAACAGCCTGCCCAAGGTCACCTAGTTGCAGAACTGAATTCTGATCAGCTTGAGCCAACTCTAAAAACCCATATTCTTTCCACTATTGTCTGTGTTCTTGTTGCATGGAGGGATAATACAGGAATATGAATGACTTTAAGAGATTTAGAACAGAAGCGCAAAGTTCAGTTCAGCAATGAAGAATCGATAGGGAACTGTGTAGGATGTGAAAGGAGAACATTTGTTTTTGATCAGTAGGAAAGGCTTAGTGAAGTCTGAGATGCCTTTAAAGACAGACGGATGCTTTCACGGGAGGGAACCGCCATGGGAGGAGAAAGGAGTATTTTCTTGATTTAAAAGTATTCGTACATAATTGAGAAGTTGTTTCAGGGTACCCTGTTTTTCTCACGTAGAACATCCCCTCGGTTTCCCTGTCTCTTCAGCGATTCTTTCCTAGATTAGCTTTTGCCTGACTTTCCTTCCTTTGCAACCTCAGTTTTTGATTGTATGTCTAGTCTGTGACTAATAAGTTTTCAAATAGTAATAAAAAGAGTTAATGGGACTCATACAGGTTTGTGGAATGAGGCTTGAGAAACTAAGTGAAGCCTGAAGTTTATTTCCTTTTATGAACACAGTGTGCTTACATTGGTTTATTTTAACATAAACTATTTCTAAAAATGGAGTCAGTTATTATCTACTAAATGCAATTTGGTAGGGAGATTTCTTTCAAATCATGAGCTTCACAGTGGGGATAAAGGAAGAAAAGGGGGTTCTCAGTGGTGAAAAGATTGGGAAGGACTGATGTACTTATGTCTGTGAAAATCACTGTAAAATTTGAGCTAAGCTGTTACCCGGAAGCTATTTTCCTATTCTTTTACATAACAGCAGATTTTCATTCTTCTCCTCTTTCCCTTGTGGTGAACAGTTGCATTTAAGCATTATCAGCATTAAAAACATATTTGGGATGAAATCTAAGCCAAGCATCTGTTAACCAGTCAGCCACTTTCCAAAACCCTTTCAGCTGCAGGGCGTGGGTATCATTCCATGGGGTGCGAGTCTGCCATCAGAAGACTTGCTGCCTTCTCCAGAGATCTGGCATCCTTTTGTAGGTTTTCAGACAATACTTCTGTTTCACTGAAGGTGAAAAACTTCTAAACAAGACCTCAGTTGTCAATATTTGATAACATTTTGCAAGTCGGCTAATTGGTTTGTATTTAAAAGGATGTGAAATTTGGGTGTTTCCGCCCTCACCCCTTTTTGTAACTATTGAGATGGTATTCATTAAAACTGTTGGCAAAACGTGTTCTGGAATTAATATGGTAAAAGGTAGAAGTTTACATTGTTTTCTTTTGAATCGTGAAATAAGTTTTTAAGAGAAGTTGATGGGTCCCTAGAGTGAGTCATTAAAATACTGGTGAGGTTTTTTAGGGAAATAGCATTGTATGTCAATATGTTGAAAGAAACAAAAATGCCACTTGGATTCTTTTTTTTATTTATCAGTATTAGAATTAAGGCTTTTAAAATTCTACGGACTTTGTTTTTGGTAAAGACTTGCTAAAACAATTTGAGAGTTTTCTTCAAAGAAGCATGTTTTGCAAACACCTTTTTTTCCCTATGAGCTACAAGTACAGACATTTTGGGGGGCCTGCCTCATATATATTCAAATTTATAGTTATTGTGTCCTAGGGGTATCATAAATCTGCCTGATGATTTCATAATAGAAAATTGAATGATACTGATTTGGGGAAATGAGGTAGAAATTATGGGTTAGGCAGAAGCTTCTGTAATCTTTTAGTAACTGTTTGGTATGATCATACAATTTGTACGTAGTAAAGTGAGCTAGTGAATTAAGCTTTTCGTTATCAGATGCTATGGGAGCAGTCTGAGAAGGGAGTAATAGAGTCAGCTGTTGGTTCCTGCTTAAGACTAAAACATGTGCTTTAAAAATGTTCTTAAAACCTTTTATTTAATTGAAACTTGATTCCTTCTGTAGGCTAAATTTTATATTGTTGTGGATATAGAGGCATTGTCAGCTCTAAAACTCTGATTTTAGGATGCTTCGTATTTTATGTTATTTAAAATAGCACAATTTTCAAGAAGGCAAAACAGTAGCAATTCAAACATGGATTTGTTCACTTTGGGTTCTTGTTTCTTCTGTCTTCCCCCAGACACTCTATAATTGGATTTGCTTCTAGGTTTACATGTTAGGATATACCAGTTAGATTAGCAGTACAGCCTGTCGGTGCCAAAGATGTGGGACAAATTATATTCCATTGCAAGCTTGGAACATTTTTTTTTTTTGGTAGCAGTTCAGTACACTTGAATGCTATGATTTTTGAAATTAAAAGTAAATTGTATTATTCCAACGACACTGTAAATATTAATTACACTGATCATAGTCACTAATGGTGTTTGCCATGTGCCAGGCACTGGTCAAAACTCTTGCCTGTATCAACTCTCATCCTTCCTACAGTGCTAGTAGGTGTGCATATTATTTTACGGATGCAGAGACTGAGATACGGAAAAGTTAAGTAACTTATTCAAGGCCGCATACCCGCCAGGTGGCAGAGACGGGCCTGGAATCCAAGCAGGGAGGCCTTGCTTCTGTGCTGTCAGCCTCTGGGCTACTGCTGCTCTACTTCGTGTTTTCCGTTGACTAACAGAAAGCTCTTTTCTGCATTTCTTTACTGTGGCCTCAGATATGAATGTAGGTATTATATGTATATAATAAAGATATGCTAAATCATCTTAACCTACACATCTGAGCGCAGAATAAAGATCATGTATGTAAAACACAAAAGATACCAATCTTATACAAATCAGGCGTCTTGTCAGTTTTTATGATTGAAATATTGTTAAAATTGATAGACTTTTTTCTTTTGGGATCTTCACAAGAAGAAAACAGTGTTTCCTGCCAGGCATAAAGGAGTTTCTGGTTTTGTATCCATACCGTTTCACAAATGACTATTAGGAGGAAAAGATGGTCACATGCTGCCCGCTGCCGCCTTTTGAGACAAGATCTCACTGTGTCGCCCAGGCTGGAGTACAGTGGCAGGATCATGGGTCATCATAGCCTCCACCTGCTGTGCTCAAGCAGTCCTCCCACCTCAGCCTCTGGGACTACAGGCGTGCCACCATGCCCGCCTAATTTTTTTAAAACGTTTTTTACAGAGATGAGGTCTCACTGTGTTGTTTAGGCTCTTTGGGCCTTTTGATCTATTATTTGATTGCTCAAAGTCAGCCAGCCCTTATATTCCCACTCTACTCTGCATTGTTGGAGGATAAACCAGAATGGGAAACACAGGCCCTGCCTTCTCTAAATCCCTCTCTACTCCGGAAGGTAAATTGCAGGTGAGCTTTGGGACGCCTTGCTCTGGCAGAGGGAGCAGACACACGCCATGGTTGGCGGCCCAGCCAGGGAGTCCCTTCTCTCACAGCCACATCTGCAAAGACAGCAGGGCTTGCTTGGAGACTTTATCAGGCCCCCACAGCGTGAAGAGCTCAGGAGGAGCTCAGTCTTGTGTTGAAGCCAGCGAAGAATTCCAGGCACTCCCACTCCTGCCGTGGCTCTTTCCTGCTGCTTCTGTGTCCCCTCTCCAGCTCCTGGGATTTTGGGTGTGTCCATGTCCTGGTCCCTGCCTCTGCTGCTACTCCCCCCTCCCTCTCCATTCGTGTGTATCCTGCCTTTTTTCTCAATGTTTTGCTCGCAACTTAGACATGAAATGCTTTTTAAAAAGTTAAATTGGATTAAAGATTATATTCCTTATTGCAAGTGAAATTCCACCCCTCCCCCCGGTTCAGTTGTTTCTAGCTTAGAGTCCTTGGCTGATCCTTATTATCTACGGTACTTGGTTAAGTTTCCATGTATCTGTTATAATGGTAACTTTTATTATGAGAGTCTCTTCAAATAATTAGAAAACGATTATTGGAAAGGTATACGTCAAATAGAGGTCATAATGACAAAACATAGTGTCTTATAATGAATGTAATATTCTGGATTTTAAAAAAATTATTCCATAGGAGGATATAAGCCAAACTAGTTTTCCCCCAGCATTTGTTTTCCTCATACATTGATAAGGCAAACATATGGGATGGAAATAATTAGGTGCATTAAAAGACCATATTGACTTTCTGTGTTGGCATTTTTTCTTTAATTGTGTACATTTTTCATGAGTTTCTGTCTAGTATGATCCATTTTTGGTATAGGCATGCCAGTAGCCTAAAGCTTTTAATTCATCAAAGAGAGGGTATTTCTAGAAAAATAGCAAAGGCCTCATAGGAGCCTACCCTACTTGCTGTTCAGCAAACTAGCTAGTACAATAACAGGGCCATATGCAGAGCCATGCCTGGCAGAAGGGCTTCTCTTAGGGAGGAGTGACTCAGGTCCTGCAGCCAGGACCTGCTTGGCTGTACAGCTCAGCCACTGCTGACCGAGGGGAGGCAATTTAGCATTTTACGCTTCAGGTGCATTGCTGAAAATAAGGAAAATAAAACATCCTGGAACATTCTGAGGTCTTTGGGCAGTACACTTTAACATAGGGATTGATCTTTTAGGTTCAGGAAGGTAGCTCTTAATCACTTAAAATTATAATCTGTTTTTCACAAAGATATTTACCAGGTTGTGTTATATTTTGCATTTGAAGTTGCCAGTTTGGGGAATGCACTTCTAAGTTGTAATTTCGTGTTTCGTGCATAGGATTTCTGATTGATGGTTCGGCACTGTCTACTGTAAATGGGGCAAACGCCATGGAGGAGGCTATCTTTGAAGCTACAGCGAATGTAGAAATTAGATGCTTGCTTTTGAGACTATTAAAGATACTGGGTTTTCATAGTAGTACGTAGAATACTTAGAAGTACCTTATGGCCAATTTTTCCAAATTGGTTATTTACATTCTAGAACATGATTTTTCTGTAGAATTGTTATCTGTATGGCTAGGCTCTCAGGCCAGCCCTAGAAATTGTCTTTTCCTATAATTTTGCTGAACTGCAGTACTAAGAATGTCAGAGAAAATAAGCATTAATTATTAAAATAAATTTGAAATTCTGCTGAGCTTATGGGACCATGTTTGACTCCTCACCGCAGCCCACAGTGGCAAGAAGCGGCACCTGGGAACTCCACGTTCCACTCCTTGCCATCAGCCTGGGTTGCAGCAGCTCCTTGGTGTATTCAGGTGGAATCAGTGAGGACTGGGTCAGGCTCATACAGGGAGGTTGCAGTTACTGGAGCAGGGAGCACAGGGTAAATGAGGTTTCGGGTCTGTGAGAGGCATAGGCAGAGGGCGTGCGCTGCAAGGGCAGCTGAGGGAGGTATAGCCCCAGGAAGAGTCTGAGATAGGCCCAGGTGGATGCAGCTCCAAGTTAAGTACTTGAACATCAGGAGCTGTGCATCCACAATTCTCTACAGCAAACACTAAATTATTACTGACAGACTTGGGAAAAGCCAGCCAGTCTTTTGAGGCAATGAAAAGATAGCTTTTGCCGTGATCAGCTTCTCTAATATTGTTCCTGTGTAAGGGTTTCACTGTTCTCAACTTTGAACATCCACTCGCCGTTCTGTGGTATGCCCATTTATCCCTAGTATTTAAATTAGGTTATTGTGAAAGCTCCTTTGCACCTGTTGAAAATGCTGGCACAGTTTCTCCCTTGGTAAACCCTAGAAATCTGAGCTCTCTTTCACTAAAGTTTCTTATTTCAACTGGGACGTTCTTGTTGAATGTGTGTGATAGGATCAGTGTACAGTTTTCAAATGGTTCAGTCTTTTTCTTCAACCACAAAGTTTCTTATTCAGGGGAGTGCTTGCAGTTCTCTTCATTCCCCTCCTCCACTTTTGGATTAAGAAAAGAAAGGCTTATATTATTTTTGAGGCAGCTGCTAACAAAAACCTTGTTTTCTTGAGAGCTGTGCTTGTCATTGCTTAGAGATAGTGTATGTCAGACCAAGCTGGTGACAGTTCCGCGCTACTGAATTGGAGATGCCTCGGCGTGGAGAGTCTTGTCTGCAGATCAGTGGCCTTTGCAATAGACACACTCTTCCTGACCGTTTCTGCTGCCCCGAGTGGACTGATTGTGAGGCTGTCTCCTCCTGTGCACACAGAGGTCCCTGAGAAGAACATGGGGCAAATGGAGGGCAGGTGTAGATATTCTGGCCAGTGCCACAGATCCAGGATAGCTGGTGACCCCTGGTGTGCTGCCATCATTTCCGGCCAGGAATTTGACCTTCCCAAAGCACAGTTTGCCAGGTGATGTCCATTCCAGGTAAATGATACAGGCAATGGAATTAGATGCCTATTTTGGGTGTTGAATATTTTTGATGTCTATTCCATTTAGGACAAGATTGAATCCTCCTAGGTTAGAGTGTACATTCAGCATTGCTTATTATTCTGGAAGTAACTCCCAGTTAATGGTATAAGGGGAAAAACAGTCATTATCCACTCCCCTGATTTACTTAAATCCCTGATAAATTTTACTTCCCCTCTCACCTTAAACCATTTCTTCTATCTGATAAACAGTTACAGTTTCGTTGTGTGCTTTGAAACAATTTAAATCAGAAGGTGAAAGTTCAAAATAAACAATGCCTTTTAAAGATAGAAAATAAAACATAATTATAGGATCAACAGTATTAAAGTTCTGCTACTTCATTTCTCTTAAATTTACTAGCCGTCAAACTAGGGGGAACTCCGGGGTTTAACATCATTCAGGGCTGGAGGTACATGTATTTGTGGAACTTTGTTAATATTTTAAAATACGAAGTCTGTGAATAAAGTCACATAACCTCTTTACTGAAACTTGGAAAGCGCAGCCAGGAATGGGCTTCACTTTCCCTGTCTCTGCTCTTGGTGACTTCTCAGGCAGATCCTGTGGCTGTCACTTCTCTTTTGGATATTGGAACAGTCAGTGCTGTAGGCATGAAGAGCCCAAGCCAGTCTCAACCAGAATGTCACTCTTTCACCCACTGGAAGACTTCTTCTTCCCAGCTCAGGCCTGCCCCTTTTCTGTGGGCCAGTCTCCGGGAAGAGGCTGTATTTCTTCCGCTTCCCTCTCCAGTCACCCTTCGCCTCCTGTTCCCTGTGGCTCCTCCATCTTGGGGCTAGGGATAAGGAAGAAGGAAAAGGGTAACACTCTTTTGACTCAGCCATTCCCTGCCATTCTCTTGTGCTCTGCTTCTGTCTCTGCACCCGTCTCTGATTATTCAGAGACACCCCCCACACCACCTCCTGGAATGTTCCTCGGCATGGCGGTGCCCACTCCTGGCCACCTTCACCAGTCCCCTTCAGAGTGCACCCCGAAGGTGCTCCCCTCTCTGCCCCGCTCGATGAGTCCCTTTGCCTTGCAGGCAGTCCTCCTGGCCTCGCTCCTTGGTGTTCCTATGTCCACATCAGCAGTGTGCGTCCTCCCAAACTACAGGTAGCAGGCTACTGCTGTCTGTCCCACCTCCCCACCCTTCCCCACAGCTCAACCTGCTGAGCAAGGACTGGCACCTGCATTGTGCAGGCCTGGTGGCCTCTCAGTGAGCTTTCTCCACATGCGTCGGTGTTAGCCTGTGTGGTCCCTTCCCTCTACTGCCCTCGGCTGGAGCCTGGGCCAAGTCAAGACATGGAAATGTCCTGTCACTGTCGCAGCTGGATATTGGATACTGTAATCCATTGTTGTGATGTCTGGATGTAAACTTCAGAATTAGGGGAAGATTAGCCTGAACTATGAAACAGGTTAATATCCATTTCAGTTATTTTCAAATGTAGAAATATACTTTCAAATGAGGGTTTCAGCTTTAAATGAAGTCTTACTAATTCATATATCCTATTATGGTAAGATATAAAAGTATTTTAAGGAATATGTTCTTTTAGATTAACTCAAGACTTGAAGTGATGTTGAAGAAACTCTGGATCATTTGAACCGTGTTTGGGAAAATTTACTGAATTTTATGGTAGATTTCTTATAGGACACATACATATTTGACTGGTATATGTCATATAAGATTTTGCATTATACTGCACTTAAAATAGGGGTTAATTTTGTTTTAGGACGTTATAGTATGTGCTAAGAAGAGCACGCTATTTTGACAGTAAAGTCGATGAGTTGGAATACATGGGCTTAGATATATAAATTAAATATAGAGAGGGAAGCAGAAGAAATACAGACCACTAGGCGGGGCACGGTGGCTCACACCTGTAATCCTAGCACTTTGAGAGGCCGAGGCAGGCAGATCACGAGGTCAGGAGTTCAAGACCAGCCTAGCCAATATGGTGAAACCCCATCTCTACTAAAAATACAGAAATCAGCCATGCATGGTGGCATGTGCCTGTAGTCCCAGCTACTTGGGAGGCTGAGGCAGAAGAATGGCTTGAACCCGGGAGGTGGAGGTTGCAGTGAGCCGAGATTGCGCCACTGCACGCCACCCTGGGCAACAGAGCGAGACTCTGCCAAAAAAAAAAAAAAAGAAAAAGAAAGAAAGAAATATAGACCACTGCCCCTTCCTTGCCGCTCGGTTATTGGCTACCATTTTGCCTTGTTTTTAGCTTATGAGTGTGGGAAGTTTCAATGGGTCTTGTACTTCATGGTATATTAGGAAATCATAGAGTTAGGAGTTGGTAATGCACCAAGTTAAACTCATCAAAATTAGATTTTGAAGGAATCATGCTTTAATGTTATTACCTTTCCACTTAAAACATTGCAAATGGAATGTCAAACCGTAGGCATTAGGTAACTGAAATCTTATAGCAAACCCTTTTGTTCAGACAGTTGCTCTTGCGAAGTGTGTTGAATGCATTTTAGTAACATCCACTGCCAATTTGAAGTGACATTGAGTAGATTAGGAAAGTAAAATAAAGTGATTTGATCCCTTCATTACTTGAATGGTTAATTTTATGTTGACTGTGTGGATTAAATACATCCGGTGCCCCAGGCAGTGTCCCTGCACCTGCTGCCGTAGGTGAGGGGGACAAGGCGTGCCTGGAACAGAAGGCAGCTCGGGGCCTGGGAGTCAGTTTCCTGAGGGGAGCCCCTTGCAAGCGCCGTCCACAAAGGAGCCCCCAACTGCTCCCCACCTCTCTTGTTCATCCTCCCTCATTGTCAGGAACTGCTACACTGGGCTCTGCTTTGGAACAGGTCATCAGAGCTGACATCGGTGGACACTATTGGTGTGCCACAGTGGTGCTCAATGCTTTACAGACTTCTCCTGTAATCCTCAGAGCAAGCCCGCAAGTAAGAGATTCTGATCCCCATTTGATGGGCAATGGCTCCAAAGCTCTAAGGAGTGTATTAACTTGGACATGGCACTTCTGGGGTTTGATTCCAAGCCTGGCTGACTTCCTGAGGGTGGTGATCTCTCCCACCAGACTGAGAGCCCTCAAAATAGATTTGCTGGGCTTCTGTCCAGGTGAGGTACTATGCTCAACACGGGGGGCCAGGGGAGCTAGATGTACATAGTTCCTGCCCGAGGTGCCCATAGGTCGAGAATAGATGGGACGTCTTGGCAGTGCTAACCTTGGCTGGAGACGGGCTGACTTGTCGGTGTTTCAGAAGTAGATGTATGGCTTTTCCTCTGAAGGAAAACAGTGGAAATGTACAAGAGAAATAGAAATGGAGTCTTGTTGGTAAACAGACTTGGAGAGGTTGAGAATGCGTTCTGATTTAGTTGATTTCTGAGTTCCAGAGCCATCCTGAAATTCCGTAGTGCGGGAGGTTGTCGCTAGGAAGCTGATGGCAGCCAGTCAGTGGTTAGGCTTGCCCATTTGCTACTACCCACCACTCCAGGAAATGCCAGTTTACAGAGTGAGTGGAGTGGGGTCGGGAGGGAGGCACCATCGTTGCTTCAGCTTGAAAGAGAGCTGAACTTTCTGGACTTTCGAGGAGGGAATTGCCAGTGGAGAATGGGTTTGTGTGGTTCAGGCTTCATTTGTTCCTTTATGTAAGTTTAATTTGCATGTGTTGAGGTTAAGCAGCTGGTCCGACCCCTTGGCATAAATACCTTGTCGGATGGTGAGATTGAGAGCAGCTATAAAGGGCAGGCATGTTTACTTGCAGGACACATTTTGTGAGCAGGTTTCTTGGTGATAACGTCATTCTGAGCTGATGCTTGCCTTGCTGGTTTAATAGAATTATGTAAAAATGAGCAGAACAGCATTCTGGACCCAGTGACAGCCCTGCATGAGGATTGGTTTAAAAACCTGCATCCTCAAGCTGCCTGACACTCAGAGCAGCTTCATTTTATGGTGGGAGAGAACATGGAGACAAGGTATAAATCACCCACCCTCAGAATGAAAAGCTGGAGTGATCTGGAATGAGAATGCATGTTCCACTGATTTTCATACCAAGTTCATAAAAAGACCAGTTTTCCCCCTTTCCACTTTAGCAATTATCCTGTTAAACAGTATGCTTGAAAAGGCACAGGGAAATGACAAATAGGAATTTGTTAGAGAAGTCCAGGCTGCTTTATTGTCTCATCTTTTGGAGCAGGTTTTTTTTTTGACACAAGGGAGGAATAAGGGCAGTTTACACCAAAAGAAACTGCAGCCTCTGTAGCGCAGCTCTGTGAGGTGTTTAAACCAGCGAGCAGTTGCTCCTCCCGCAGTTCATCTTTGCACAAAGGAGATGATGTAATCCCTTTAGCTGCTGGCCACGTGGCCAGCATGCCGTCACTGTCTTCACGGATACCTCTGAGCCACCTCTGCGCTGCCAGCACTTGATCGGCTCAGAGTGACTGTGCGTTTGTAATTTAATTTCATTTTCCTGGCATGCCTGCTCCCCCTGGCCAGGGCTGTCCCTCATCTGGGTAGGCCTGTTAATGAGGGCAATGTGTGGCTGGCTTTACAGCTGAATTGCAGTGGTAGCTTTTATGCAGAAAAATGACCAGAGTAGCCTCTTGTACAGCGCTATGGAGCCTCTGTGTATGCCCACAAATTAGCACTGGGGGAGGAGATGCTCTGTTGCCATTAGCAACCACTTGCCTATTTATTAGAGGAGTGAAATGCCCAAAGCTTGGGCTTTTCCCTCCCTTCCCCTGTTTTCTCATGAGTTCTGAGGGCACCGGAGCCTGTACACTCGAGAGGGATGGAGAGGCTGTACTGTGTTCAGCTGTGGGTACATAGAAGCACATCCTTTTCAAGGAAAACTGAATCCTCCTATGGTGCTGTTTTGTGGTTGTGCCTTTCTCTGTGGTCACCATTGCATCCTGTTTGATTTAGGGCAGTTTGATTTAATAGCTGCCATGGATAGTGCCCAGATTTGTTCAGCTGAGTTAAACACTTTACATGCATTTTCTCACTGAATTCTCCAGCAGCCTTTTGAAATACATGACTTAACAGGAGGATGCTGCGGCCAGGAGAGGTGAAATGGTTTGCTTAGGCCCTTCCGTGTCAGAAAAGGGAACACACAGAAGACAGAGGAGGGGTGAGGGGAACCCTTTGAATTTGATCCCCATTATTTTTTTCTTTAAAGAAAACATGAGATTTGGGGTGAGGGGTGTGAGCCCTCAGCCACTGAGGCTTGATGAGGCCAGGACAGCTTTCTGCTCTTGGGCCTGGCTTTCCTGAGGATGGCATTATGGTGATGAGGTGCTACTACGTGTCAGATCTAAGAAATTACAAGGTTTCCTTGGTTTCATAGTTGATTTTAAAAGTGAAACTGTCTTGATTGTATTAGTAGAACCTCTTAGGAACACAATGGAATGGCCCAGGCTTCCAGCCCCATGCCTCTAGGGACCTCTCCCTTAAGCTGTGTCCCTACTGATTTTGATCAGCACACACGGGCAGCATGTAACCTGACAGAGCCTGACTCCTGTATAATTAAAAATCATAGCACCCAAATCCCAGGTTCTTAAATTACCATGGTCTTCGTAGAATTTGGAGATGGAATGAATTGGAGGTGGCAAGGATCACTTGTTGGTGCTGCCACCTTTGCGGTGGGCCTGTGCATCTGTTCCTCCCTCTCCACAGCCACCCGCAGCTTTGGGGCACCAGAGGCTGGGCAGCCTCTTTGTAAAGGCCCCTCTTTCTCCCTCTGGACGGCGTAGGCTCCTCACTGACTGGGTGTAGGGAGAGAAGAGGTAGGGCGTCTTCATTTATTGAGCCTTCACCCTTGCTCACCTCGAAGCTACCCTGGGAGGTCGGAACAGCTGGGGCTTTGAATTCACCTGCAGAGGGAAGGTGTGAGGATGGGGTTGGCTTAATTAACAGATGCAGCAGGTGTCAACAGAAGCCATGGGATCAGGAACAGATTATTTGAGAAAGACTGCATCTGTTTTCTTTCTACAACCTGAGAGGAGGCTGAGGTAGAGGTGACTGGATGTGACTACATTTGACCAACTTTTGAAATGACAGTGGAGCCTTACCAGATGGTTTTGAAAGAGGCAACTTAAAAAAAAAAAGCCCTTCCCAAGCTGTGGTACCTTCTTAACCAGATGCTGTAAAATATGACATTGAAACAATAATCAGTTTGGCTTTGTTTATACTTGTTTACAGAAGAAGAAGGTTACTTTCTTACTGTAAACTCACTCGTGGCAATTTTGTGCCTTGTTCAAGATTTTTGCTTCATTAAAAATTAAGCATCTTTTATGTAAGACTCTTTGCAGACACTTCGGTATGTCAAGGCCTTTGCTTTACATGCCATGTCTGTTAATAGCTGCAGCTGCTTTTCCTTCCTGATAATTCTACATCGATTCCTCTCTCACTGTCTCTCCAGCTGTATCCTCACCGAGCACCTGGCCACCATACTAGACTTCCTGCCTGCAGACTTGCCACCTTCTTGGTGATTTTCAGGGTGGCTGCTCAACCGTATTTGCTGTTAGGTGCCCACTGAGAGGCAGGCCTCGTAACTGGCCTGCCACGGGATGTCAGAGTGGCAGGAATGCCCCAGAGGTTGAACTCACATTCTATAACAGGTCTCACCTGTATCCCCGAGGGACTTCATCTGTGTCCTTTTTCAATGGTACCTGTGCTTTCTGTTGCTGCTTCTCTTAAAAAGAACAAAAGATGGCAGGAGAGCCCAGGAAACGATTAAAACCATCCCTGAGACATCTTCTTTCAAACTGACCTTTCTAGATCTGAAGTACTCCCTTTAAATGGGGTTACTTGTGTATAAACCAGGAATACACGTGTTTATTTTTAAACCAGAGGGCATCATCCCTCTGGAGCAGCCTGGCCCCGGGCTTTCTGCAGCTCACTGCCAGGGGAGCAGAGGGACAAGGTTGAGCAGCCTTCTTGCCTTGGCCAGCCTCCCTAGGTGCCATTCATTGGGGGAGAGGTTGAGGGGAGTGGAAGGAGGCAAACCATGGGGGAGCTGACCCCAGGGCAAACCCAGCAAGGCGGGCTTGTATACTTGGGGCTCCTGGACTTGCAGTACCGCCATGCACACTGCTATCATTTCGCCTCACTGGGGCAGCCTGGCCCCAAAATTACAATTAGCCATTCATTTAACCAGGGAAATAGCTTCTGTATCAGCACAATTTTTAGCCACTGATGCAAGTGACTCTGGTCATATCACTGTTACCCCAGCAGTAGTCAAGACAAACTTTGCTCAAGAAAAGGAAATGCTGATTTCAAGGAGGACAGGGGCTCTGCGCTTGCCATGTGCACCATGGTCTTCTGGGTATGGGAAGAAAATAGAAAAATCTTTTAAGAAATACTTACTTATGGCTTATTTTTAAATGCCTATTTAGGGGTATGTGTTACTACATACATACTATACTAGTACAGTATAGTACCTGTGTAATTTAGGATTGAGGGTACGTAGTGAAATTCTTTAGTGACAGGATTTTATTTATTTATTTATTTTTGAGACATCTCTCACCCTGTCACCCAGGTTGGAGTGCAGTGGCATGATCTCGGTGCACTGCACCCTCTGCCTCCTGGGCTCAAGTGATCTTCCTGCCTCAGCCTCTTGAGTAGCTGGGACCACAGGCGTGTACACCCATGGCCGGCTGATTTTTTTTGTGTGGAGACAGGGTTTCGCCATGTTGCCCAGGCTGGTCTTGAACTCCTGAGCTCAGGTGATCTGCCGGCCTCAGCCTCTCAAAGTGCTGGGATTGGTTACGGGCATGAACCACCGCACCTGGCCAGTGATGGGATTCTTGATCAAAAGTGTTTGAAGAGTGTGCCCTTAAAGTGGTGGTTCTCAAAATGTGGTCCCAGGAACCCCTTGGGCTCCCTAATACCTTTGTAGGGAATCTCTGAGTTAAAACTATTTTCACAACAGGCAAATAAAGTCTTAGCTTGCTATTTCTCACTCTCATTCTCTCCAGAGTGTAGGCTGAAGTCTTCCAGAGGCTGCCTGACATGTGACACCACAACAGATCAAAGACAGAAACATGTGAGAGTTTAGATGAGTTCTCTTAAACCACACATTAAAGGGAGTCTCAAAACTGTGAAACAGTGCTGGCCTTCTTTCTGATTTTTTTTTTTTTTTTGGAAAAAGTATTTTATGTTAATATGTAATGAATTTATTATTACTTTGAAGAAATTATTTTAAAAATTTATCTCAGATTTAATTTCTAATATGGTAAATACCCATATGAGATATCTAGATATTAGGTTGACAGAATAGTAAAGTAAGTAATAAATAGAACCCGTGTAAAGCAAAAGTTTATAGAAGGAAAAGGTTACTTTCTTACTGTAAACTCACTTGTAGCAATTTTGTGCCTTGTTCAAGATTTTTGTCTCATTAAAAATTAAGCATCTTTTATGTAAGACTCTTTGCAGACACTTCAGTATGTCAAGGCCTTTGCTTTACATGCCGTGTCTGTTGATAGATTCAGTTGCTTTTCCTTCAGTAGTTCCCCGCCCCCCCAAGATGGAGTCTTGCTCTGTCACTCAGGCTGGAGTGCAGTGGCGTGATCTCAGCTCACTGTAACCTCCGCCACCCAGGTTCAAGCAATTCTCCTGCCTCAGCCTCCCGAGCAGCTGGGATTACAGGCGCCCGGCTAATTTTTGTATTTGTAGTAGAGACGGGGTTTCATCATGTTGCCCAGGCTGGTCTCGAACTCCGGGATCCTCAGTAGTGTTTAAGAGGTATAAAGAAGTCTTGGGCCTCAAACCCTCAGGAACTGCTTGCTCCCTGGAGGTCCGTGATCGCCTTGTCTGAGTAGTGCATTCTAGTAGTGTGCCGTATGAGGTGTCTGGAAAGGAAGGATGCAGGAAGTGGGGAGTCCTGTGGATGGCCAGGCCATCTTTCTACCGTTGGTCTTGGCTCTGTCCTCCCGCGAGAAAGGCAGGAAGGTTTTTGGTCTCCACCCTCCTCCTCCTGTTTCTTCTCCAACCACACCAGTAGCATAAGTGGGTTATTGTACATTAAACAGGCTTTGGTGGGCTCCTCTCAGACCCTAATGCCAATCTGTAGCATTATTTCTATGGGAAAATATAGTTTTAAAATTGAGAAACAGCAGTCTTCTGAGCAAAGTTTTGGAACCCAGACCACTTGGAGGTTGGAGACTGAGTTTATGGGCAGGTCTCCCCAGCAGTTCCTTTTTGGCACTTACTTGTAGGGAATCTTAAATGGGAGGCACTATTAGAGGAATTCAGTTAAGACACAAATAGAAAGGGAAACAATGGGGTATCCTGTTCTTTCAGTCTCACACTTTTAAAGCAAAATATGAAAATCTAGTTTGCTGTTTTATTAGTTCAGAGAGTTTAGACTCCAAAATTGATTTCAGATTAATCTCTTGCCCACTAATATGCCTGTTTTTGTATTCTTCTTCAACTCATTTGGTAAAAGGTAGCAGCAAATGGTTGGATCCTTAAATACATAGACTGGTCTGACGGACAATACAAGCTTTAAAGAGGATGTGGAGTACAATCATTTGGGAAAACAGTTGGATATTAACTCATAAACTTGGGCAAGTGTGTAAACAGTAAGCCAGCTGTTTAACCCTGACATATCTCTAGGCCTAGAGATACATTGGCAGTGAGTTCTGGGGTAGCGGACGGGGCTGTGCATGGCAGCATTATTTATAATAGCAGAAATGAGAGACAAAACAATCGTTCACTTACAAGATTGCCAAAATAAGTTCATGTTGTAGTCATCGAATGGAACACTATGCAACAGTGAAATTGTATTAAATAAAACTCAGCACGCACATCAATGTAGATGAGTCATGCAGACTGGAGGCAAGTCATGGGAGAACGCAAGTACAGTTCCAGCATCCCTTCTCTGAAACGCTGGGCACCAGAAGTGTTTTGGATTTTGGATATTTTTGGATTTTGGAATATTTGCATATACAAAATGAGACATCTCGAGGATGAAACTCAAGACCAAACACAGAATTCATTTATGTTTTGTATATACCTTATACATATAGCCTAAAGGTAATTTAATACAATATTTTAAATAATTTTGTACATAAAGTTTTGATGTGCTTTGATTGAGACCTGTCACGTTACGTCAGGTGTGGAATTTTCCACTTGTGGTAGAGTCATGTCGGTGTTCAAAGACTTTAGGAATTGGGAGCATTTCTGATTTTCTGATTAGAGGCGTTCAACCTGTAGCATGATTGCATTTATATAAAGCTGGAAAACAGGCAACACAGCAGTATATTGTATACTAATAGATTAGGTTTATAAATGGCAAAACTGTAAAGAAAAGTAAGGAATGAATAACATACTAGTCTGTTCTTGTGTTGCTATAAAGAAATATTGGAGACTGGGTAATTTATAAGGAAAAGAGGTTGATTTGGGCTCACTGTTCTGCAGGCTGTGTGGGAAGCACTGTGCCAGGATCTGCTTTTGGTGAGGGCCTCAGGAAGCTTCCACTTGTGGCTGAAGGTGAAGGGGGAGCCAGTGTCTCACATGGTGAAAGAGAAGAGAGAGAAGTGGGAGGTGCCACTCTCCTTTAAACAACCAGGTTTCATGTGAACCGAGTGAGAACTCACAAAGACAGCACTACGACATTCATGAGGGATCCGCCCCCGTGACTCAAACACCTCCCCCCCGCCCCACCTCCAGCTTGGGAGGTCAAATTTCAACATGAGATTTGGAGGGAACAAAACATCCAAACTATATCAAATGGTTATGCTGAAAGTCCGCACAGGGGTTATGTCGAGAGCCAGGGAGGTGTGTATGATCAGGGAGGGGCATGGGGAAGGTTTCTTGGGTAGTGTCAGTGTTCTGATTCTTAAACTGGGTAGTGGTTTCAAACATATGTAATAAATACACACACCTTCTTATAGGTCACACCAATTCTCTTCCAAGTCTGGGGCCTATTTTGCTGAGACTTTCATTTTAGTAGCTGAAAGAATTAGAAGGTTTGATTAAAAAGCCTTTTTGTTTTCCCATAAAGCGAGTAATTGAATATTGAAAACCATCAGGCCCCTTAGAAGTTATTTGCTATAATGGCAACCGCCCCTTCTCCTCCTGTGTGGAGGTTTTGAAGGTGGTACAGTGTTTCGGTTGCAGAGTTGACTGATGTTATACTGTGAGCTTTCACAAAACCATCTGGCCTGACTTTTGCAAGAATAAAGAAGGAAAACTTAGTGTGGCTTTTCATCACTTTAAACAAATGAGTTCAGCCTGTAGCATAGTGGGCCAGGGGTGTGGCACTAAGGGCAGTGTGCGTACAAAGGCCAGCATCTTTGTCTGTGTGTCCAATCACTGTTCCCTGTGGTGTTTGCCTCTGTGTCAAAGTCGAGTGGGAAGATCCTGTTTATTTTTGATCATCTGTTAAAATGAGAGATGTTTGCTTATTGAAAAGGGAGCCCAAAGGTGGAAGCCGAAGATGGGAGGAGAGTAAGGTCTGTCTGTGCCTCTGGCGACCTCTTGCTGTCCAGTCACGGCTGTCCTGGCGAGAGCACAGGCGCCCTCTTGCCCTCTGGACACTAGACAGGCTTCCACAGGCATCTCCCCCAGATCCAGGGGCCACTAGCAAGGCCGAGGCCCCAGTTGCGAAGTGTTGTGATAGCATTCACTCTCACCTGTCCCACCTCCATCCTTCAAGGGAGACATGGAATTCTTAGCACAAGTAACAAGATGGCAGACTTGGGAACTCAACAAGGGAAGACTCAGGTTCTTGAAGCTTTTGTTGCCACCATTTGGGAGAGAGGTAGTAGTCTCTTCCAAAAAAAAAAAAAAAAAGAATTTTGCTCACGTGACTTTTTGGCTCATGTGTTTCCATTTCGGGTTGTTTCCTGACTGGCCCTTTTCCACAGCCAGGAGCAAGGCTGAGCAGGACCCTGAGACTGCTCAGGTGCCTGTGGGGTGGGGAAGGGGGACAGACGGGGCATGGGAAAGATCTTCCAGAGTGGCCTGACTTTCCCATTGCCTTATAGTTCCTTAAATTATTTATAGTCCACCTGGGAGAAGTTATGGAGAAATTATTTGTAGTCAGGTTAATTTACCATGATTGTGTGGATTTTAAAAAATATGTCTATTTGTTAGTGGCTTGTAACAATAATTACATGTCTCAGTCTGTTCTTTTAGTTTCAAGTACAGATGTCTGTCTTTATAGAATACAATAATTTTAGGTAAATGGGCAAAAATTCCCAAAATTCAGTTATTTAAAGCACTTACCAAACTTGTACAGCTAAGAGTAAGCTTCAGATATTAATACTATAGTACTGTTTCAACTGCTACTGATAGCACTGATTAGTGAGTTCTGTGAGTAATGATTCTTAGACTGTCCATTTCACAGATGAGGAAGCGAAGGTATGGAACGACTAGGTACCTGCCCACAGTCACCCACCTGGGAGGTGGCTATCCCAGGCTCCGAACTAGACACCTAAGTAACTCTTGACACAAAATTTCATTTTGAGTTGTGGCACCATTGTGACTTGCAGCTGATCTGCTTAAAACTTGTAATGCTAGTGAAGTGCAGCTTTGCCTGTCCCCACTGTGAGCGTGCTCCTGAATCCTCTCCACACCTCGTTTCCATGTGTGTAACTCCCTTTTAAGGTGGCTTCTTGTAACCCTATGTCATCTCCTCTGCTGGATCCCAGCTCCTGGGGCAGCAGGCGCCCTGAGGTCTCCCTGCAGGGTACTGGAACGATGCTGTAGGGGCAGAGAGTTGTCTGGTGAGTGAGTGCCACACACCTTATTTAAATGTCCTTACTGCACTGCCGTTTTTATCACTATACTGGGTTTAATTTGGAAAACGATATTCCCTGTGCTTTCTAGTAGATAAGATACTGAGATGTCCTGTCAGGAATGTAGCAATTAGGAGACTGGAAAAAGGAAAACAGATTCCACAGCCTACAAGACGTTCAGCTTTGCAGAGTCTTTTAGAATCTTACCCCACCCAGATTGGGCACTGCAGGGCAGGTGTCTAAAGATATAAAACTGTGGAAGAGCTTGGTCTGCCTCTCGCCTTCTACCTCCCCAGTATTTATTGGGGGCCCCCGGTAGCAAGCAGGAGGAGGCCCTGTGGACCCAGCACCAGCCCAGTTGCCTCTAGCCATCCCAGCCTCCTGCACCGCCGCAGTGGCCCAGGGGGATAATGAGTGAGATGGTCACACAGTTGGAGCTGCTTCTGTGGGAACTTTTTGTGATCACTGGATTAGCTGTGCCCTGTCATTTCAAGACGGCGGAAGCAGATGAGGGCTGCTGCCCTGCTGGATGGTGGGCTCCAGGCACTGCTGCACAGCCCTCTGAGCCTGTGCTGGCTTCGAGTTCCTAAACACCAGCCTCCCCTGGGGTAATCCAAGGGAGGAAACGCCACCAGGCCACAAGCGAGCTGGTCATTTCCTCAAGCTCACTTGGGTCTCCAAGCAGTGATTTCCTCCTGAGGCTTCCCTCTGCCGGCTCCTGGAGGGTCCTCACGCCTTCGGTCTTCCTTAGTGTGTGTGTTTGCATCATTCTCTTGACCAGTGAATGTGCTTGAATATGGATACAGATGCCAGGAGAGAGGTGAGTGCATCCCAGCAAATCTGTTTCTATGTCAAAAGTTGTTTTCCCATCAGTATATTTAGATTATTTGGCTTAATAAACACATTTTTAACCAGAATTTAAAAAACAAAAAACAAAAAACACCACTCTGCTTTTGTCTGTATGCGGAAGGGAATTTGAGGGGAAAGAGGTAGGAGGAGAAGAATTGAAATGAATTTCTCTTTTCTCTTTGTTTTCTGCCTTAGCAGATGCATTACTTTTCTCAACCCTCTTTGTAATTTCTTAAATTTCTCATTAGCAATTCAGTAGGAGGGTAAATGATAGGGGGTTATCTACCAGAATTCTTTTTCTGCTTGGGAAAAGAGGGTGTAGGGCAGGACAGCAGCACCTGAGTTAATATGAGCAAAAGCCAGTGGTTGCCAGCATCAGTATAATCCTGAGACAGTTGGACAGGTATGGCCTCCGGGCTAACACATACTTGTTGAGCAGCCAAATCTTTCTACAACAAATAGAAGGATCTGGAAGAAAACTTCCAAATTAACTGTAGATTGCATTCTGAATTAAGCCTAAAAACAAATTACAAAGTGCCAGTTTTTTTGTTTTTGTTTTTGTTTTTGTTTTGAGTTGTCTTAACAGTAACAGGATTGCAGGATTGCTCCTACTGGGTTTCTTAGGCTGCTACAAGGCTGTCTGGCCTCTGCGGGTCAATAAACATCTAAAGAGCAGGACTTGACTGGCCTCTGATCGGATGAATCCTCAGAGCGTCAGATGTATTGCAAATTACATTCAGAGAAAAAGGAACAACGCTGTCAAAGTAGATTAACTGAAGTAACTTAGGCAAGGCAGTTTATATGTGAGCTATAAGGCGGGTTTCTAATATTAGAACATCACAGTATTAATCTTTGAACATGCTACTTACATTATTATTCACTAATGTGCTTTGTGTTTCTAATCTCTATAGCAAGTGTTTCCAACCCTTTCAGAATGGTCTGGAACACCTTTTTTATATTAAGGACTTATTTTTAGTGTCAGCGATAGATACAGCATTTCAGTGAAAAGTAACACTCTTAAATGGATTTGTCTGTTTAATCATAACAGTATCTAAATCTCTTTATACATAACAATGTATTTTGGAAGACATACTTGTCTATCAGCTCTTACTGAGTACATGGTTAAGGCTACTGGTTAGTCTAATGTGTGTTTTATTTTGTTTTAGAGTATAAGCTTCTTAAAATCAGGAACATGCCATTTAGGGGAAAAATCTCTGGGGTTTAAGAGAGTACCATGCATAAATATGTTTTTTATGAATGCCAAGCGATTAAACACAGTTCTAAGCTTTATCAAGGGACTGACTGGCAGAAAGTTCTGCCAAATTCTTTGATGTTATTAAAGATTTATTTTTGTACTGAGTTTCATGTTAGAATCAAATCCATGCTTATTGAAGTGGAAATAACTTTTCAGACCTTCGGTTAAAAATTCTGATGTTCGTTTGTGGCATTTACTTTACATTATATATTAATAGGAGTAAATGAATTAACAGGATTTTTGCAGTGGGCATGGACCTAAAGTATCTTAACGTTGTGGAGAACATTAGGAGAAACTTTGGTATTTTATATGTGTAATTTAGTAACTCTGAATACTGTATGTTAAATTAGACATAATTACTGGTCACTCAGATTAATTGATAGCTTGTTTAGACACTCAACTTTGGTGTATGTTTTCCCCGGGGCTGGAAAATGAATCAACACAGAATACTGGAATAGACGGGATTGGTAGGCATTTGTTGGTGAGCAAGGCCCCCGGATGAGGATTGTGGCTTCAGTGACTAGTACCTGCACCTACCCCTACCCCCCCTTAAACCCCTGTTTGTTTATCTGTGGAGGAAACATTCATTCAGAATCAGAACCTTTGAGTTTTAGGGTTGGCAGGAGGTAAGGCTGGGGTAGAGGATACTCATGTGGAGATAAGCTAGAATAAGCCAAATTTTAAACCCAAATCGTGGTTCAGTGCTGGGAATTCAGTTCCTTTTTCTTCTGGAAACGTATAGACTGTCTGGAACACTTTGGCTTGGCCTACCTGTTGTATAGTGTTTGTTCTGTACCCTTCGTACTCACAGTCAGTCCCAGGCAGGATTTTGAGTAAAGTAGTACAGATGTTCTGAGGAGTTACTGTTTGTGCTGTGAGGGCTCACAGAGGCTTGGCTTGTGTTCGGTTAATGTGGCAGCAAATGGAGTCACGTGAGCCCTTAGTAGGCTGCCTCCAGCCAGCCTTCTGGTGCTGAGGGACCTGAGACAGCAGTGTGGGCTAACATTCAGAAGGAACAAAGAGGGGTGCTCAGCTCTGAGGTGTGTGGAGTTAACTCGGCTTGCTGCTTCCATCATGCTTGGTCTGTTTACAAAATCTCATAATGAAAACATTTCAGTGTCACTTTAAATTCTTGGGGGAAAAGCCCACTGACTGCAGAGAAGCAGAACTGTGAGGCTCTGTGTTTCCTGCTTAGAAACCACTTCCCTGGAGGCTTGAGTTTCCTTTGGTTGTGGAGGTGCTGGAACAACAAGCCTCCCAGTTCACTTCTTCCAAAGCACAGCCATCTCCTTCCATCAGAGATGAT
This sequence comes from Theropithecus gelada, assembly GCF_003255815.1. Lineage (NCBI taxonomy): Eukaryota > Metazoa > Chordata > Mammalia > Primates > Cercopithecidae > Theropithecus > Theropithecus gelada. The sequence continues at coordinate 14,284,273 of NC_037673.1, forward strand.
TGGTTTCTTTGGTTTGGGCAGGTAACTTTTAAATTACGTTGTAAAAACTTAAGGTAAAAACCCTTTTCTCCTTTGAAATATAGATAGATAATATGTAAATACAATTTTATGTACTAGTCAGTCACCAAATATACTAGACAGAGAATGAATGGAGTCACTTTAGCTTTTCAAAGGTGTTTTTATAGCCAGTTGCATGTGTCGGAGCTGTCGCTATTGCTCTGTGCCTAAATGGATACTCTGCCCAGAACCACGAATTGTAGAGTACCACCTGTTTGCTACCTTGAGGTTTAGCTAGCTGGGGGTTAAGTTCATACTCTGCGCCATGGCAGTCTGCTCAGTGAGACTGCCATGCAGTGGGACCCAGCGTAGCCCCTGGAGCCCAGCTGCTAATAGGAACACCGAGAAGTCTTTGGAAATTTCCCCTGCAGTGCGATAAGGATTTGGGGTGTTGTGGGAGTGCATCCTGGGGGTGTCTAGTCGAGCAGTGGTGACTCCAGACCGGGGGCAGGTGAAGAAGAGGTGTGTGTTGGGAGCGGGGAGGGGAAGGCGTGTGTATGGAGGTTTGGTGGTGAGGTGGAGGTGTGGCTTCCCTGCAGGTGACTGCAGTTCCTGGAGTGAGTGAGCCTGGGGAGAGGGTAGTGGTGAACCAGTGAGGTTGTGGAGGCAGCATACATCAGATCATGAGGAGGGACTGTAGTTGAAGGCACCAAGAAATCATTGAAGAATTTTAGGGAAAATGATGAGATCTTTGTTTGAGAAACATGCTAGGGAGAGTGGCAGAATGCATTCAAGGGAATTACGAACATCTATTAGGAGATTGCTGGAACAGCACATGAGGGCAATGCTGGCGGAGACATGGGTGCTTCGTGGGACTGTGGAGTCCCTGCAACTCCTTGTTTCGTGGAAGTAGGGGATGGGAGAGAGGATGGAGGGCAGGGAGAAGCCTGGTTCCTGGTTGGGCCATGAGGTCGATGGTTTATGAGGTAGGTACTGTGCTGGGACCTACACTGTGGGGAGCAGGTTTGTGGGGATGAGCATGAAGCAGGGTTGGACGTTCAGGGGGGCATGGCTATCCTACAGGCATGTGGATGCCTCTTCTTCGTGGCACTTCTTTGTTCCAGTGATGGCCAGTTTCCTACCTATCAGTCAAAACCTACCGTAATAGCCCACCCCACCCCCGCTTTCTTCGCTTCCATGAATGTTTTGTGTTTTTGTTTCTCTGCATCTGTTGATGCTGCTTGCTCTGGCTGGAGTGCTCTCTGTTTTCCAGTTTGCCCAGTTTTGGACTATTTCTTCCACACTTTGCACAGATCTTTTATTTGATAGGTCATCTTCTCCTATTCTCATCCCTCTGGCCCTGATTTTTCCATGCCAAATATTTGTACCACAGAACTGACCACTTATGTGTTGCTTTCTTTCCCAAACAGGCTAAGGTCAACGAAGGCTCTAGATTACACTTTGTATATGAGCACCCCCCGACTCCATGCAGAGCTAGTCCATGTGCACTGAGAGAGGTTTTCAGATAATTAGTTTATATCACTTCTCTGTGGTTGAGAGCCCCTCTGGCCCCAGTTCCTTATGTAGTAATCAAAAAGATAATAGAGGAAAAGGAGTAGAATTATAGCTTTATTTTCTGAAGCCTTTTACAGAATATGATTGTCATCTGCATTAAAACACATGGGGCCATTGAGTTTTTTCTTGTTCTTTTTCTTTTTCTGAAGAAGAGTAAGAGTGCTCAAATGTGTAGAAGACTGATACAATGGTTGAATAGGGTTTCTTTTAGCAGTCAACCTTCTTGATCTGATGTGTACAAACCACTTGATATGATAATCAAATTGTAGCAGTGCTATCCCTCTGGTTCATTTAATACACTCTAAATTTCTAAATGACTTCCCTGAGACACTTTGGTAAAGCAAGTCTTTGGAGCAGGTCAGCATCACAGAACCCTGTATGTGCATGTATGTGTGTGTGTATGGGTTAGGGATTGTATGTATGTAGATAAGGGTGGGGTAACTCCAGTTCCAGAATACCAGAATGCCTCAGAGGCATCCCTGACAGGCTTTACAGAGACATGCACAGACAGGTAGACGAATGTGTTCTTTATTCTGGCATTAGGCAAACAGGATCAGTTTTCTCTGTGCATAGCTCTGTGCTCGTCCCTGGGGTTCCAAACATGAATGGCATACCTGGGCACATGGTTTCTTTTTTGACTTATGAGATTGTAAGAAATAGAGTCCCTTTTATAATACTACTACTTTTTGACTATCAAAATATTCCCTTCCATTGGTCTATTAGTTACACTTTTGAATTAACTTCCATTGCACAGTTAATACATAATTAAAACATCAAACCTTAAGAGTTCTACAGATTGTTTCATTTACATTAAAAAATATGTATTTGTTTAAAAAACGTGTTTTTTTGTTATGGTCTTTTTGGTTATTTTGGTTGTCTTTTGTATTTTATAAGATACTAAAAACTAACTATTTTAAGTTGAAATTTCTTTTAACTCCCTTGAATTAATCAAAAATATGCTACTTTCTTTCTTTGAGGTATGCTGTTATAGGCTGTTGCTTCTAAAATCATGTGAAGGGACACATTAGCCAGTCCAACAGTTATAACCATAAAGATTATAGGTAAAAACTGTAATGCTATACTGTGAAACCCCATCCATATTCTTGTGTGGTCTTGTCTGTGAACATGTCCATATTCTTGACGTAAGTCGTAATTCATTTTATACGCATTTTATAAGTGTGGATTGTGATATATTTATGTTAAAAATAATATAAGCATTGTATTATTATTATTATTGTTATTTTTTACATATTAGAAAAAATGAGGGATATCTTCCCCCCACCCTTTAACATGTTCATAAAGGATCTAGGCTTGTTGAAATGCCTCCTTCCATTGCATCACTTCTAGATGCGTGCACAGCTAAAACCCTCGATAGCACAAACATCGTGCAGCCAGCCACGCGCGGCCGCTCCCAGTGCTGAGAGCATAATCCTGCGGGCTCCGCAGAGAAGTAGCCGGCACGGAGAGGGTGACGTCACCTCCCTCTGCGCACGCGCTTGCCGAGCGAGGGCGGTGCCTGCCAAGCTGATGCAGATTTATCACCCTGCTCTTTGTGTGCAGGCGTGCGCGCACGAAGTTTCCCCTAAATTAACTAATGAGTAAAATTCGGTAATCACCACCAAGACCCGGTACTAATAGGAAGCTCCGGTTTACTATTTAACCCTCTTTTTCTGGTTGTTTAAAAATACTGGCTTATTTATTAACATTTTTGTTACTGCTGCAACCTGTGTTTTTTTTAAGTATGTAGGATTCTTTTTTTTTTTTTTTTTCCAATCTCTTCCCACAGATTATTTTCCAATTTAGTAAACACTAACTTGGAATAGCTGACAGGCAAATGAAACCCCTGCGAATGGGTGAGGAGCACAGTTTGTCTTGTGGGCTTGGCTGCCTTTAAAGGAGGAGACACAGCCAGTTCAGAACCGCATCAGTTCATTTTGTTCAACAGCTCAAATGGTCAAGGAATAACTGTGTTTCTTCTAACAATTTTTACTGAAAAACTCATTCGACTAGTTTAATTTGAAGATTATGTAAAATTTCAGATTACTAGTATCTGCCAGTAGTCCTGGGAGAAATACAGGATTAAAAAAATAATAAAACCTACATTTTACTTAAAAAAATTTTAAAATTTGATTCATGGTTTCACTCATTTGATTCATCTTTGTGCCACTTTTGTAAAAATACCATTTTTAACATAATATGCTATATAAAACTTTTGTTGCTCATTGTGAAAATATTTCTAGGGTGCTTTTTATTATAAATAAATTGGAGAGGGGCTTGTTGTTCCTGGACTGTTTGCTATTGTTGTCTTAAATTTAATGCCACAGAGGTGACCAAGTGAGTGAGCATTCTGGTCATCAGTGACTCGCTTAGAAGGGTATTTGTCTCAGTGCAGCACCTCTTTGCAGGGTCTCAGGATGAAAGATGAGTAATTGATTTGATCAGTGGGGTATGAGATAGTTGAAGTTCCAGACTGTTGGTTCAGTGGAAAGATGTTTCACTGTTGAATGATAACTTGCAGAATATTTCTTGTTAGGGCAGGGAGGTTAATTTTCCATCTTATGAATATAAATCATACTATGATTGAAGGCTGAACTATACCTAACATACTTCACAAAACAAAGGTAGAAAGTACTAAGGAATATTGGGGTTCTTGTGTAGGGGTTCAGAGCAAGCCGCTGTAGAAATATATTAATTTGTTGGTTGAGTTCATTCATTCATTCATCCATCCATCTTTCTTTTTCTTTTTTCTTTTTTCTTTTTTTTTTTTTTTTTGGAGACAGAGTCTCTGTCTGTCGCTCAGGTGTGCAGTGGCATGATCTCGGCTCACTGCCACCTCTGCCTCCTGGGTCCAAGTGATTCTTCTTTCTCAGCCTCCTGAGTAGCTGGGACTACAGGTGTGCGCCACCACTCCCAGCTAATAATTTTTGGTATTTTAGTAGATGGGTTTCACCATTCTGCCCAGGCTGGCCTTGAACTTCCGAGCTCAGGCCATCTGGCTGCCTCGGCCTCCCCGTTCATCCATCTTTCTACCCAGCCATCCCACATCTGGTGAATGCCCTTTGCCTGGCCCTATCCTAGGCGTCTAGGATACAGCAGGGCACAAAACAGACATGTCCTGTGGCAAATTGGCTGGTCTCGAGAAAAAGAGGCAACTATTCACTTGATAAAGAATATAATGTTTATTATTAAGGAATAGAAGTGATTTGGGAGTCCAGATTTAACATTTATGCTCACACTGACATGCTATCGAACCAAATAGTAATTTGAAAGGTGGTAACAGAATTAATTTTGGCAAGTAATATGCTGAAACTTGTGGTTATTTTAAAATTAGTATATTAAAATCTCTAAACATTCCAATTTATTTTAGGGAAAAGCAGTTTTTTTGTGTGTTGGCTTGAAAGCAGAAAGAAAACCATCAAGCACCACCTATATATATTTAGTTAACAACTCTAAAATCTGATTTTTTAAATCCAAACCTGTTTTCCTCAGTAGCATTCAACAAATATTAGTGTAAACATTCTGAACATAGTCATTGTAGACTTGGTTCAGAAGCGTATTTGTTGCCTGCCTTTAAGGACTCCCCTGGGAAACATCTTCTGCACCTAGAGATAAGCCTCGGATGACTCCATTCTTGCTGTTTCACTGTTTCCCGAAGCTAGCTTTTCATTAGAGTCCATAATGGTTGCTGTATTTCAGATAGTAGCAAAATATGCTTCAAATTGTAACAGAAATCCAGTCTGTCTTTTGTGCACAGTTTAGTATGGGCTCTATATAACTTAAAAGATTATATAATTCAAAAAAATGGGTACAACTAAATGTCCCCCGATTTGGGCCATCTACCCTCTGGTTATCTCCTCTCAAGTTGCTCTTCTTTGTCTAGGCTTTCTGTTAATCCCAATTTTACCTAATTTCTCTTTGTGGCACCCCCTTCCACCTGTTTAAGTAGCATTGGCAAACCCCGCTGGTGGCACTGAGAAGTGGAAACGTTGCTGATGCTTGGTCTTTGGTACAAAGATAAGGTCTGGGATCCCAGCAGGGCCTCTCCGTGGTGGTATTTGCTGTTCCTGAACCTCTCTGTGACTGGAGAAGGGTGTGCTTCCAGGGGGTGCCCACCGAGGGCAGCCGTTGTTCAGTAAGTTTGGGAACCACAGCTAGATCCTTTAATGCATGAATGAAGAAAGCATTAGGAGTTGAATCGTATTGGCTGTGTAATATGGAATCTGTGGAATGGCACAGAAGCCGTGTATTTTTAATTTTTTAGAACGTTTTTATAGTCCCACACTGTTTTCCTAAATAGCTCTTCAGGGCATGGAACACAGCCTGCCTTTTTGATCTGAGGAACTGTCATGGTTGAGTTCTTCCTGCTTTTTATTGAAAGTTACCTATGATATATTTAATCTGGTTTTAGTATTTATACATGCTTCCTGAGTCCTTTGCTTATTGGGTTTTATTTTGTTTTTTTTTAAGTGGAAATGAGATCTAAAATAATACCTAAGTGACCAGTCACCACAATAACCATAAACTCAGTTTCTTTGTGTGGTTAGTTTTATATGTTTGCCCCTTTTATATTTTCTTTTCTGTTTTCGAAGTATTAATTGATGGTTTAATTTTAACATCTTTTTGAGTGACGGTCTACAAAAATATAGTTAAACTGGTTAGAATGTATATTCTGGTCCATGCGTGGGCATGTACCTACATCGCAATAAAAGTGAAGCACCTTTTCACATCAGTTTCTCATTAATTCATGTGCTTTTCTTCCTCTAGAAAGACTGAGTCTTCCTTAATTTGGGGGGAAACTGAGGGACCCATAGGTTAACATAACTACAGCTCTGAGAAATGAAAGGTCACATGGGAGTGAGTCTGTGACTCATAGTGGGACATAGGAAATTGAGACATTCGTTGAGTTCTGTGTTCTGTACCCTGCTTTCAAATAAATATGCTATTCCTCCTGTGAGGTGGCCTGGAATATGGCAGCCCTCACTTCCATCTTCCACTCCACTGTGGGTATCAGTAAATACGTGTGATTCAGAAAGTTAGCAGTAATTGTCAAAAATGCTTTGGAATGATGACTCAAGTCATACAAGCCTCTATTGGGATATCAGCATTGGGATCAGGACATTCTTCTTGGTGATGGCTGTGTGACTCACAAGTAGTGTAGGAGCCAGGGCTGCAGTTGGTGGTGACATTTCTCTGTCTGAGGGCCTTGTTGTGTCCTGGTCATGACATGTGTGGGCGTGGATGTGGGAATGGTAGGAAGCATGCGTTTTCTCATCTGAGCAATGGAAGTGGAATCCTCCCTTCAAATACCTGTAGATAGGGATCTACAGCTGTCGCTTACTCCTTCCTAGTATTTGTCTATCATGTGATCTGTCTCCTCCTCATTTGCCCGGGTCCCATAGCACTTCGTGCTGCCTATGAACATTCCATAATCTGCCTTGTTTTATCGGTGTTTGTCAGCTTGTCTCTCTGAGGGTCGCTGGCGAGCCTTAGTCCTCTTTGCATTGCAGTTGCCCCTGTGCCATCTGTGTCCACAGCAGCCACAGCAGATGAAGTCAGTCTTTGTAGACACATTCAGTGAGTTACAGTGACTGGCAGTGAATTGCTGACTAGATTGCATCCATTCAAGAGTTTTGAAGGAACCTGAGGATGAAATTGCAGAACTCTTGGCTCAGATGTTTTGCCTTTTATAAATAGCTGCTGTTTTCAAAGCTTGGTGGGTTGCCAGCACAAAGCATGGTACATTGGAAAGGAAAATGGCCTGGTGCTGTGGAGGCCCCAGCTTGGTCGAATCTCCCCATAACTGGCTGACTAGTTCCACGCAGCCTTCCTAGGACCTCATGATCCTCAGCCAGATGAGTTTGCTGTGAAGTCTGTGGTGATTGTCAATGTCATAGTTAAATCTCATTAAGCTGGGTTCCTTACACACGTGGACGTATTCTATGGACAGGAGTGATTTACATTAAGAAATCAGATCACACCGCTGATTTATTCATTCTTTGTTTCTATGAATGGTATGTTGTAGAGACTGAATGTTGCTATATTCCTCCCGAAGGTGTTGATTGGGTTGCTGCTTGTTTGCCTGCTTTAGCAGGCATGTAATTTGGCCTGACCCACATGTGACTACACATTCTGTGTCTCTGCAGTGGGTAGCAACTCAAATTTTGATTTAGATCTTTAAATCCTTAGCAGGGCTGTTTGGAATTCACCTGGTTTTGGTTTTAAAAGCTCCGCATTGCTTAGATGGGGCCCTGCCCTCAGGCTAACAGCCCTAATGATGAGGTGTGTACCCAGGGTCATTTCCTTGTCCAGGTGTCTCTCCCAGCTTTTGTCATTCTCTAGTGTCTGGAGAGAGTCATTTTTTATAAATTTTCCCTGAAGCAGGGCTTGCCCAGGAGTTGCTGCTCAGGACACCAAAAGTGAAATAAATGTTCATTCCTTCACTTTCAGTACTTTCCTTGCCTTCTAATTCCAAGTCTACATCTTGCTGTGGTTGTATTGCCATGCTAGCATTTGTGATGCTTTTCTTGTACTGTTTTGGCAAAAACAAACACAAATGGAGATGGGGAAGTGGTGTTTTGTTTTTTCCTGGAGATTGTTCTGCTAACAATGTTAGTTACTAGTTTTGGTAGGCATCCTGAACCTAGATTACCTCTGTTAGACATCGCCAAGAGAAATATCCAGTTTTTATGATGAGTATGGACATTTTGGACCCCAAATTACCACGTAGGCATTCACCCTGGTGAGCTGGGCTAGAAGTTTTTGGGCTGCAAGAATTCCTTTTGCTTAGATGGATTTTGGCCTAAATTGCCTACTGCATGCTCCTTTTCTACAATATTCCCACTGGACCTTCTAAGATACTGGGAGTAGGGGCAGAGTTGGTTTTTAGTGAGAAGAGGGACCTTGGCCACCTCTGAAACTGGAGTGGCACTGGGCCCTATGACCACATTAGCCATTGACATTCCTCCAGGGGGCATGACCCAGAAAGCCTGGAAGGAGAGAGCCAGGCCCCAGCTATTTATAACCCCCTCTCTCCTTGCCACTGTGTATTTTTAACCAGACCCTGAAGTCTGACAGAATGAGGCATTGAGCTCCCCCTAGAGGTTTTAGCATGTCACAAGCAGCAATTTTTATAAAGCGGTGTTGCTGTCTGTTTTCTTTACTGGTGTCTACATTAATCTACATAAAAATTAAGATTTGGTAAATAATCCGGACTGATTTCATATCCTGTCTCCTTTTGGGACCAAATCGTTATTGCTAGAAATGACTGAGAGCCTTTTGGGGACATGAGCCTCTGGGTCTGTGTGCAAATCATTATTCAACATTAAAATAGAAGATAGTTTTGTGATCACAGACGTAGAATTTAAATGTCATCCTATGATCATGTTTCTTAAGTTGATTTAATGGATGTGGATAAAGCTGCTGTGTTGGCATCGGATAGAATGGTTAAGGAATTAACTGTCACTCTAGCAACCCAGTAATTTTATTTTCTCCTTCTGTGTTTCAGGGTTTCGAAAAAACGATGAAATGAAAGCTATGGATGTTTTGCCAATTTTGAAGGAAAAAGTTGCGTACCTTTCAGGTAAAGTTTAACTTTCAACTCTGCTTTATCCAGCTGCTCTGACACAATGTCAGAGTCTGACATAATGAATGAACTCACCTGCCTCAACATATAAAAACATTGGCATTCTATGAATTTTGAACTGCTTTATTCTTGTAGCAGTGTTCCTGAGAAATTAGTGCCCAAAGCATTTTCTTCCAGCTATGAGGTACATGATAAGTCAGTTAGTGTTGGTGATGAAGATACATTTGTTTCTGCCATTCAACAAAAATTTGGCTGTTCTGCCCCAATCAGTTAAGTTAAAAAACTGATTTTAAAAAATCCGATTATTTCAGCAAAAGTGGTGGGAATGTGATGGTATGTAGATGGGTCCTGAATTTCTCACTTTGGTTTCTTGTACTCTGTACCTGCCTCTGTTGCTTTGTCTTTTGGGAGGCAAGGACGCCTGTTTCTCCTTGAGATCTACTCCTTTGTGGCTCTCTGGTCATGGAGTAACTAGGACCCAGGTCGAGGACGATGAAGCCTTGGTGATTTTACCAGCTGAGTCCATTTCCCTGTAGACCCAGTCTTTGAGGCCCTGGCCCGCCCGCAGACAGACTCTGGGCCAGTCCCTTGGGCTTTGGGCACCTGACTGCACATAGATAGTCAGCGTTAGGCCTCTTCGGACTGTCTTTTGGGGCCTTCCTCCCACATAAACAGAATAGCCATTGGGTATTACACCTTTTGGGCACCAGCTCACTTGTTACCAAACAAAGATTTGCAAGATTTTTCTGCTCTATCAGGAAGTTCATCTGTAGATTGTGGTCACATGCTTTTAGATGAATTTCCTTTGAGAATTTTTATCTTTCTCAAATAGACATTCTGTGCTGATCTGTGTATCCTCTTGAACACCTATCAGTTTTAATTTATAACACTGATAGCTGCTTTTATAAGTTTTTTGTGTCCTCTGGACGTGTGATACTGTTATATATTCAAGATGCAGCTTCCTGTGGTGTTTTTGCTAATCTCGCTTTGCTTCATGTCCAGTAATGTTTCTTGGCCCCTGTTAATATGGTTTGATTTTGTGAGAGTAAATCTAATTCATTCTGTATTTGGAAGGTTCACAGAAGAGTGTAAGAAGTTCATGAAAAGAAGGTGCTTTAAGTTGTTGGAAATACGTGGTGAAAAACAAATACTGGCTTCCAGTACACACTGAGTTTTAAAAGTAGTGTTTATTTGCTCTTCTCTAATCATCTACTGACAAACTGCATTGTAAGGACTCATGCCAGCTTTGTGAACCCCTGATTTTGTAGTTTACAAACAGAATAATTAAAAGACTCTACTTAAAAATTAGAGGTATCTGTAAGGAAGACTTAAAGCCGAGTCCATGTGTTTATCAGTTTTTTATTTTTAAAGTCTGGGTCTGTGGTAATAGCACCTGCTACCTCTGACCTCTCTTTGTGTTTCTGAACGTTTTGTTCCATTTTCTTTCATTAGCATGTGGAGATGGACATGTGAAGCAAGGTGGAAGGTTAACATTGGTGGGTTTTATTTGTATTCATGCTTTTATTAGGCAATTAATACAGAATATATTATCAGCTGACATTTTTATATAGTTTACAGTCAACACTAAAATTTTACCTTTTAACTAATCAAAGAAAATCAGCAGTCTTTTTGAGTTTGTCTTCAATGTTTAATAAAACCTTAAGTTCTGCAGGGTTACATAAAGTTGGATATCTTTGGTGGGGTGGGAATTTTTGCTTTTACAACAAATTAGTAGGAACTGTTTAAAATATTAGCGATGGTAGAGCTTCCGCAGCGTTAGCAAAATGACGTTAGTAGATGTCACCGCACTTTTACAGTATTCCTAATTTATGATCGGAACTGGCAAAGCTGATTAGCATGAGCTCACTGCTCTTTGTTTTAGGCTTATCGTTATCTCCTTTAGGAAGGGGAAAAAAACCCATAAAATTAAGTAGAAATTGACTACTTGTGTTGTATTACATTTTTTGAAAATTAGGAAGAATGAATAAACTTTCCAAAATAAAATTTATCTCTAACTCAATTTTTTTCTGGTTTTTTTTTTTTTTTTTTTAATTGAAATCTAATTCACATACCCTAAAATCTACCTTTTTAAAACGCGGGATTCAGTGGATTTGAGTGTATCACCAGGTTGTGCAGCCATTACCACTAATTCCAGAACCTTTTCATCACCTCCCAAGAACCCCATGGCCACCCCCAGTCCCCCAGCACTGGCAGTCCTAAGCTACTTTCTGCTCTGACCCCATTTAAAAAAAAATTAGGGAATATTATGATACCTTTGTAAAAGCTCTCCATGTGAATGGCTTTTAGTGGTTAAATCTAAGTAAAATGGCAGGGGCTTTGTAAAAGTAGGCCAAAAGATGAGTGATTTTAAAAGGCACTTATGAGGTCAAGATCTCTAAAAGCCCAGTGATGAACCTGAATATTTCCGAACCTTAGTGTCTAGGTCTTCTAAAAAGTAATGCTGATTGCACTTAAGTAAGATAGAACGTACTACTTCCTTCATTTAGGGTGAACTCAGTGATTAAATGTCTTACCTGACTTCGTGTTTGAAGTCAGAGGACAGTGCTGTGGTTTGACTGGATCACCTCCAAAGTTCAGATGTTGCCAATGGGATGCTGTTAAGAGGTGAGGCCTTTAAGGGGCAGTTAGGCCATGAGGGCTTCTCCCTTGTGTGGGATTAAGGCCCCTATAAAGAGGCTTTACGCTTGCCCTTCAGCCATATAAGGACACAGCATTCCTCTTCTGCCCATGGAGGATGCAGCCCTCACAAGACTACCGAACCTCGTCAAAATGCCCTATAGTTTATATTTAATGGAGTTTGCGTCTGATGGCATCTTACATATAATGTCAACTATTAGTGTGGTTCCTATGCCACTAGGGTTTGAGCCTTAGAAAATCTCACAGACAACCACCAGAATTAAGAACTCATTCTTTTTTAACTGTTTATTATGGAACATTTTAACATCAAAAGAAAAGAAAATAGTATAATGAATTTTCACGAATTCATAGCCCACTTCAGCAACTTGTTTTTCTGTGTTTCCGCTTAGTCTTCTCTTCACTCTGGATAATTTTGAAGTAAAATCCAGATATTATTTTATTTATAAATATTTAGTATTTATCTCTTAAAAGTAAGTTTTATTAAAAAAAAAAAAAACAACCCTGCAATACCAATAACAGACCTAAAAATTGAATGGTAATTATTTAATATCCCCCCAAAAACCCAATGGGTATTCAAATGTGCTTGTCTCATATACATTGCAGCTGGTTGAGATGTCTGGTAAGGCTCTTTTAACCTGAAGGTTCTTTGTGTCTTACCTCCTGACGTTTTAGGAAGCGAGGAATCCAGGTGTCTTCCTGTGGATTCTCCTGTAGTCTAGATGTTGCTGGTTCTATCACTGGGTGGTCATTTAACATGTTTCACTTCCCCCATATTTCTTGCAGACTAGGAGTTAGGTCTTGAGACTTGATTAGACTGAGCTTTGATCTGGCAGGGAAGGGGGCAAAAATACTTAATGGGTGTGATTGTTTAGTTTCATAGGGAATTTTATTAGGAGAGTCTTGTCTTGTTTTTATGGTGTTCATTGATGATTATTGCTTAGATCTAGTATTTAAGAATTGCGGCCGGGTGCGGTGGCTCAAGCCTGTAATCCCAGCACTTTGGGAGGCCGAGACGGGTGGATCACGAGGTCAGGAGATCGAGACTATCCTGGCTAATACGGTGAAACCCCGTCTCTACTAAAAATACAAAAAACTAGCCGGGCGAGGTGGCGGGCGCCTGTAGTCCCAGCTACTCGGGAGGCTGAGGCAGGAGAATGGCGTAAACCCGGGAGGTGGAGCTTGCAGTGAGCTGAGATCCGGCCACTGCACTCCAGTCTGGGCGACAGAGCGAGACTCCATCTCAAAAAAAAAAGAATTGCAAGATAGTGATATTTTCCTTATGTCCTTTCTTTAACTTGGATATCCCGTAAAGAGAGATGTCCCATCACCACTTACTTGATTGTCCTGAGAAAGACTTCATACAGGAGAAGTAGGATAAGTGATTGGTTCTTGTCCGTAAGCAGTTTTCGGGCTATTGAAAAAGGACCATTGTTTGTTTGTGTTTTCCCCGATAAAGACTTATTTCAAATGCATGATTTTAAATACATATGATGTTTTGATTTATTGCACATTTTGTCTCTTATGAAATTAAAATTGTCCCATCTTTGGCCAATGGGAGCCTCTTCAGACTGGCTCCTAAGTTTTGTTTGCTGATGTGAGAAGATGTTTCAGGACTATCTTGTATAATTCCTGCCTCAAATCTGGAATCAGCCATTTCTCTAAAGAGCCCTGGTTCCTTTTAGTGGGAAACAGTACACGTTGCTAGGGATATTCACTGGGTAGGTTGTTGTTTCTGTGTCTCTTTAGTGGACAAATCTGGGGGAAAACACACACATGCATTTTAATAAGAAATGATATCATGACTTTATATTAAAATTCATAGTTCAAATATAGGATTATAGATATTTCATTTTACTTCTTCAGTTGTATATTTGTGGATATCTGTTTCATTAGTCTAAAAATGTTAGTTCCTACCTATGTGGACATAATTACTTACTTTGTAATGCTAATGGTATTAGCACAGTATATGACTACCAAATGTAATTTAGTATTTTTCTTGTTGTCTTGGTCCTGAGGATGTATGCCGTTAAAAATCTACAGACCTATTACTGTATTTTAAAGTCACACGAAACAGTTCCTCTCCATGTGGATATGCCATCAGCTTGAAACCTGGAATCATTTGTTTTATTTTGTAAGACTTAAAAACCCCAACTTGCTTCAATTTTAAGTAAAACTTAGCATAATTCCACAGTAATAACTAAAAAATAGTTTAAAGTTAAGGTCTGGTTAAAAAAAAATCTAGTTTTTGTTTTTGCCTTCTCCACCATGTGCTTCCCCTGTAGGAAAGCTTTTTAAAAAAGTTTTTGGTTTAATCCTTATGCTTTTAAAATATGAGCAATTCTATTGATCTTCCCATCTGTTTTCATCTTCTCCTTCTTCCCGAGATAAACAGAAACGTAATGTGCCTCATTTTCTATTCTTTGCTTGTTTTATTTCAAAAAATATTCTGGAGATCAGTATATAGCAGCACATAATAGAGTTCTCATTTCTTTTTACAGTTGTGTATTACTCTGTTTTGTGTGTGTAACAGAGTAATACAGAAATATGTATATACCAGAGTAAGACACAACTCTCTCTATATATCTATATCTATATCTATATATATGTTTTTATATATGTGTGTCTGTGTCTGTGTGTGTGTGTGTGTGTGTATATACCATAGTTAATTCAGTCAGATGCCCATTGATGTACATTTGTTTTTTTTGTTGTTGTTGTTTTGTTCTTAGAATAGCTTTTTGGGGTGCAGTGAACATTCACTCTTATGTTGGGGGTATTGACAGGAATGTGGGATTTGATGACTTAAGGTTTGCTGGTACCTTAGTTCTTCATGGTCCAGTTTTGCAGAGTACTGCCTTTCCCCAGAAGAGAAGGAGAAACTTCCATTCATCTTGGGTATTCTTGTTAGCATCCTAGCATAGTGGGAGCCGGCAGGGACTGACTGAGAGGACAGGAACTGGCGGGGCTTTTCATGCAGGCTGCTGAATCTTCTTAGCCTTCAGTAGAAATACTCCATGAGCCAATTCCTGGTTCTCAGGACCAGGCAGCAAGAGGTGAGCCTAGAAGGTGCAGGGCTGGCGAGCTGCTCGCCTTGGCTGCTGTTAGAGCAGGAGCCCAGTGGGCATCCTTTTAACAGAGTTGTATTACTTTATGGCACACTTAATAGACATTAGCCATCATTTCTCTCTTTCACAAACTATGTCTTTCAGAGATTTCCTTGGCAAAGGCTGCTTTTTATTGTCAGTGTGAGTTAGACTGTTCCTTGGGAGTTGGGAATAGGAGGTTGGACAGTGGCTAAAGAATAGTTTTCAATGGTGTTCTAATCCAGAAATTGAAACAAGGGCTATGGAGAGAAAGATAGAATTGGTTTGTTGACGTTTACATTTTACTCCTCAAAGCAAGCATGGCTTTCCTGCAAGTTCTTTGTAAATAAGTGAAAGGTGAGCTTCTAATTCATTTAAAGAGAAAGAGGTGATTGTGAATCTAGCTGTTTCTGTGGTCATCCTGGGCCGCATTGCTCAAGAGACCAAGTCTCCTGGAGTTTTTTTTTTTTTTTGAGACGGAGTCTCGCTCTGTCGCCCAGGTTGGAGTGCAGTGGTGCGGTCTCTGCTCACTGCAAGCTCCGCCGCCTCCCGGGTTCACGCCATTCTCCTGCCTCAGCCTCCCTAGAAGCTGGGACTACAGGCGCCTGCCACCACGCCTGGCTAATTTTTTTGTATTTTTAGTAGAGACGGGGTTTCACCGTGTTCGCCAGGATGGCCTCGATCTCCTGACCTCGTGATCCGCCTGCCTCAGCCTCCCAAAGTGCTGGGATTACAGGCGTGAGCCACTGTGCCCGGCCTCCTGGAGTTTTAAGAAGAGGGAAATGAGGTCTCAGGGTTTAAGGAATAATTGTCACACAGACATGTATAGCTATAGTGTAGGACCCTTTCAGCCTTCTTTCTATGATTAAAATAAACCTCAGTTTCCTTAGCATATCCATCAGGCATTTCTGCTAACTGATACCTGATAAGGAGGTATTTTTAGTTAATGTGTGGAATATGGAAAAATAATCCATTCAGCAAATGTTTGTTGGGTGCCAGTCTCATTGGGCATGGAGAGCATTGTGTATTCTTAAATGAGCAAGTGAAACAAAGATGCCTGCCCTCATGGAGCTTATGTTCTAGTGGAGGAAACAGATAGACAAAAAGAATATGTAAATTGTATCATTTCCTAGAAGGTAAGAAGTGCCTTAGAGAAATAAGATTGGATATAGGAAAGGATGCAGGTTTATGTGAACTGAAAATAAAACACCATCATTGTAAACAAAAACTTTTTTTGTTTTTTGTTTTTTGGTGTTTTTTTGTTTTTTTTGTCGTTGTTGTTGTTGTTTTGCTTTTTGACTAAGGCAGCATTTGAATAAGCAGATAATCAATGAGCTGTTGTTTGGTTTGAGACATGAAACGCTTCCATACATAGACATCCTGTGATGCTGGCAGCATTTCCTGTCTTTTTCATTTCATTATAGAAACTAAGGCACTGATTTCTCATCTATAAAATGAGGCTGACATCTGTCCCGCCTGCCTCACCATGTGGCTTAGGGTTGATACCACACACACATGAGTGTATCTAATAGGTGAAGTTTTTATGAACTACAGTGCTGTTATTTTTACTAGTTTAGGAACAGGAACAGAACTTTGCATTTGTGACTTTCCTGTTTTATACCCAGATGCTATTTTCATTTGGGTACTTCCTGTGATGTTGGAAACCAACCTAAATCTTGGGGAATAGAATTAAACAGACACCTGTGTAGTTGATTTTAAGCTCCTTGAGGTTTAGCGAGCATGTTCCTCTGAACTATACTTCATCCTTTCTAAGATTTTTTCTTCATACCTCCCTGAGGAGGAGTCAGCAGAAAGTGATCATTAACCATGTTACACCATCTATTGGAAGGTGCACCCTTAGCAGGGAGATTAGCATGTGAAAAGATTCTTACTTCGTAAATGATTTTTGATAAAATTGTAAAAATATCCCAGTGAATTTTCTGAAGTTCTTTTCTAGGAAAAGGAAAAGTGACAATTTTTCCTCTATCTTAAAATTCAGATTCAGGTGTCTATAAGCTTTTCCTAGGACATGACTCAGCGCCTAAGTGGATGAACTTGCTAGCAAGTCTTAGGATACTGCTAGCTAGTGCTACCAGCCTGGGAGAAATCTTTGTAGTTGAAAGTTGGAAAAGTGTAGTAGAGGCTGTCAAAACTTTTGCACAGAGCTGCCTTTAGTTCTCAGGTCTGGGGCGATCAGAATGGCCATGCGCATTGTGCACACCTGCTGACTTCCCATGCCACTTTCTTAGACTGGCAGATTTTAGATTCTACTTCTCACACCCGTGGTGGAGCATGCCTTGCTTGACCGGTGAGGTACGGTGACCCAGGAGGGAGGAGAGTGTCATGTGGGTCCCTATGGAATCAAACATTAGGCCGCATTTCAAACACATTTTAAAAATTGAGAGTTGTGGTCCAGAAAAAATGTTAGATGCTAGCTTTCTCTTTACCAAAAGTGAGGGGAATGTTTTAATTTAAATAATACGTACTGTATTTTTAATAATTCAAGTTTCTATAATATGTGTTAATCTATGATAATTTCAATCAAGGAGATTGACTCTTTTGAAAAGAATGAAAGGTATTGGGAAATGAAAAATATTGAAATTGTTAATCTGTTTTGTCTTGGGGATAAGAGGTATTCCAAAAAATTAGAGCTATTGATATTACCCTAAAAATCATATCAGATGTTTTAGAAGATCACTTGATAATGAGCAGTACTGCTTCTCACTTTTAATAGTACTTTTCATTCATAAATGTTAGCCCCCTCAAAGGCCCAGGAACCCGTTATTTAGTTATCCGTATAACATTTTTACTACTAAAAAAGAACTACAGCCAGTAGTTAGAAAGATCATACAATTTTTTTTTTGTCTGGGCGAAGACCTAGCGATGACAATGTTGCATAGTTCCTTCGTCTTTATTTAAGCTTTTGGAGCCTCAGTATCTTTGTAAGACTGGAGTGACAAAACCACTCAACAGAGTCATTGTAAAATCACATCAGAAAGTGTATGTAGAGCACAGGATACCCTACCTGGATCTGTTGGTACCTATGATTGTCATTCCCATATAATACCTAAATTAATGGATTTAGAAATAATTTAAGGCGTTTCTAGATTACATGACTAAACAATATATGTGGATTGCTTTAAGTATTCCCAGTCAAAATGAAGTTTCATTATTATTTAGAATGAGTACATAATTCCTATGAAGTTATGAAGACCATATTGGTAAAATATATTTTTTAAAATACCATCATCTTCTGCTGTATGTTTTTTGGCCTTTTCTAAAAGGAAAGAATCTTCTGTTGTTTTTTTATTTGCTTGCTTGCTTTCTCATTTTACCTCTGCTGATGATTTTTGGTGCACAGAAAATAGTTAAGAGTTTTGTATTGTGACTTGAATTTTGCAGTCTCCTGAAGAGAGATCATCAGAGTTCTAAAACTAAATGAAGGATCCACTTGAGAAGGCTAAATTTTCTTTCTCTGTTTTCCTGACAACCCCAAAGGAAGTAATAAAATAAATGTGACAATTTCACCCCAAGTGTTTAGTGATACCAAACTGACTTCATTAGGATTGTGTATGTTAACAAGAAACCGTTCTGCCTGCCTGTCTGTCAAAGCCACATATTCGGAGATTTGTACTCTTAGTGTGTGATAGAATGTTTCTCAAATCCTTAAGCTAAATGGCTTTAAAATTCTCACGTGGTTCTCTCACATGCATGTGTGTGGTTCCGTGTGAGAACCCATTATTTAGATAACTAAATAATGGGTCCATGCAAAGCTGGACCAGTGAGGGTCAGGTGCCATCCGTCCCAGATTATAAAGTCGTCATCAGCATAGTTTGGAGAATGTTCCTTTCGCTTTCCTTTCAAGACTTAGACCCATTTTGTTGATAGGAAAGAAAGAGCTTTGAATGCAGGGCAGTGGGGAAAAATGTGGGGGAGACTGACATAGAGGGCAGGTGTGAGGGAGGTGCTTGTCTCAGGTGAGTGAAACACATGGATGTGACAACTTTTTATTCTGTCCAAAACATAAAAACTGAAGAAAGGAGTTTTTCCCAAAACATTGGAAGAAAAAGACAAGGCCATATGTGGTACCTTCCATGTGGCCTGCAGAGCCTCAGACTTTTTCTCCCAGATCCCCTGAAGGGATGACGTGTCCTCACCATGCCTCAGATGAAACAAGGACTTCTGCCCTGTGCAAATTTGTATAGTTGCTTTAGGAATAATTTTGACAGAGTGAATGAATGATAACATAGGATTTCTGTCTTATCTTGTTTCATTCTAAGGGTGTTCCTAATGTTTGTTTTTTAGGTGGTAGAGATAAACGTGGAGGTCCCATTTTAACGTTTCCGGCCCGCAGCAATCATGACAGAATACGACAGGAGGATCTCAGGAGACTCATTTCCTATCTAGCCTGTATTCCCAGGTAAGTTCTGTGTGGCCTGTGCTTGTCACTGATGCCACATTTACAAGAGATGTGGTGCTGTACTCGTTAGAAATCAGCTAAATGGTAGCCTGAATTCCAGGCAAAGTAGTATAAAATGAAAATCATTATCGTTCTCCTTATAACCATTTTGTGACCATTATTGTCTAGTGTAAAACCTTTTGGGGAGCGGGGACATGAAGGTAGGTGTTTTGTTGTGAAGAGCTTTGTGTGTGTTGACAGTGGATCTGGGATACTCAGCTGGGATTTCAGGATGTGGTGCCTGAGTTAGAAAGCCATCATTGATGATTCTAATACCGTGACACAGAGGCCTGGGTGATCAGAATTGGGTGCTGCTTTTGATAATGCATTTCTGCCTTCTTGGCAAACGTTAGTTCTTTAAAAATAGTCTGTTGATATGTGGCATGAAGTTTGTGGGGCATTAAAAATCCTTATTAGCTATATATTGGGCATAGATTTGGGAATCTCTGTCAAAATTGAGACTCCATTGGTAGTGGGAATTTTTAGCATAGATGCCAGAGAACACCAAGAACAAGCAATGTTGTTTTTTCTGGAGAGTCCGAAAGTGGGGAGTCGTGAGTTACTAGTAGTTGGCCTGTGTGTATACTTGAGGAATTTAGACTCTGTTTCTGGAATTCTCTGGGAATGTATTCTACATATTACTCGAGTTTTATTTGTAGATCTAGCTGACAACTGGTGGAGGAAATTTCCTCCCTATATTAATGTATTAGTTCTTTCTCACAGTGCTATTAAGAAATGTTTGGGACTGGGTAATTTATAAAGAAAAGAGGTTTAATTGGTTTAATGGCTAGGGAGACCTCAGGAAACTTATGATCATGGCAGAAGGCAAAGGGGAAGCAGGCACATCCTCACATGATTGGAGCGGGAGGCAGAGGGTGGGGGTAGGCGGGGAGGTGTCACACACTTTTAAACAACCAGGTCTCATGAGAACTCCATCAGGGGACAGCACTAGGGGGACGGTGCTAAACCATTAGAAACCACCCTCGTGATCCAATTACTCCCACCAGGCCCGCCTCCAACACTGGGGATTACAGTTCAACATGAGATTTGGGTGGGGACACAGAGCCAGATCATAACAATGAATATCTCCATTTAATTATTCCAGTTATATTCTGGAAAACATAATACCACTCTGGTATAATCTAAGGATACGGTCATGCCTGGAATAGGCGATCTGGTGTGTGTTGCAGGTTGGAGGGGTGCCTATCTATGAGGAAAGGGTGAGTCCTCCGGTGTCTCTTTTATTCCAGAAAGGCACATACTGAAGGGCATCAGTGGCGGCCGTGGTAGAGTAAGAGGAGGTGTTTCCTAAGAGACTAAATGAGGACGTGTGAGAGAAAACTCGGCCATAATATGGGCTAGGCTAGATAGTGACCTTAAGGAACATGTTACAAGAGAATGATGTCATTCTCAGTAACAGCATAATGGGTTTCAACGGTTGTGGTAAAGGTAGTAGATCTGCCACAGCACGTGGTTCATGGCACTCTTAACCTGTATAGGTTGACACCAGCGGGACAAGGCAGCCATGCCCCTTCGTAACAGGGCTGGCTGTGGCTGACGGCAGTCAGCTTTTGGTCTTGATAGTTTGACTTGCCGGGGAAGTTCTTGGGTTTTCTGTCAGAGTACCCTTTATGAGAAAACCATCACCGTGTGGCATCAGCGACTAAGTGAGCCCTATTTATCTGGAGTGAGTTTTCCCTTTCTTCTTCTGGTATTTCTTAGGCAGCTGACCTGTTGAAATCTTAGAGTTGGGAAGTAGTTTAGAAGTTATTTATACTCACTATCATTTATAAATAAAAATAGAGTGTAAACTACTGCTTACTAAGCTTTTACTATGTGCTGGGTCTGTGATAATGATGGAAAAAGAAATACAAAGGGCAGCGGTAAAAAAAAAATCACTGCCAATCAAAATGATACTTGTCATATAGTTTAATAAAAACTAAAGTCGAATTTGATATTCACTCATGTGATTTTAAAAACTGACATAATTTGAATACTGTATAGTGGTAACTTTGACAACTTGCTTTTTGGTCTTGAAACCTATGTTAATAGTAAATATTAAAAATTATTCATTTTATTGATATAAAAATTGGTTCAAGCACATTTTGGATAATCTGAATGACCCACTTAAAAAAAAATCTTTTTTGTGGGAAATTGTGAGAATACACAAAAGTGGAGAGAATAAGAATAATATCATGAACACACGTATACCCATCACCCAGCTTCAGCGTTTATCAGATTCTGCCAGTCTTGGTTTTCTCTAATTATTCCCCTGATGTATTTTATAACAAATCCCAAAGATCACATCATGTCACTCAAAAATACTCGTGTGTGTAGGATGACCCTCCGGCCACTGAGCAGTCACTTCATGTCAGTCCCTATGTTTGCATTTGCATTCACTGCCGTCCCAAGTGACAAGAAATGCCATTTTGCTTGTCCTTGATTAATGAGCAAATAAGAGAGGTGGAATTAACATGTAAATGATGCATTTGCTGAGTGATAATGGAGAAGGATTTCAGTGTAGTCCAGACTGAAAGAAGTGGCCACAAAGTGAGTCCTCTCTGGACCCTCCCTCCCAGGGTCCCGCAGGCGCTACCCCTAGTGAGTGCGTAGCAGCAGGAGCGCTGTTTGGTTTTAATCAAATAAATTATGTGATACATATTTTACCAATCTGTAAAAGTCGTCAGCAAATTACTGGTGTGTGGATTTCTTTGGACTCGTGAGTTTGCTTTTGTGTAGTTTGTAAGTCTGATTGTTTATTGTAGTAGAGTGGTATGAACACAAGGCGTTTCTACCCAGCTGTACATCTGTGTGTATGTCTTGGGGCCTGTGAGACCTTCGGCTGTGTCCAGTGCTCCCTCGTGCTTCCCAGATTTGAAGGCAGCCCTCTGGCCATTCCTCAGCTAGACAGTCACAGGGCTGGTGTCATATGTGAAGGGAGAACATGGGCCTCAGAATCAGACTGACTGTGACCTGGGACACTTGACTTCATTTTCATTGCTTTCCTGATCTGAAAATGTGATAATGACCTGTACATTTTGGGATCATTGTGAGTATTGAGTAAAATTATTCCTGTAATCGTGCATGGTGCTTGACATGCAGTAGCTTGCTCAGATATAGTGCAATGATTTTCTGATTTCATATTCACCCTTCTATTTTCCTTTAATTACTTTCGTTTTGACATGATTTCTAGAGGCAGATCACATTGTTTTCTTCTGCATGCCTTCTAGATTGTCTGTGTCCCGCACAGTTCAGCAGAAACATGACCTGAGCAGCTGTGAGTAGTTTGAGTATTATTGCTGGGGTCGCCCCTCCCTGCCCTTTTTTTAAAACAAACAAACAAACAAACAATTGTAGTAGCAAGGTGAATTCATAAGATTCATTTGCAGTGAAACTTTCCACTAAATGTGTGCAGGAGAAATAAGAAGCAGCAGCAGTTCTTGCTGCCGTCATTGCAAGTCCTGCACAGTGACATTAATCTCGGAGTGTCTCTAGGTGGCTGTTCTCTTATTACTTGAATTGTATGGAATACTAATTATGTTCTAGAACCTTCTGCCTTCTTTAGAATGATTTATAGTTGTTAAAATATTAATAGTAAACCACTCTTACTCCTTGTTGTCCACTAACGAAACGATATGAAGATTTTTAATTGATTCATAAATACTCATATAAGAAGATACTTTCTTCATCTAGGAACTAAACAAGTAGAGTTTCTCTTTTTTAGGGACCTGTGTTGAGAGGGGACCTTAATTTTATGTAAATTTTCTTTATCTCACAGATAAACATGAGGCTCTTTGGTAAAATGCTAAAATAGCTGGTTAATAAGTCACATTTCCCAAAGAACAGGGCCTCTTAGGTGGTGGAAGGGCTTGGGGCCTTTCTCCTGTAGGCAGCTGTTTATTAGGCGTTTATAAATAGGCCTCCATAGGACTCGGGTTTGGGGATGTTTACAAGTCACTGCTGTCTTAATGGTGAGTGGCTTTTAACTTGATACAAACAGATGGATTGAAATGCTGTGCACTCCCAGCCCAGTTCATATGCTGTTTTCACTACTTAGGAAGCCGCTTGGTGGGAGCAGTTTGATCACGGAGGAAGGTGAATGGTTAATCCTTCTGTCAACTGTGCAAGCTCAGCATAGCTTTTGGTTTTGTTGTTCTGTTGTTAAGCCTGGAGTCATTCAGGATTCCTTTTAAGCTGCTTTCAAGTAGAGGGGCTTTGTAGTTCATGTGCATATTGTGTAAGGCCATGTTAGGAGAAGGAAAGGCTTCAAGGGAATTTATCTTGATACGGTGAAGACTGATGGTTACAGTGCAGTCTACCAAACAGCAACTAGTAAAACAAGCAAAACGTATTGCCACTGTTTGACAATCTCCTGTCTTTGGTGTACCTCTGGAGTAGAATGCCTTACAGGGCAGCAGGCTTCCTTTGCAGAGCTCTTGGCCTCCAGGCACCTGCCTCTTCCTGCTTAGGCTGCCCTCACCCCATTGCCTCCGGCGCCCTGGAGTTTCTGTGTAATGGAATCTCCCCGGATTGCAAACCCCATTAGAGCCCAAGAAAGTCTAGAATGGTTAATCTCTATGACAGGAGACTTTAGGAGACATTTCTGGGAGTCCCATTTGCCTCTAGGTTTCATGAAGGAGGTCAGAAAACAAGTGATGTTTCTGTCTGTGATGTTACCTGGATTGTAACCCAGGACCTAATTGGGATGTGGAGGAGAAGTGATGGCATGAAAGGTATTTGAACTCATTTTAATTTACATCCCTATGGGATAGTTATTAGAAGTTCATCACATCATTCCTAATCAGTTTTCAACATTTGGGTGATAAACTAGGCTGCTGGATCTGTCTGTTTTCTCCTCCTGGCTTTAAACATTGTGTTCCTCTGACTGTGAGCCACCCCCTGATTGGGTCCTACTGCTGGGTTCTAACCATACAGCCATTTTTGGGGGGTGTTTATGCGATACAGCCTCTTATTGATGTAGATGTTGTATGTACTTTGCATTTGTAAAACATGGAAAACTAGTTACTCTGATGTTCTGAATCAAGATATAGAAGGGAATGGGGTGTGTAAGTGTGAGTTAATTGGGAGGGGGGAAGGGGGGCAAGATTAGGGGAGTGAGCCTATGTAACAGCATGAAATTGGTTTTAATTTTGAATTAATTTTGTTTGCATTGCTTAATGATAGCAATTAGTTTTCCAGGTTTTTAATTTAGACTAGTTTTTTTCTGGGGGGGAGTAATTATCCAAAGCAGAAAAATATCAAATGTCTTTTCTACCCTAAGGTACATTTATGTTTGGGGAAAACCACATATGCGTATGGAGTACCATAAGGTCCTAGGTATATTTCCAAAAAAGACCTTGCAGGCACTCGTTACCTGGTTACTGTCTGTTGCAGGCATCAGCAGCCTGCGTGGACTGTCAGAGACCCCTCTGTAAGTAACAGTGAGGGTTGCAGTTGTTCCTTAGCTGTAGGGCCATTTGGAAACTTGTATCACTGAAGTTGTAACCAAGTGAGACTAAGTATTTTTTTTCACCTGTTTTTAAGGACACCTTGACTCTTGTTGCTCATTCTTTATTGCAGATTTGCATTTTATGTGTTTTCCATGTAGCCAGTAGTTGAGATTTAATAAAATTAGAAGCTGGCACTTTTTTTTTTTTTTTTTAAGTGCAATAATGTGGAGAGGAAGAGTATAGTGACTCCTAGCACTGCCTTGATGTGTGTCAGAGGCCAGCAGTGTTAGCCAGCATTGCTACAGGATAAAGGCTTAGTGCAGTTGTGGAACTAGATTAAAACCACAGAGCCTGCCAGAAGGGTGCCAAGAACTCCCAGGGATGGGTGGAGGGTATGGAAAACCACTGAGACAGCTTCAGGGCCAGGGATAGGGTAAAGGGAATAAAATGGAACATAGGAAAGCTCTCACCATTGCCAGCCATGCTGGTGGGGGATCATTTTCAGCACCTGGGGTGCTGGGAGTCCTGGGGTAACTGCTGTCCATAGGTCTCAGACTGTCCCGAGTCTGGGTTTCGCAGGCTGTCAGGGTTTTGTACCCGCCCGATGCTCCTGGAGACCTTTGCCTGCCGGAGTGACTGGAGGAGTTCATGTAATCAGTTAATGCACCAAGATCAAGAGAAATGGGCACGGTGACCGTTGTTTTCCTGAAAAGAAGACAAGATGCAAAACCGTTAATAAAAAATTGACATCTTAACAGGTTTTGCAGGTTGAACATGAAGCGTGTGTAGCCTGAGTCTCTTCCTTTATGGTACAAGGGAGGGACGGGAAGGAGCTGAGCACAGTGTGCTCCTTCCCCTGCCTCTGCACATGTCTGGCAGGAGAGGGAAGCTGGGTCTGTGGCACCCAGTGGGACTCTGAGCAGACAGAGTGGCAAGAGATGCAACCCGTCTTCAGCCATGTTTTCTTTCTCCGCAGCGAGGAGGTCTGCAAGCGCGGCTTCACGGTGATCGTGGACATGCGCGGGTCCAAGTGGGACTCCATCAAGCCCCTTCTGAAGATCCTGCAGGAGTCCTTCCCCTGCTGCATCCACGTGGCCCTGATCATCAAGCCAGACAACTTCTGGCAGAAACAGAGGACTAATTTTGGCAGTTCTAAATTTGAGTTTGAGGTAACTTCCCCTGTGTGGCTAGACCCACTAAACAAGTTGGTGTGGTTTACTAAAAGCTGTTGAGGCTAATGATTTTTTTTTTAAACCACATATTAAACAGGAGCTGCATATCTTACGAACACATGATATGTAAAATTAGTTATTGCATGAAACGACAGAGCTATGTTCATTATCCAAGTGAACTGTTTTACCCACATGGACTTAGGTTTCAGTTCCCTTGGATTGGGTGATGGGCTGTTGAGTTGTGAGGCCTTGGCAGAGAAGCTTGCTTGCTGCCTTGGATTTCACTTGACAAACAGCTTTACCAGGCAGCACAGTGGCTTTGCGTGGTTACAGATTCATTCTCCTTGCCTCAGCCCTGGAGATGAGGGAATGTTAGGGATAAATGCGCAACTTCAGAGTCCCTAAGTCTCAACCTGTCATGGATAATGGAGAGAATGCACGTATTAGGCCTCTGATTTCTGAAAATGGAGATAGTGTGTTAAAAACTGCGCAGAGTCCTGAATTCAGTTAGGCATGGAAGATTGCCATCTATCAGTGGTAAAAACAAAACAAAACCCTCAGCCCACTAATTATTTTCCTTCCCACTGTAACCTCCTCTCCTTAAGCTACCAAGGTTCTGACAAGGCCTTCAGTGTAGTTAGTTTAATGAGGTGATTACGGGAGGAAAGTCTTCCTGCCGGCTTGAAACTTGATTCTTGCTCCATTTGGAATAAGATTTTAATATTTTCTAATAAGAAGCTATGATTTTTGGTTGAACGCTTCCTCTGGCAAATCTGCTCAAATGTTAGGTTTCAGTGGATGTATTCATATATTTTAAGGTAAACAGTAATAATATTAAACATCAGACAGTGTTAATACTTAATCTTTAGGTCATAATGCTATACTTTTCAAAGTGTTTGCACAGGTATATTACTTGGATTTTTTAATTCTTTCCATAGTGCTCACTTTTCTATCCGAAATCTGAACTTAGTTTTAAATTTGAAACTACTCAGGAGGTTTACTGCACTCCATCAGAAAGATGAACCCAGTAAGCCTATTTCTTCGTAGAGAATAGGAAATGATTTTGGAGGACAGTTTATTGGGCATTAATTATTTTCTTGATGCACAATTGAAAGTGCATTGTATTTAATTGTAAGTGTTTTAAGTAAAAATAATGGTCTGGCAATACAATTCATACAGGTTTTTCCAGTCTAGTTTTGATCTCTGCCTCGGGGTTCTTTTTTTTTTTGAGACGGAGTCTCGCTCTGTCGCCCAGGCTGGAGTGCAGTGGCGCGATCTCGGCTCACTGCAAGCTCCGCCTCCCAGGTTCACGCCATTCTCCCGCCTCAGCCTCCGAGTAGCTGGGACTACAGGCGCCCGCCACCACGCCCGGCTAGTTTTTTTTTTTTGTATTTTTAGTAGAGACGGGGTTTCACCATGTTAGCCAGGATGGTCTCGATCTCCTGACCTCGTGATCCACCCGCCTCGGCCTCCCAAAGTGCTGGGATTACAGGCTTGAGCCACCGGGTTCTTAAAGGCACCAGTTTTTCTGTGGAACTTGTTACACTGTTACCAGCCTCTCTCTGTCCCCGCCAGTGATTGCCTCTGTGGAGATTATTAAAAGTTCAGCAGGGCCGGGTGTGGTGGCTCATGCCTATAATCCCAGCACTTTGGGAGGCTGAGGCAGGTGGATCACGAGGTCAGGAGATCAAGACCATCCTGGCTAACACAGTGAAACCCTGTCTCTACTAATAATACAAAAAATTAGCCGGGCATGGTGGTGGGCGCTTGTAGTCCCAGCTACTTGGGAGACTGAGGCAGGAGAATGGCGTGAACCCAGGAGGCAGAGCTTGAGTGAGCCGAGATTGTGCCACTACACTCCAGCCTGGGCAACAGAACAAGACTCTGTCTCCAAAAAAAAAAAAAAAAAAAATGTCCAGCAAACGAGAGAGGAATGGGCCTATGGTAGGATTGTAGGCAGAAGGGCTGGATCAGGAGTCATCCCTCTTTCTAGCTCTGCTGCCTTCTGCTGTTTCTTTTGCCAACCAGCATGCCAAACCAGCCCTTCTTTGTTTTCTCTTTTGGTTCTAGGTCACAACTCTTTCTCCTTCACTTTTGTCTTTGCATTTAATCATCCCCGCTCCCCTCATGTTTTCCTTGAGGCATATTAATATTAATCTGCTTCACACTGTAATAGGTGAGGTTAAGATTTCTTGCTCAGGCCAGGCACAGTGGCTCATGCGTATGATCCCAACATTTTGAGAGGCTAAGGGAGGAGGACTGCTTGAGGCTGGGAGTTTGAGCCCAGCCTGAGAAAGTTAGTGAGAGCCTGTCTCTATATTTTGTTTTAAAAATTAGCCAGGTGTGACCAGGCGTGGTGGCGCACACCTGTAATCCCAGCACTTTGGGAGGCCAAGGCGGGCGGATCACAAGGTCAAGAGTTCCAGACAACCTGGCCATCATGGTGAAACCCCGTCTCTACTAAAAATACAAAAATACGCTGGACGTGGTGGCAGTCACCTGTAATCCCAGCTACTCGGGAGACTGAGGCAGGAGAATCGCTTGAAATCGGAAGGCAGAGGTTGCAGTGAGATGAGGTTGCGCCACTGCACTCTAGCATGGGCAACAAGAGCAAAACTCTGTCTCAAGCTTTACAGTGTGCAGTGATCGCCATACTCTACTCCAGTCTGGAAGACAGAGCAAGACCCTGTCTTTTTTTTTTTTTTTTTTTTAAAAAAAAAAAAGGCTGGACGTGATGGCTCATGCCTGTAATCCCAGCACTTTGAGAGGCTGAGGTGGGTGGATCATTTGAGGTCAGGAGTTCCAGACCAGTGTGACCAACATGGTGAAACCCCATCTCTACTAAAAATACAAAAAAATTAGCCTGGCGTGGTGGTGGGCGCCTGTAGTCCCAGCTACTCAGGAGGCTGAGGCAGGAGATCACTTGAACCTGGGAGGCATAGGTTGCAGTGAGTTGAGATCGCACCACTGCACGCCAGCCTGGGTGACAGAGCAAGACTCCATCTCAATAATAATAATAATATATAAAGATTTTTGCTTAGATTGTAATTGACTAAAATTTTGTCACTGTTAAATTGCAGTGTAGTACAGATTATATACAACTCTAGGACTGTTCAGAATCACAGCAGATTATTGCAATGAATAAAGCATTGCCTCTGTCCTTAGCTCTGTCAAATGAGCCTCTGCCAGCTTTCTTGCCACCTCCTGAATATTTTCTAAATTTTTATAAACTCATTCATATCCCATCATCTGTTATTTGATGGGCAGTGGGGTTAGGCTTAGGCAAGATGAATGACAGGGTGGTCTGGTTGGAGCAGCATTCGTCATTTAATAGGCAGCCCACATGTAATTGAATTTAGAGTGACATTGTGCTTAAAAGGGTTTTGATGCCCATGAGCAAGACGTTTGTGTAATAGCAAGTAGTAGAAAACCTCCACAGAGTTTCTGGCTTGGATGAAAAAGAATGGGTAGAAGAATGCATTGATGTAAGTGAAATTTCCGCATTGTTTGCTCTGAACTTGCAATTTAACCTGTTTCCTGGTTTAATGTGTCTGTTATAGTGGGTTAATCTCCACCTTCTTGGAAAGAAATCTCATTTCTTTAGCTCTCATGAAATACACGATTCTACAGTTTTAGGTATTCCAACTGACATACGTGTGTTGCTATAATGGATTTGTCTTTCATTGTACTGATAATGCTTCTTTCATCTACATTTATTTTTATGGGTCCAGAACCAGGTATGTTGTTTTCTATAAATAGATTAACTTTAAAAACCTGTGACTGAGCATTGCAAATTGCATTATGTTAAAACTATATAAAATTGGTTCATCTTCTCATACGTGATTTTTTTTCCCTTAAGACAAATATGGTCTCTTTAGAAGGCCTTACCAAAGTAGTTGATCCTTCTCAGCTAACTCCTGAGTTTGATGGCTGCCTGGAATACAACCACGAAGAATGGATTGAAATCAGAGTTGCTTTTGAAGACTACATTAGCAATGCAACCCACATGCTGTCTCGGCTGGAGGAACTTCAGGACATCCTAGCTAAGAAGGAGCTGCCTCAGGATTTAGAGGGGGCTCGGAATATGATCGAGGAACATTCTCAGCTAAAGAAGAAGGTGATTAAGGCCCCCATCGAGGACCTGGATTTGGAGGGACAGAAGCTGCTTCAGAGGATACAGAGCAGTGAAAGCTTTCCCAAAAAGAACTCAGGCTCAGGCAATGCGGACCTGCAGAACCTCTTGCCCAAGGTGTCCACCATGCTGGACCGGCTGCACTCGACACGGCAGCATCTGCACCAGATGTGGCATGTGAGGAAGCTGAAGCTGGACCAGTGCTTCCAGCTGAGGCTGTTTGAACAGGATGCTGAGAAGGTAAAGACGGGGAGGCTAATGCCTCAGTGGACATGGGGGAAGCCAGTGCTGGTGGGCTCGGGTGGAAGGAAAGAGAAAAGGTGGAGAATGGTAAGGCTGCGCTCACCGTGTGTGCTCTAAACCAGTGAGGGTCATTTCAGAAACGGCACTGAAATCTGTTTTCCAGTTTTACTTATTGTGCAATACAGTGCTGTTTTAGAAAATTTGAGTTCAAATTACTTATGCTTTGGTCTAGGATGCCTGTAAGATAGGAATGGTATTTTCACTTAAAAAAGTGAACATTTCGGCCATGCTTGGTGGCTCACGCCTGTAATCCCAGCCCTTTGGGAGGCCGAGGTGGGCTGATTAGCTGAGGTCAGGAGTTTGAGACCGGTCTGGCCAACATAGTGAAACCCCGTCTCTACTAAAAACACAAAAATTAGCTGGGTGTGGTGGCACGCCCCTGCAATCCCAGCTACTTAGGAGGCTGAGGCAGGAGAATCGCTTGAACCCATGAGGCAGAGGTTGCAGTGAGCCAAGATCGTGCCACTGCATTTCAGCCTGGGCGACAGAGTGAGACTCTGTCTTAAAAAAAAAAAAAGAAAAAAAGTGAAAATTTCACAGGGTTATGTTATTGACAGAACACCGTTCCGATCTATTGAGTATGTTTTTAAAATCAAGACGAGTAATGTGTTAAAAGTAACAGTTTCTGGGTAATATAGTCAGTAATGACCTCTAGTCTTATGCTTTATTCTTATGCGCCAGGCAGACCAACTGGTCAAAGTGAATCCTTATCAATTACTGGCTAATTGAATCTTAGCAATGTGAAAACTGGGCACTTATTCATAGGTATGTGTTGCAAGCCATGAACATGGGTGAATTAATCATTGAGTTTTATTTGAGCTCACTGAATTTTATATTACATGGACAGGAGAATATTTTGTAAAGTAAAAATCCACATTAGAATTCTTGGATGTGAAAGGACTTTTCGAAAGGTGACAATCCGGTGTTTTTGTTACCAAAGCTTTTAACATATCTGCCAGTGTTCTTTTGTTTTAAATAGCACCTTGTCTAAGACACTGGAATACCTTCCTTTCAATTACTAGAAAAACAGGCTACTGTCCCTGGGATTCTGGTTCAAGTCATGGTAGCAATGCTAATTGATGACAGTCATCTATATTTTCTTAAATGTTTTCATTTGCAAATGTCTTAATTGACATCCTTGTCCAGGTAACATCTGTATTGTACCTTAAGGGAGATGCTATTGTTAGTTTTTCCTGCCTGTTTTATTTTTACAGTAAATTTTATGGGTTTGTAATCTGCACAGGTGTCTATGTACTTCTTGATTAAACAGTGTCATCTTTTAGTCATTGATATTTCTGTCAGTAACCTGTGGGCACAGCAGAACCCATCCAAAGACCCATAAGTTCCTAATTTCACCCTAACAGGTCTTTAATTGAAGCTCATGGTGGCAAATTAAGTAGTTCAGCATGGCAGGGAGACAGGACCGGGAGTCAGAGGATCAGAGTTTTTAATTAGCCCAGGGGATTAGAATAACTCTCTTTACTTACCTGCTTCTTAATTGCTTCTCTGTAAGAGGAACACATCAGATAAGATTTTCTGGTAGGTCCTGCAAGTTCAGAACTGCTGACTTCTTCTCTGAAGTAAAGACTCTTCTGAGAGAGTCAGACAGCACTTGAAGTTGTCCAGGGAAGGGAGTTGCCCTTTCTTGGTACTGCGCCATCTATGGGCCTGTGCAGCAGTTTCTCTTTCTGGAGTGATTCCAGGTTGTCTTTTTCCTTCTGGTAGATGTTTGACTGGATCACACACAACAAAGGCCTGTTTCTAAACAGCTACACAGAGATCGGGACCAGCCACCCTCATGCCATGGAGCTCCAGACGCAGCACAATCACTTCGCCATGAACTGTATGGTAAGACACTCGGAACAGCTGGACCCTGCCACGTGACAGTGTTTTAGCAAATGGGAGGCATTTGGCAGATGCTGGGCTGGGCTCTCAAGGGGCCCTCAAAGTGGCTGTTGATTGTAGCAGCTGACCTTCACATGCAGGGTGTTCCCTAGGGTTCCATTGTCTCAGTATCCCACATTTTAAGTTTTAAACAAAAGTGAAAACAAGCAAACAGATGAACCAGTGAAACTTGAACCAATGACTTGGCTAGTTCACCACAGACACTTCAGATGCCGGCTCCTGTGCTCCGCCTCATAGGAGCCCATGGGGGCCCCAGCAAAGCTGCTGGGAGGCACAATGGGTCCCGCAGACGGAGCGCTGTCAGTTTCCTGGCTGCTGTTCATGACAGCGAAAGGAGCCAGCCTGCTGCTGACCTCAGGGCACTCGCTAGTTCTCCTGAGGCATGAGATTTCCTTCCGAGCTGAGCTGGAGTACTGGGGTCTGGCCCTTAGCCTTCCGTGGGATCCCCTGGCCCTCTTTAAGGTTGGTGCGTCTGCTACTCTTGGCTGTCGTGACTCCATCAGGATCTTAGAGGCTGACTGTAGGACTACATCACAGAAACCAAAACCAAACTAAAACACTGAATTTTGAGTAGCACTTCTGTTGCAGTTTTATAGTTAATATTACTAAAACTGTATGTTCTATAGGACATTTGCTTGATTCTGTAGTCTGTGAAGCTTCTAGAAATTTCCTCTTCAGGGACAAAGAGTTTTGGTTTGGACTTTAAGCCAGCCTTGTGAGGAGTATCCACTCTTAAACCTTGTAACGTTTGTTGTAGAGCATTAAAGCAATATGAACCAGCCTGGGCAACACAGCAAGACCCCATCTCTAAAAATAAAATAAAATAAAAATAAAACATTAGCCAGGTGTGGTGGTGCACGCCTGTAGTCCCAGCTATTTAGGAGGCTGAGGCTGGAGGATCACTTGAGCCCAGGAGTTGCAGGCAACAGTGAGTTATGATCACGCCACTGCATTCCAGCTTGGGTGACAGAGCAAGACCTTGTCTCAAAAACAAAAATACAAATCAGGTAATATGAAGACAGGGTTTTTGTTTAAGTTAATTCAGTAAGATGCCATTTAATTAAAATATAGTCAACTAGGTGCTACAGTTTAGGTAGTTTCAAAGATAAGATTTTACAATATAATTTTTAGCAATAAATGCCGTCAGAAACTTTTACATCTGTTCTAGAATTTAAAGTAAGAGAATTTCTGGTTTGAATCATCAAACCTGGGCATAGATAAAAATTTCTTTGTAAAAAATTGCTGTCAGTTTTCTTAGAATTTTCTGAAACTTTTGGCAAGAGACCATTCAGTCATGCCACATACTTTAAAAACTAGAAATACTAAAATATGTGCTAGAAATGAACAGAAAAATATATTCTCTCTTCCCCCTTTCTTCACCTTTATTAGTGGCAGATTTAGGACTCAAGGGAGTAGGAACCATAGTGTAGAAGACAGGAAAATGGGTTGCGGACGTAGAGGCTTTTAATTCTGAGTTTCTTATTTGCCATGTGACCTTGGGAAGGCTGTTTAACCTCTTTGAGCCTTAGTTTCCTAGTCTGTAAACTGGGGGTAATACCTGCCTTCCATGGTGTTACATGTATAGGTAAAATACAAAACATATTGCTTGACACGGAGTAAGTACTGTATAAATGTTAATTCTTACCAGTGATGTTATCAATATAATTAAAGATGCACTTAAAGCAGGTAAGAAACTTAAAAGTATGAGTTACAGCTATTTTTGGGGGGGGGAGTTTGAGTATATTTTCTAATTTTCTACAATATATTTCTGTTACTTTTCTAAGTCAAACTTGTAATACAATGCATGTGGGTAGCTCGGTGCTGTGGTGGTGACGCCTGCTGAGGAGCTTTCTGGACCAGGCCTACTCCTTGTGTTGAATACCTCCACGAATCCCTAGTATCTGTGACATTTAGTAATGCAGGGCAAGGGTATTTAACCTTCAGTCCCTTCTGCTCGCTGTAGTGTTTTGAATAATTTCTGACAAAATAAGGATACTAAATACCATTATGCCAAGTTAACAGCTTTTAAAGAAAGCATATTAAGGGATACCAACAATTATGCACGTTCTACTATAACAGATATTTGTAAAAACTATGATGATAAGAATGTAGGTGTAGGTACTTTTAATTTAGGGAATTGCACATTGCCATATTTATGTCCAGGCTGTAGATTTATGTGTGCTAGAAGTGATGGAGAGATGGAAAAAGCATCATACATAGACTAGTAAAACCTGTTTTTCTATAAAAGTAATACAGGAAGCTGTAACCACCTAGGTATGGGTGAGTAGGGTCAGTGGTTGTCACAACAGAGCCATCCAAAGGGACTTCTCTTCTCCAGATCCTAACAGAGCGCATCTTGTCCTTTTCCTAACAGACCTGTTGGACTGGCTTTTTCTCTTTTAAGGATATAGAGAAAGCAAAATTAGCAAATCTAGTTTCTTGTCACTTTACTAGGAGGGAGGAAAAGAGAGAAAGAATGCACTTGGGAATGGGAGACCTTGCTTTTAATTTACCGGATACCAGTTAGAGCATTAATGCCACACGAGCCAGAGAGGTCACCTCACTGAGCATGGCTTGACTGTTGCAGCTTCTTTCTGCGACTCCAGACATGTGATTTCTGTTAGCTGATTCTAGCCTTCAGATGCAGCCCGGAGATGTAACCCTGAGGCTGGAGTCCTGTGGCTCTAATTCCAGACACAGGCAACTCCACCAAGTTCTGGTTTGGGTCAGAAATAGAGGGAAAGGATGAATTTCAAGAAGATACAAAGAAAGAATGAACAAGTGAGTTCTTTCAGCCGCTGACTTGGGGGGACTGCAGGCAGCAAGGGACAGGAAGGAGGCTGTTGTGGGGTCCCTGTTCGAGGCAGTGGGAGATTGGCCCAGAGGGGTCGTGTGAAAAGCGAGAGAAGTGGGGAAAACGTAGAGGAGTTTGGATACATCAGGAAATCAGACTGGGGCAACATTGAGAGGAGCCAAAGATGTAGCTACAATTTTGGGGGACCCACGGGGAGGGGTGAGGTGGTAACAGTGCACAGAAATAATAAATACATGAACAACAGCAACTTCAGCAGATTTGCTGAAGGTCTGAATCCCCACCATCCACCACACCACACGATGTGATACTGAGCCTTAAAGAACCCTGGAGGTGGAAAGGGAAACTCCATAGTGAGAGCTTGTTCTGCAAAAAGGGTGGGTTTTTAAAAATCCCTGTTTTTGAAATAAACTGATAGACTCGAAGAGAGGAATTTTGACAGAGTAGAAAAGCTTTATTTAAAATTTGAGCATAGCATTGTTGTGTTTTTACTGCAGTTCATATTCCTGAGAGAAGGTGGATCTATATACAGAGTATTTTCTGTTGGCACCAAAAAATGACTTGGGCGTATGTAGAAAGGAGAGCTTGCTTTCACACAAATAGCCTTTGGTTGCTAGGTATGTGTTTTTGGGTTTCTGGGTTCTAGTTAAAACCCAGAGCGCTGGGTCCCTCAGTTCTCCGTGACTGCCTGGCAGCAGGCTTGCCATCTGGACCCTGTTCAGTATTTGAAGCCAAGAAGTGAGTAATAGTATATTTGTGTGCACCCACTTGTGTATTTGATTGCTTTGTGCTGGACAATTATGCCTTTCAGCTAGTTGATTTGTAATTTTACAGTTTTAAAAATAGAAATGGAAACCAATACTTCAAGTTTGTGGAAATCTAGAGAGCAAATATGTATAATATTATAAAATCAGGTGATGCTCCTGGGAAAGGTGTGATCACTGGTAGAAGCCTGTGTTTCAGCAGGTGGTATCTGGGCTTCTTAGAAGGGAGACTCTTATTTGCTCTCCCCTGAGGAGCCCTCTTTTCCTGCCCACTTTGCAGAACGTGTATGTAAATATAAACCGCATCATGTCGGTGGCCAATCGCCTGGTGGAGTCTGGCCACTATGCCTCGCAGCAGATCAGGCAGATCGCGAGTCAGCTGGAGCAGGAGTGGAAGGCATTTGCGGCAGCCCTGGATGAGCGGAGCACCTTGCTGGACATGTCCTCCATTTTCCACCAGAAGGCCGAAAAGGTCAGTGCCTCGAACCCCCAGCCCACGAGGTGGTAACCAGAATAGTTCTTCCTCCATGAATATTGGTGTGTGTGCAAACACTCCTTTGTAGCACATACTGTGAGCTCCGCATGTGAGCTCTGAAGTCACTCGGCCCTGAGTTTGAATTCCAGCTCTCTTAGTCCTTGCTGCGCAACCTTAGGTAAGTGACTTAGCCTCTCTGGTTTGTTTTCTCATTTGTAAAGTAGAAATAAAAGTACCTGCTTGAGTGGACTGTTGATGTAAATGTGATGCTAGGTGCCCCACGCAGTGCCCAGCACGATAAGCACTAAGAAGTGGCAGCTGCTCTTCTCTTCCCCTCCTCTCCTGGCTCCTTCTTTCCTCTAATTCCTTGTTGATAGTGCTTTATTACTCCAGTTGGGATGCTTTGGCAGCAAGGAACAGAACGCCCATCAGTGGTACAGACGTCAAGGGTTTACTTTTCTCATAAACTGCGAAGTTCTAAGGCATAGGCACCTCCAGCTGCACGGCTACAGAGGGGTGGTGTCTGCCGCCCTCAGGCTTGCTGGGCCTCCCGTCACAGTCGGGGCAGCACACCTCAGCTCCACACACCAGCTCCTCAGCCACAGCGCCCACCCTCCGCAGGGATGGCTGTAGCTGTTTTTGCCTGCCAGTTTATAAGGGAAGCATTTCCAGAGGCCCCGCCCCCTGCACGCTTCCCCTCAGTTCCCATTGGCTAGTCTTTGGGTACACATCCATGCCTTGCTGCAAGGGGTGGGGGAAAGGGTGGATCTGGTGTTTAGCCTCCGAGGTGCTGCCAGCAAGGGTGAGGGAGGAAAATGGCTTTTTTGGGTACACAATCGACAGTGTCTTTCATAATTACAAACTTAGCTACATGGCATCTGACTTTGGTTTCATTTGCTGACAGACGTGCTGTGTCAAAATTTCTAGTTTAAGAAGTAATGGGTAATATACGCCCCCAACACTCCCCACACCTCCACTTAAGCAAACTTGCTTAAATAAAAACTCTCTGAAAGTAGCAAAATGGAAGGGATTTGCTCATGACTCAGACTTTATTATTGGAAGGTGAGCAGCACAGTGAATACCTTTTCAAGATGGGGAAGAGGAAAACGGTTGCTTAATTTAAAAAGGAAGAATATCAGTGTATCTTCCTCAGGGTTAATTTTTGGGGGAAAGATTGCATTCAGGGATTTGCATGGATGCTTCTTAAAAAGGAAATAGTATCTCTTTAATCTAGAAACAGTCTCTGTTGAAGAGTGAAGAAGTCAATAAAGGAAGATAGAGGCCCCAACTTGCCTAGGCTTTTGGCAGGGCAGTCAGAATGTTGCACAAGACACTAATTAGCAGTGGTCTCAACTCTAGAAACCTTTAAAGTATAAAGCAAGAGAGGAAGCTGAGTGATATATAAAGAGAAGCAAACCTTTGTAGCATCATGTAAAAGCTGAGAGTTTCAATGGTAGGATTTTTCTATTTTCTAACTTTATGCATTTGACTAATTTTGTGATAAAAGATAGACAAAAGCCCACACACAAAAACAGCTTTTTAAAGTAACAGGAACTCCTTCAGCATAAATAGAACCATCGTCATGACCCTGTAGCCATCTCCGATCCTTATCGTAGTACAAAGTAACAACACACTTGATCATTTGGCAGTAAGATGATACGAATGAATTTGAAGCAGGACAAGCTGCGTGGGTGAATGTTAGATAGGCTGAAGCGTAACACACAGAGAACATCTTTCATAACATGACGGGATTCAGAAATATAAATAAACCCAGAGATTAATTGCTGCTGTGACCTGCCTGAAAATAATCTGGAAACATGGGTTCCATGGGGCATTTTCCTTCCAGTGTTTTATTATAAAAAATTTTAAACATACAGCAAAATTGAAAGCCTGGGGTTTTCTCATCTGGATAAAATGAAAGACTGTAATTTATGGATTTGAAGGAAATGAAACTAGGCGAACACATTATTGAACAGAATTTCATAGGACGCTGCATAAACCGGAAGGAGGCCTGAAGTCTCAGTGCATATAAGGTGGCCAGAGAAGAAGCCAAATTCGAGCAAAGGGACAGTAATCTAATGAAGAAGGGGCCCAGCGTGCATTCCAGACCTTAACGAAGCAACAAGGCCTGCACGTAGACAGCTGAAATGCACAGATGGGAGATTAGGACGTCTTCAGAAAGATGGTCCTTACTTGCAAGTAAAAATGAATTGTATCTCATCCCCCCCCCTCACTGAAGAAAAGTAAGATCCTTGAAATTCTGATGCTCATCACTAAAGTGGTTTTCTTTTCCCAACAGAGCAATCCCGAGTATAGGTCAACGTTGTTCCCTCATTTTAAATGGTTTGCCTTCTAGTTATGCTCAAGCTGTTTCCATAAACTCAGTCTGGAAAGGACCAGAAACTTGGACGTCCTAAGTAGGTTTCCATCATAGTCACCTCTTTGAATCACATCCAGAGTGTTCATGTGGAATTTAAATCTGATTAGGGGGACATAAGGCTCAAATATGTGACCCCATGGTTAATGAGCTTACTAATGGCAGCCGCCTTCTCTGTAAGGATTACATCTCTTAGCTGCACCGTCCAGCCCTGCCCTCTCTCTCCATGGGTGTTCTTATGCTAGCGTTTGCTGTGGCTTTATAAACATAACTCTGAAGTTAAAGCTAGATGAGAGTGATTCATAGATGGTATAACTTCCATAGATGTGTCAGCCAGTGTGTCTTGTGTCCTCATCTCCAGTGAAGGTGTGGGATCACAGTATCCGTTCACAAACATGTGGACACACAACCACAGTGTTAATGTTGTTACTGGTAGATGTTGCGTAGGCGCTTCAGCCTTCGCTTGTCTTGGTCATGTGCTATATCCACAGCACAGACCCTTTATATTAAGAAGCTTTCACAGCAAATACCATTAGAATTACATTTTTATAAAACAAAATGACTTGATTTTGCTATAGCTTAAAATCTCCTTTTACGGTGACCTCAGGCTGCACTGCCCATTGTGATGGCCTGTCACCACGTGTGGCTGTTGAAGCTACTCAGAGTTAAATAATAAGAGGATAAAATCATTTTAAAAATAGAATTAAAATAATAGTTGCTTATTCACCATATTGGGAGCAACACGTGGCCAGTGGCTACTGTACTTGGCAGCACAGGTACACATTTGTGTCCGCTCGGGTAGTGCTTGTAGAGGCTTACCTATGGAGTGAACCGCACATCTGCTGAACACCTTAATTCATCTATGACTTTAGGCCTTCTGTGCTTGGATAATAACTGAAAATAAAGTAACAGTGTTTGTATAGTTCTTTAATTTTTAGAGAGCTCTTTAACATGAAATCTCATTTCATCCTTCAGTCAGCCCAGTGGAGTAGATGGGACTGTAATATTACCGTCCTGATAATCCGAATGGGGAGTGATTTGGCCATGTTTCCAAAGCTAGAACTTTCGCTGAGGTCTATGGCTGGGTCTTTCAGTTCCTGACATAATAACAAACAATTTCACACTTGCATTAATATTCTTATAAAAGTTCACTTCCCGTAAATATTTTTAGAATTAACATTTATTATAAACATGACATAGACGCAAGTTCTAAATCTAAGAAATTTCCGTCCCTTTGTCTCCTAAGTCCGGCTTAGTGCCTATGCTCAGCTGAGGCTCCATCAAGAGGTGGCGGGGATGAGAGGTGGATGGGAGTGCAGTTCACTAGCTTCGAGGATCCCAGCTCTGGTTGGTGGGACCCAGAACAGGCAGAAGAAATGAGTGGCTCCCAGATCGCAGGCCCCCTCTGAGCAGACGGAGAGTAGTAGAGTAAATGCTTAGGAAAAGCAATCTGTTAATTATTTATCCAAGTTCTCCTCTTAAAGCTGTGTATATGAATCACTGTTCCCTCCTCTGCTTGCCTCTGTTTTGCAAACTGGGTGATCCAGGCTTCCTTCATCGTTTATTCAGCAACACATTCTTAATACCACCATTCTGCTCAGCTTCAGGATCCCCAGATCTGAAGTAGGCTCCTGATCTGAATTGACAGAGCAACATTTCATTCTCTCACACTCTCCGGCCTTCACCCCCAGTCCACCAGATGCTTTGTATTCACATATTTTGATTTACGGAGCACTTAAAGCATCAGATACTAAGCCAGCTGCTCTGATCTCATTAGACTGCAGTAGATACCTTCTGTCCTTCTCACCTCCTAAGTGTCAGGCTCTGTGCTAGACATGTTCCCCCAGCGTTGCAGTCCCAACCTGGGTTTCCCAGGATGGTAGCAGGTATGTGTTTATGTGTGTATCAGAGTGAGGGAAGTGCCAGGTGCCCCCTCGTATGATATCATTACCATATTAGAAGCTTTTCTATGAGGTTCTGTTATGAAGGTACCTGTTGAATTTTGACACCAAACTTGATCTCAGGATGCTTCTTCTTCTTCCTGGAATGCCTGTTGACACCCTGTTCCCTGTTCCATGAATCTCTGAATGGGGATTGTTGTGCTGGTGCTGTTGGTTTCAGACCCTCTGGGCATTCAGCCTTTCAGAAAACAATCAGGCCTAGAGCTTGCTCTGTGGAGTTTAGGGTTGTGTCTTAGAAATAAAGAACAGAGAAATGATGCTGTGCAAAACCCTCTATAAAACCATGGCTAGGATTATTTCTTTTCTTTTCTTCTCTTCTCTTTTTTTGAGACACAGTCTCGCTCTGTCGCCCAGACTGGAGTGCAGTAGCGCAGTCTCTGCTCACTGTAAGCTCCGCCTCCTGGGTTCACGCCATTCTCCTGCCTCAGCCTCCCGAGTAGCTGGGACTACAGGAACCCACCACCTCGCCAGGCTAATTTTTTGTATTTTTAGTAGAGACATGGTTTCATTGTGTTAGCCAGGATGGTCTCAATCTCCTGACCTCGTGATCTGCCTGCCTCGGCCTCCTGAAGTGCTGGGATTACAGGCGTGTGCCACCACGCCTGGCCTTGCTAGGATTATTTCTATCACTGGGCTGTTACTAACCCAGAAAAAGGGCAGAATCCTTTGTCCACAAGGTTTTCGTGTAACACACCATCCTTCCCTGGATGTATTTTTTCAGAGAAGTATAATCAGTGCCCTCGGTGGCTCAAGCCTGTAATACCAGCACTTTGGGAGGCCGAGGCGGGTGGATCACGAGGTCAGGAGATCGAGACTATCCTGGCTAACATGGTGAAACCCCGTCTCTACTAAAAAAAAAATACAAAAAACTAGCCGGGCATGGTGGCGGGCGCCTGTAGTTCCAGCTACTTGGGAGGCTGAGGTGGGAGAATGGCATGAACCCGGGAGGCGGAGCTTGCAGTGAGCCGAGATCACGCCACTGCACTCCAGCCTGGGCGACAGAGCAAGACTCCGTCTCAAAAAAAAAAAAAAAGAAAAAAAAAAAAGAAATTATAAGTTAGTTCTAATTACAGGAATATGTAAAACTTCTTGAATGTTTTTTTCTTTATTGGTTGTTGCTTCAAAAATTAGAGTTGAATATACTGTAGTGATTTTGATCCAGTGATATGTTAGTCCGATGCTTCTGTCCATTAAATTGCGAAGTATTATATAACTGAAATGTGTTTCCACCGTGTTCTGTCAGAAGTGTTTTGATCTTAAGAACATGTTGCAACTCCTCTTGGTTTTGGATGTTCTGCCGTGGCCGTTGTCCCAGAGCACTTAATTGCTGACTTAGACCTGATGATTTATTAATGACGATGGTTAACCTCAATCAATTTGTGTTTGAAAAACACAATAATTTAATAATTGGTATTAAATGCAATAAGGGAAGATGATAGAGAGAAATAGAGCTCAGAAATAGTGACAGTCATCTGACCTGACCAAATTGACATTTATGGAACATGCCACCCAAGAAATACTCAGTTGACACTAATGCCATATGAATTGGCCTCAAGCCCTAAGGTCTGCATAGATATTTTTCTGCACTCAATAATAAAAGGATTTTCATCAACAGTTATTATTTGGTTGACTTGTCTATTTTAATATCCTAAAAATGAACTGAGAGTTTGTTCTTACTATATTTTAAGAGAATTATAGCACATTTCTTTTCTGGCCAGTCGAGTGTTGCATTTCAAATAGTCATGCTCTGCATTCCCTGCTAAGTAAATAGATGTGTGAGGAACAGGAGTAAAGAGGTTAAAACCAAGGGAAATGTGTTGATGTCTGTTTGGCTTAATTGAATTAGCTTTTTTAACTGGGCCTTCTGCACTTGCCTTTCACTCTTAACTGTGATGAATTTTGATAGGATCTCCCTAGGAAATTTGGCAGTGATTTCTCAGCCATTGATGCATCCCGAAGATGGGTGGCAGTGGAGGAGATTGAGCCAGGATTGGGATGGCAGCCGCAGGACTGTTGATGATCCTGGAGGTGGAGGGTGGCAGTGGAGGTGATTGAGCCAGGATTGGGATGGCAGCCGCAGTGCTGTTCGCATGGCTCAGGCTTTTCTCATTTCCGTGCAAATTGGGAAGGATGGGAATGATGCCTCTGCCTCCTTAGGCCTTTCCTAAGATTCATAGAGAAGTTCAGGCCCTTTTTTCTTGGTCTCCTTTTAATTCTGGTGTCAATTTCCTTTTGAAACAGTAGCGGAATGGACTGGCTGCTTTTCCTTATTTCAGATAAATTATTTTTAGATATCTGGAACTTTTTCATTACATCTCAGTGTAAAAGAAACAGAGTAAGACTGACAAGTAGCTGCAAGGAGAAGGAGCATCCTGCTGTTGAACCCTAGTGAAGGGGTACGTGGGAGAGTCGTCTTTCTGTCCTCCCTTGCTAGGAGTACAGGGCAGTTAGAAACGTGGATTCAAAGGTGGATTGGGAAAATTTAGCAGAAAGCCCAAAACAGGGCTGCATTGTTCCAGGGGCACACCCAGACCTGGGCAGCAGTCAGTTGAGGCATTCATCTGAAATGCGGATTCCTGGGACTCGCCCCAGTCCTGCTGAAACCCACTCTGGGAATGGAGTCCAGCAGTCTCATGTGAGTTGAGGATGCCATTTGAGATGGAGAGTCAACCATGTTACATTCTTAGGATCTCCATCAACTCCCCTAGTTTTCAAAACCATGTTAAAAAATGTCCGCTTTTCAATATAAATTGTCATTGATGTAAATAATCTTTTTTTTTTAACCTTCCAAGTATATGAGCAACGTGGATTCATGGTGTAAAGCTTGCGGTGAGGTAGACCTTCCCTCAGAGCTGCAGGACCTAGAAGATGCCATTCATCACCACCAGGGAATATATGAACATATCACTCTTGCTTACTCTGAGGTAAGTGGTCAATTTTACTTACATTGCAAGGCAACATCATTTT
The DNA here is from genome assembly GCF_003255815.1 of Theropithecus gelada. Lineage (NCBI taxonomy): Eukaryota > Metazoa > Chordata > Mammalia > Primates > Cercopithecidae > Theropithecus > Theropithecus gelada. The sequence goes on from NC_037673.1 coordinate 14,327,942, forward strand.
TGCATCATAGTACACCAGAAGCTAGAAAAAAAAAAGTTTTGGGTAGCCCAGAAAAAGCTTACAGAGTTTGAGTTAGACTGCAGTTTGTTTAGCATTTGAACCCCTGTGTGTGTGGGGTGGGGTGGGGCGCTAGGGGACCAGAATGGTGTGCAGGCAGTAGCCTTTCCAACAGCGTGCTTATATGCTCATCTGCTACAGTCAAGAAAAGCCTAGTCCTTTTTTTCTACATGTGTTTAAGAAATGTGTATTTTGTGTGCTCTTCAGTCTAGTCAAACTCAGTTTAATCTTCCCGAATAAAACCTTTTAGAGAAGATGGTCTGGATTGCAAGGAACACATCTGTCTATTTTAAGAACTCTAAGTGTAGGATTTTCTTTGTTACTTTAGGGTATATTACATTATTTACTTAATGAATCCCTGTTTTATTTTCTGCCACCTTCTATGCCAGACTGTATTGTAAGGACTTTATGTAACGACTGACTTAATGCTCACATACTGTATCTGTCTCTGCTGTTACAAATGAAGAAAATGAGTCACGGAGATAAATGACTGTGCCAGGTCAGCAGCTGGTGGAACAGGGTATGAGCCCAGGCAGGCAGGCTCCATGTTCTCAGTCACCACCCTCTGCCGCCTCTGTGCCAGACCACGTGGTAGCTGCTTGATGACGCAACTTTAGATGGGTTGATGAGTACCACCCTTGCCCATGCCTTGTTTATCTGGCCCTTGAGACCATCCTGCCTTTGTGATAATAGTTACATTCCCGGAGGTGAAAGCGAGGGGTGTAGAGAGGAATTGTGTGTGCTTACTTTTCTGTAAGGTTTTCTCCCTAAGAAGCATCTATATCTACAATGTTCTATGTTAATATGAAAGATTATCGTAAGGCTTCTGTAAGAGTTTCAAAGCACCTGGAAGACTGCTGGGCAGTGTAGATGTTTAATAAATGCTGTTTGTGTTTAAATCTAAATCTTGATCCAAACACATCCAAACTTGTCAAAGTTGTTGGGAAGAAACTGGCTATTTGCATTTCATTCTGACATTTCCTGTTGTGCTTCACTGCCCAACTGTCACTCTCATGTCCTTGGGCCTGGCTCTGTTGACGTCCTAGTGTCCATGAGCGAATTAAATGGACGCGTGATTTGCTGCTACAGTTTTGTATCTCATAAAGATGTTTTGGTCAATGATGGACTGCAAATAAGAGGGTGGTCCTGTAGGATTATAATACTGTATTTTACTCTACTTTTTCTATGTTTAGACACGTACATACTTAGCATTGTGGTACAGTTGCCTGCAGTATTCAGTACAGTAACATGCTGTCCAGGTTTGTAGTCTAGAGCAGTGGGCTGCTCCAGATAGCCTAGGTGTGCAGTAGGCTGCATCGTCTAGCTTTGTGAAAGTCCACATTGTGATGGTCACATAAGGACGAAATTGCCTAGTGATTCGTTTCTCAAAATGTGTCCCTGATACCACGTGATATCTCACCGTATATTTGCTTCAGAATCTGGGCAGGTCTTCTCTTTCCCGTGGCAGTTGATATTTGTTTGTTTCTCTAGCCACCTTTGCCTAATAAGATTCAGTTTTTTTCAAGCAGCATTTCATGTTGCCTATGGAATTTAAAAAGTCAACTCTGTATTTTTTCTTAGTTTTGCACAAATGTTTCTTAACTAATTTGGTTGCCTAGTCTGTTAGAAACTATTTAAGTAAGTGATAGCCTTTTCTATAGTAAAACTGAAAATTGAACACATAATTTTTTTTAATCACATTGGCTCATGAGGATTATGTCACTTCTAAAAACCATCAAGTTCTTTCCCCTGATGTGCCATCTCTATACATTGTCTAATTTTGACCTGTAACACAGAAAGCAAATGACCCTGTTACTCACACGTGTAATGAGGCCTTCACTCATCTGCTTATGTGAATCTCTTGCTTTGGAGCTGTTCTTTGAATGCAGTGGTGGGCTTGCAGCCAGCTGTCTGCATGCCCTTGTCCTTGCCAGACCAAGATGGGATTGAATAGCCTTCATTCACAAGATGATTGGCAGGCCCTGGGAATACAGTCTTTGTGCATAACTTAAATCAGAATCACTTTGACCCAGCCAGTGTCATCCTCTAGCCAAGCTGGCTCTTTCAGTCTGCTTGTTGCTCTTGGCAGTTTTCTTTAAGTACAGCATCTCCTAATTGTTACCAGTGCATTCTGTAAAAATGGGGCATCTTGACACAGGAACTTATATTTACCTGTGGTGTAGTTTTATTTGATTTACATTGGTACTAGTATCTCAAAATAATTTGACAGGAAGTAAACAACCTCTCAAACTGAGGTCTTAGATGGAATTTTAGCCTAAGAACATGTTTGCAACTGAGCTATAAACTCAAGGAGACAGTAATTTGAACTGGATGAACCGAAAGGATTTTCAGTAGAACAGAATGAATTATTTTGCCTCTTAAATTATTTACATTTTGAAATAGTTTCAGGGCTACAGGAAAGTGGTAGAATAGCACAGAGAACTCCTACATTGCCTCCACCCAGATTTTCCAAGTTTTAGAATTTCGCCACATTGCTCCACCCTCTCTCCCCACTGCTTCTCTCTCCAGTCACCAAAGCACCATTGATACAACATGACCAGCCTATCCACAGACCCTGATCCTATTTCCCCAAGTGTTCCAACGATGCCCCTTTCTCTTTCCTGGTCTCGGACACTGTCCAGCAATGTGCGCTACATTTAATCACCATGTCTTACCAATCCGTCTCCTTTAAAATGGAACATTCTTTAGTCCTTCTCTGCCTTTATGTCTTTGACATACTTAAAGAGTACAGGCCTTTCATTCTTTAGATGGCCCTCTATTTCTGGTTGCCCCCAGTTCTCGTGGGCTGACTCAGGCTGTGCCTTTTTGGCAGTGCATGTCCTTCTCTGGGTGTCATTGCAGTGGACACGGGATACTGACCTCTCCAGCTATGAGTAGTGTTCATCTTGGCCACTTGGTCAGATTGGTGTCTGCAGGGTTTCTCCAATGCACAGTCACATTTAAAAAATTAGTCTTTGCTGCACATTTTGTGGGCAGCTCCTCTAATAGAATACCAGTCTCTGTTCCTCATCAGACTTCTCATAGCCATAGTTTCCACTGAGGATTTCTGCCCATAGCAGCTACCACTGTGATGATGATCACCTATTTCCATTATTCCTTCTGTATTTATTAGGTGGCTTTCTACCATAAGAATGAGCTGTATTTCCTTTCTCTCTTGTTTGTTTCTATCAGTATGAATTTATGAAATCTTCCTATATCAGTCGGTTATAATTTGGTACTCTGTTTTGATTCCTAAATTGTTTAGACTTGGCAAGCAGGAGCTTTTTTCTGTGTCTTTTTGATCATCCTTATTGTCCTTTGAGCACTTGTTCCTGGCTATTTTGTACTTTCCCTGCCTACCCTGGGATCACTCATCTCACTAAGTGGGGTGTTTCCTTATAGTATTGTATGGTCTTTAGAATTTTAAAGACCTGGGTTCTCAGAGTTTTGTTTGTTTGTGAGGTGTCACTACTTCTGGGCCCTCTTAGCAGACAGAGTTAGGAAACATATGAATGCCATCCATTCACCCATCCATCCATCTATCTATGCATCCATCTATCCACCTAACCACCCATTGTTCATCCACCCAGCCACCCATCTGTCTACCCAATCACCCAGCTACCCATCCATTCATCCACCTATATCCATCCTTCCATCCATCCATCTATCCACACACCCAGCCACCCATTCTTCTGTCCATCCATCCATCCATCCATTCATTCACCCATCCATTCTTCCATCCAACCATCCATCCCTCCATTTATCCAATCACCCATCCATTCTTCAATCCAACCAATTACCTAACCACCCATCCATCCCTCCATCCATCTACCCTCCCAACCCCCATCCATTTATCCATCCATCCACCTAATCACCCAACCACCCATTCATCTGTCCATTTATCCAGTTGTTCATTCATTAGTGCATGCATTCATCCAGCCAATCACCTAACCATCCACCCAACCACCCATTCATCATCCATCCATCATCCATCCTCCTAATCACCCAACCACCCATTCATCTATCCATCCATCCATCCATCCATCCATCCATCCGTCCATCCATCCATCCATCCAGTTACCCATCCATTCATCTATCCAACCACCCAACCACCCATCCACCCATCCATCCATCCATCCACCCACCCACCTACATTCATCAATCTACCCATATCCATGCATCTGTCGTATTACTCAATTGCCCATCCGTTCACCCAGTCACCCAACCACCCATCCACATCTGTCTAGTCCATCTGTCCATCTACCCAATCACCCAACCACCTATCCATACACCCAGTCACCCAACTGTCCATCTGTCCACCCCATCACCCAACCATCCATCCAACCACCCAGTCACCCAACCACTCATTCATTTGTCTATCTATCCAACCACTTATCCACCCACCCACCCATCCACACATGCACATACACGTCCATATAAAATTACTGCTGTATCTGTCTGTATTAAAAATACATGTGTTTGTACATTTCGAATCCAATACCTCAGGGTTCTTTCCATCGTTTCCCTTTCTAAGTTTATTAATCTGTTCTCAGGCAGCAAGAAACCTGTCTTCTTTTGTCCTTAATGTCCTTAATTTGCTCCATTTCCCAACCATTCTGTCTGGGTTCTCCACCTCCAACCCCTACCACCCACTCACTTAACCTGGTGCAGTGACACCTCTGTTGGCACCTCCACCCCTCACTTCCTCAGTTTCTTCATGCCAAGAGGGAAGGTGTCAGGAAGATGGGAAGGGAAGGACTGCTTTTGTTTTTTAAGTGATTTTTATTTTATATTCCTAAATCAGTGGTTTGCAGACTTGAGTATCTTGGTTTAAAATGCATCAGTACTCTACCCCAGAGATAGTGAATCTCCATTTTCAGAGGCCTTCTCTACTGCTGCAGCGACTGATGCTGATGGTACACAGATCACATGCTGAGCAGCACTCCTGAGCTTGCTCTGAAGAGCTGGGGGTCTGCTGAGGAGGCATCCATCTCACAGATATGGAGCCCCTGCCAAGTGCTAGACATCGAGCTGGATGCCGGGTCATGTGGGGGTAGGAGTAGTTTTAAGCAGGGCTTGCTTTGCTTTTTTTATTTCCTTTTCCTTGCCTTTCTCTTCTCTTATTTCCTTTCTTCTCCTCCCTTCATTTTCTCTACAATTTTTTTCTTTGAACAGTGTTGATAGTTTCTAGTCTCTGATCATATAAATTTGCTTTGGGAAAGTTTCCCAGCATTTTTTTTCCAAGACGCAAGCACCTGCTCTGCTTTGCTTTAATTAGACCTGCCCGTGTCACTCCTGTTTGTGCTTTAGCAACAGGAACACACCTGAGCCTTCTGAACACTCACTTGCTTCAGCTTGCCAGGTCTGAGCTAATCTTGTTGGCTACAGTTGATCACAAGAGAGTGAAGCAGTGTAAACGTTGGAGATAAGTTGTAGTCATTTTTGACATTTTAAGTAAGCCAACTCAGCTACTAGTTTTTCAACAAACTAAATTTATAAAAATGATTTTCATCTCAGTGTGCCTGTGTTGCCTCGCAAGCCTCAATGCCAGGTGTTTGGATTGCAAGGTGAGACTACATAATAAGCAGCCACGCATCCACCAAAGGGCCACTGCTGCAGCCACGGAGCCCAAGCAAGGCGAAGTGCCATGGGGCGTTGGCTTGCTTGATCTCATGTGACTTCAGGGCTTAGTTTCTGCATCCATTTCTCAGTTTAACAAATGTGCCAACTCATTGTGTGCCTCAGCAAGGCCTCATGGGAATGAATGATTTGCTGCGTGCAAAGCTGGTTGAGCTCCTCTTTAAAGGCATTGTATCAGTGGGTGATGGCAGGGTTGGGGTTATTAGCAAAGATGAAAACACACAGTAAAATGAGTCACCTACATAGGAAACTCCCTAAAACCAAAAAACCAACTCTCTGTGATATGTGTGGAAGCTCAGTTCCCTTGCGGTAGAGCCACTTCTTTTTTTGTGGAATGGAGTCTTGCTCTGTTGCCCAGGCTGGAATGCAGTGGTGCGATTTCAGCTCACTGCAACCTCCGCCTCCTGGGTTTAAGCGATTCTTGTGCCTCAGCCTCCTGAGCAGCTGGGATTACAGGCATGTGCCACCAGGTCTGGCTAATTTTTGTATTTTTAGTAGAGACAGGGTTTCACCATGTTGGCCAGGCTGGTCTTGAACTCCTGACTTCAAGTGATCTGCCCACCTCGGCCTCCCAAAGTACTGAGATTATAGGCATGAGCCACCGCGCCCAGCGGTCACTTCTGTCACAGTTGTATAAAGCCTCATTAAAGATCGCAGTGTTGCTGTAGTGACACGCAGTGCTGTAGTCAGCATCTGCCATAGTATCAGAGCCAACAGCCCGTATAACAGCTATCTTCTTCTCACCCCAAACTCAGCTTGAGGCCTTGCAAGCACTTGAGATATAAAAGCAACAGAAGTAGAGCCCAGGTGCAGTCTGTGGAACTTGCATGTGAGGCACATGTACCTGACTCACGCCAACTGGGCTGCTCCAGCCGTTTCCTGTTTTGGTCTTATTTTGGTTTTTCCTTTCCAATAATCCCAGGTTTACAGGTGTCAGAGAGTCAGACCAAGGTAAACTGATCTGATTTTGAATAAGAAACTGAATAGCTGAAAGAAATAGAAATCAGCGTTTGGAGGTCCATCCTGTAAGAACTTTGCCTGGAAAAGGAACCAGCTTTCTCTGTGTTCTCCCTGAAGCATGGGAAAGTATCTGTCGTTGGGAACACATGCCCTTTCAGGAGGTAATTGACCTGCACTGTTGGTAGGAGCCTCTTATGTAGCCATCTGAAGACAGATTGGAACCTCCTTACTCAGAAGAGTTCAACTATTTGGCCAAGGAATGTCAACTATTGCTGCAGAATAAGCTGGGTCGTCACCTGCTGACCCCTTTTCATTCTTTTCTGCTTTATTAGAACCTTGATATGAGAATAAGTTCAGCAAGAGTTGGAGAGGAGAGTGAAATCATTCCCAGGCTTCCTGTGGAGGTCTGTGCTCTGCAGGCCATGGTGAGCTAAGCCTGAGAAAGAATTAAAACAGTGTTGGCTTTGAGTCAGCAGAAATAGTGCAATTCATTTCATAAAAGTTTTGAAGGAACACTTTTTCTTTATTACAGGCTAAATGTCTTGGTGTATTTTGCCTATTTTTGTTGTATCTTGGGAATGCCATTTTCTAGCACGTTTTAGATCTAAAACACTGCGTTTGGACTTAATTGATATGCCTGTCACTCATCTTCATTTGGTCTTTGGGCAGTTGTTGCTTTTGCAGTGGTAAGCAAGAATGTCTAGATGCTGCTGTCTTTCCTTAGGTCAGAGCCATGTTCATCCCTGGTGCAGGTGAAGCATATTCCTGCCGGAAATGCTCAGCCCTCATCTGATTTTATAGGAAATGTAGAGATCCCAGTACCAGAAGCAAGAATAGGCAAATCTCTGAAGTTTTATGGTTCTTTTTAAGGGTGACATGCAGAAATCCAAGTTACAAGTCTATGTGCAGTCTGATGAATAGTAGATATTCAACAACCAGGCCATTGTTTATACAGTTACACTTCTTTTTAAATATTAGAAACAAACGTACCTTTGATATGGTAAAATTTTAAACTTACCTTTAATTACTTTTTCTGCTTTAGTTAGTACTTGCATTTTTCTGAACTCATTTGGATATCAGAGCATTTTAGTTTCTCTCTTTATAAAATGTTAATCTTTGTAACATGTAACTTTGATTGCCCTTCAAGTTCCCCAGCTGTGTATTCCAAGAAAAACAAAGAGCAGACTGAAAAATGAGCTGATCTGATTGGTTAAAAAATTATTATAGGAAAGTCCTGCTATTTGATAAGGTTGATTTTCTTTTTGCAGCTGTTGTCTCTTTGTGGCTCAGAGTTTCAGTGCCTGGAAGCTAAAAACAGAGTTTTAAACAAAACTGAAGTAAATTCATTCACCTGGTTCTGTAGTTAAGAAACTGTAGAAGTATACCACATGCCATAAACTTACGTTACTTGTTTTAGCACTTACATTTTATGTGAATTTTTTGTCTGCTCTATGCAGTCTCTTCTTTCATTAATTTTCTCCTGGTCATTCTGTGCCATATAAAATTTATTATCTCTATACAAGAGAACAGCAGTCTTCATAAAATTGTAGCATATTTTTCCACATATTACTGTAATTACAAAGACTAAGACATTTTGCCAAAAACGAAACTGTATATGCCATCCTTTTTGTGTTTAAATAGTACTTTTTAATTGCCAGGTCTACAAAACCTGTACTGAAATAATATAGAATCATGTTTGGAAAGGTTTATTGGAGAAATGCTATTTTTTAAAACGTGGAGTTCCATGCTGTCTGGTTTTAGTGGGTACAAGAGGTGTTTTCTCGCCCGGGATCTTTACTGCCACTGTCACTACCAACAAATGACAGTACCAGTGGCGGGACCAACAGACACTTTCATCCCCGCTTATGAGTTCTCAGATGGTGGAGCTTTGCCTGATGAGTTGTTGTATGTTAAGGTATTTGTGTATAGACATTTTCCACTGCCCTCCACCGCCATGGGCAAGTATGTCCTTTGAAATCCTGTCACGATCTCTGCCGTGGAGATCTGTTGAACAACTGCAGAGACACTCGAGGAAAGAAAGATTCCATGGAATATTGTTGCTCAGAGTACTCCATTCTCAGTTGAAGAATATTAATGGTGTCACAGGGATGCGTTTTGGAAACTTGGTGAGGGCTGGGAACTCATCTTGTCCTTTTGCATTTGGTGGTTTAAGTTGCAAAACAATGGCTTAAGATAGAAATTGGCTTTCTCTCCGTGTAAAAGAAATCCAAAGGCTGTCATTCCAGGGCTAGTGTGGTAGCTCTATTCGTAAGAGGATCTCTGGATCCTTCTGTCTTCCTGTGTTGCCTTTTTTAACAGGTAGGCTACTGTTTTTAAGATTGCCCCAGAGTCATCAATAACTGCTGAAGCTCCAGCCATCTCATTCAAGTTCTTGGCAGCAAGGAGGAGGAAGGGACAAGGGGAATGAGCATACCTGCCAGCTTAGCCCCTAAACAGCTTTCCTGGAATCCCATTCAACATTTTTTACTTTTGTGTATTGGCCACTTATATATGTAAGCAAGGCTGGGAAATGTGGCGTTATAGCTGGAGTTTTGCTATTTCTGACTGTAGGGGTTTGGCTATCCGGGAGGGGCAAGTGGATTTTGGGGAACAGCTGTCAGTTTCTGGCACAGTTCACCAAATCATACGTTCTGGTGTACATTTTCCGACAGTATTGCAAGGAGTAAAATGTAGAGGAAACATTTGTAAGGAATTCTTTTCAAGGTCGACACAATGTGAAATGTATGACTTAGAGCAGTAGCTCTCAGTTCTGAGAGATGCAGCACTCCAATTATATCACACAAATTTTATGACACCTGCTTTATGATCCTGAAATAAAATGCATACATACTTTAATCTACCTTTGTGTATAATTTATATGTGTACATAAAAATTACATGCTACAATGTAAGTTGGAGACAAAAGGTGATTTATGATAAAATGTTTTTCAGTCTATAAATGCCTAAATGCATCTATTGTAGGTGAAAAAATTAGATATTCAGATGCTGGTCATGTATATAAAACCATTGTGAATATAGCAACTATAACTGTAGCCTGGTCATGTGGCCTCTTGGTGATGCAAGGATTGAGAATGGTTTTATTGTGGTCATGTGATATTTTGAAAGGGAAAACATCTCCTGTAAAGTTCCAAAGAAAACCAAACACTGTCTTTCTTTGATTAACATGATTGTTGGATTTGTGGAAAGATCAGTGATGTTAACACTGAGCAAAAAGAGAAAAACCGTGTATTTGTGTGTTAAAAAGAGCCTTGCTTAGATGATCACAAAAAGCAGGACATTTCTTCACCGTGTGCTAATATCCTGCTCATTTCAGAGTACCCTGCTTCTCTGAATCCACCACCCAAATCAATCCTGGTGCCTCCTCTCTTCAAAACCATTACATCAACAATGTCCGCACCAATTTCAGTGACTTCTGGGCACAAGTGAGAACCCTGCTTTAGAAGACTCTTTACATTTTCCATTTTTGTTTTAACTGACACTAATTCAGCAGTTAATGTGGTTAGTTTTTCCCTTGTTATCTTTGGTTTTGTCAGCTGAGCTTATTTCCTCTTAAGTTTTGCTGTAAGGCTGTATTAAGTGAATTTTAAACCCTAGTGAGGAATAATCAACACTTCCAGCGTCTCAGATTCAGGTATTGAAAAGTAAATGTGTTACAATCTGTTAGAAGAGGATTAAAGGAAGTGATTAGGAAATTCTGCAGGGTCATTTGCCACCAGGTTTTGGTTGTAAAGGCTCTCAGTTTTAGCTTTTCCCATTTACCTATTCCCTGTGTGCTCTTTTTTATTCTAAGGGCTTCTCTAAACTGGGCTTATGTCTGTTAAAAGTGCCCCTAAACTTGCTCCTCTTCTTTTTTTTGGAGACGGAGTCTCACTCTGTCGCCCAGGCTGGAGTGCAGTGGCACGATCTTGTCTCACTGCAACTCCCACCTCCCGGGGTCAAGCCATTCTCCTGCCTCAGCCTCATGAATAGCTGGGACTACAGGTGCCCACCATCATGCCCAGCTAATTTTTGTATTTTTAGTAGAGAAGGAGTTTCACCATGTTGGCCAGGATGGTCTCAATCACTTGACCTCATGATCTGCCTGCCTCGGCCTCCCAAAGTGCTGGGATTACAGGCGTGAGCCACTGCACCCGGCCTGCTCCTCTTCTTACTAGAAACCCAAGGAGGTTTTTAGATTCAGAAGTATCTAAGCAGAAGGATCATGTGAAGAGGCCCTACTTAAGACACCTGCATCCCACACCTGGTTACCTTATGCATCACACACACTTTGTGTTGTCTGATTGTCACTTTTTTTTTTTCCCCAAGAACATCTGGCATAATTAATTACTCGTAAGTCTTATGAGTCACATAAATAGGAAAAACACAATGCTTTCTTTCTAAATTGCACCCTCACCTTTTGTTATTTCTTTGATTAACCCGAATGCTTTCATTTAATTGTAGTTTGAGAATAAATTGCCTTAATGTAGCACTGAAATCTTTTCTTTAAATGATGGCATTTTAATTAAAACTGCTTTTTAAAGTTAATGAGTCAAATAGAATGGCATTTTACATTTTCTTTTGTGATGTTAAATTGCTCTCCAGCTATGTCAGAAAGTTTAAGTACATATTCTTTGCCTAGTACTAGCAATCTAGTGCTAGTACTAGATTTTTTTTTTAACTGAGGCTTTAAGGAACAATTTTGTTCCGTTGTGATGATCTGTTGTATTCTCTCTAACATGTCTCAAGATAAAATTATTACTTTTAAATTTTAATTTGCAGATATCCCAGGAATGCAGTTTCTGTTAGTTGATTTATGGCATTTAAGGCAAATAGTATGCCTATTCATTGAGTAGTATCTACTACAGTGTTTTGTTGTAATTAATGTTCTTTTATTTTCACCTAGTGTTTTGCATCATTTGGCTTTGTGATGTCATTGGATAACTGGTGGATTGTTTTAAATTTTATCCTATATAAAACTGCCTCTGAGTAAAACTGGTGTGAGTGGGTGTGTGTGTAATGTGTGTACATGTACGTGTGTGCCTATAGGTACACACACGTATCCAAGGACAGCATCTGTGGCGCAGCCTAGGCCAAACCTCAGATCTTGAAGAATCACTCATGTATTTTGTGGGCAGGTGAGCCAAGATGGGAAGTCGCTCCTTGACAAGCTCCAGCGGCCCTTGACTCCTGGCAGCTCCGATTCCCTGACGGCGTCTGCCAACTACTCCAAGGCCGTGCACCATGTCCTGGACGTCATCCACGAGGTGCTGCACCACCAGCGGCAGCTTGAGAACATCTGGCAACACCGCAAGGTCCGGCTCCATCAGAGGCTGCAGCTGTGTGTTTTCCAGCAGGACGTTCAACAGGTCAGGTTCGCCTCGTGCCCTTCTGCATGGGAAATGGCTTTCATTGAGTAGAGTTTGGATACTTCATCATATTGGGAAGATCTGTGTCTAAGGAGTGATGACTAGAAGATAAGGAGAGGAGCTTTTTTGTTGACTGTAAGTGAAAACTGGGCTTAAGAACGCGCGTTCAGGCTACTGTCAGCCAGTAGCTCCTGTGCGCTGAACCCAGGAGAGGATGTGAGGCCTACACTGGGAAGTGTCTGAGTTTTCTTCTAGAAACAGATCATTCTCATTTATATTTATTTGTGGCAATAATGCTGGTGTGCTCCCGCAGTGTATTGTTACAATGTAGTTTACACTTGTATGTTTTCCAACTACTTAAACAGTGAGGTGGTCATGCTTCACTTCCCACTTGGTAGATAGTGCAGTCCCTGGTGCACAGTAGGTACATTATAATTAGTTATCTCGTTGATGAAAAGTAGACTTTTATGACTACTCATTTCTAAGCAGTTGACATCTCTTTTGTTTTAAAGAAACAAAAGTAAGAGTAAGTCCAGTTCCCCATTGATTTGCTTCCTTATGACAGAATAAGAGTTTTAAGGATTAAAGCTATGGGAGTAAAATATGACATAGCTTTAGGGATAAATAAGATAATAGCCGTGTCCTTGCCCCCAAATAGAGGGAAAGACAAGGGAATGAATGGGGTGTCCCCTCTGGGAAGGAGGAATCCTGGAGAATGCAGGGCAGCCCATGGCCTCAGGAAGTTGGCTGGGAGCTGCCGTGATAAGCCTGCAGAGAGCCACTCTCACTGTCTCAGGTTTCCATCTCCTGAGTGGCACGTGAAGGTGAGTGAGTTTTCTGCTGAATGGGCTGGGAGTTTGGAGAGTCGCCCTGTGTTCCGATGAGAATGAGATTCTCTGTATGTCATTCACCGTCATTGTCATCATTCGTCACTTCACGTGAGTCTGGTAAGTTCAAAAGACACTGAATGGGCCAGGCGTGGTGGCTCACGCCTGTAATCCCAGCACTTTCGAAGGCCGAGATGGGCAGATCGCTTGACACTAGGAGTTTGAGACCAACCTGGCCAACATGGCGAAACCCTGTCTGTATTAAAAATACAAAAATTAGGCCAGGTGAGGTAGCTAATGCCTGTAATCTCAGCACTTTGGGAGGCTGAGGGTGGTGGATCACCTGAGGTCAGGAGTTCGAGACCAGCCTGCCCAACGTTGTGAAACCCCGTCTCTACTAAAAATACAAAAATTAGCCTGGTCTGGTGGCACGTGACTATAATCCCAGCTATTTGGAAGCCTGAGGCAGGAGAATCGCTTGAACCTGGGAGTCGGAAGTTGCAGTGAGCCAAGATCGCACCATTGCACTCCAGCCTAGGTGACAGAGTGAGAGACTCCGTCGCAAAAGAAAAAAAGCCTGGCATGCTGGCACATGCTTGTAATCCCAGTTACTCAGGAGACTGAGGCAGGAGAATCACTTGAACCTGAGAGGCGGAGGTTGTAGTAAGCCAAGATCATGCCACTGCACTTAAGCCTGGGCAACAGAGCAAGACTCCATCTCAAAAAACCAAAAAAAAAAAAAGAAGACTCTGAATGGCCCAGTAATTTTAAATTTTCATACACCGTGCTTTGGTTCTAATTTTATTTTTTGAGTTCTCCAAAGGTGACATATACAAAGTGCTTCAGGAATGATCATTTTGTTATTATTTATGCTTCTTAACAATGTTGTTTTAGTCCAAGAAGATAATTGCCGGAGAAAGAATACAGTGCAGGAAAGAAGAGGAGGGAGCCAGTGGTGAAGAGGGATTGAGAGGACAGACATTGTGGGAATGAAGTCATGAATAATCGTGTTTTTGAATTGTCCAAAAACTTCTACAAACCATGAAATGTTGGCGGTTTAAATGTAGCTGTTGAAAGCTTCCCCACATTCCTTGTATCCCTTGGGTCGAGCATAATTCCACATCCCTGGACTGATGCACTTCCCAAGAGGGGGCCTCATTAACTCACCCGAGGGAGCAGTGGCAAGGACACCCCCTCCTTTCCCCCCACACCCCATTTCTCATGGCTCTTTTTTCTCTAAACTCATGCTTAGATTAGAAAAGAGCACAAGGTAAGGAAGCCCTTGGGAATAGGCTGAATCTGGCCATCTAATTTAACGCCAAATACTTAATGTGCTTGAGTTTGAAAACAGCAAACATGTAGAAAGGTAATTATGATAATTATGAGGCCAGTTCTTTAAGCTAGCTTTTTTCCCCCTCTCAAACAGCATGTTGGCTTGGATGTCAGCAGGAGAAAGTGTTTTTTTGCAATACACATAATGCATATATGGTCCTGTTAGCATTCCATAGAAAATAGATACTGTTCATGAAGGTAGTTATTTTTGTTGGTGAATGATCTGGAATGGTTTGGACTTGTTACGTGAACAAGAAATTGCTCTGTAGGCTTTGACTTGTGAGGTAAAGAGTGAGGCTGATAAGATTAATCAGAGCAAATACTGTGACAATAGGATGTCAAAACCAAAACCGTGTTTCTGAAACTCAAGGAATTAATGACACATAGGGAAGTTTTTGCCATATTAAGTATAGAGTAGGAGAGGCAAATCAAGAATAAATGAAAGAAAAATAGTAGTACTTTAGAAGGATGTTACCAGCAGAAGATAAATTTGTAAAGACAGTAGTAACCGAAATCCGAAATCCGTAAGAACATAGTAAACCTATTAGAGACACCACAGTGGTTTTCATTTGACTGCTTTGGGTGATGCAGAAGCACCTGTAAATACATTGAGAAAAAGGAAGAGCAAATTACTGAACAGTAGGCGAGGCATAGCATGATGACAGTTTTATGAACGCCACCCCAGAAGAGTAAATGCTTGTCTGTTGAAAAATATTTGAAGGAACAAATACATCTGTTAGTGGGCCCTGAGGAACCAAATGGGGGAGGATGACAGAGGGAGTTTGGTTTGTAAAACATGGTTAATTTTGGTTTCGTGGTTAATTTTTTCCCCTCTTAATAAGCAGAGGCCAATTCATAACTTCTGTGTAGAAGGCATTTCGAATGGTAGTCGGGCGTGGCAGGAGAGGTGGTTGAAGCTGCTGTGTGTAGCACACTTACCATGCTTCCAATTTAGAGCTGGGCGGGGAGTTGGGAAGACCTGCTGAGTACTTTCCCAGACGCACATGCTGGCTGCCTTTGCCATTGTTCACTTAAAAAGAAAATGGAAATTCTTTATCACATTTCCTAATGATCAAATAATATGCATCTCTCCATTGCCTTATGTTTGGTATCAGAGTATCTCTCAGCAAAGGTTTGGTTGAATGAATGAATGAATAGCTGTGTTACTGCCACACACTGTTTTCTAGTTTAGAGTAGGCTTTAGTTTTCTCTAAGAAGGTAACTTATTTTTGCTTTGCCTGTTCAGATGGGTAGAAGTAGTCCAAAGGGGATGCCATCAGACTTGTTTTTCTGCCTTACCCGTTCAGCTGGCCTGGCTGTACTTGGATTGTTGCGATTTAGTTACTCCAGCGTGTCAGGAGCAGTGAGTGGCCCCATAGGTTTGCTTTCCTGAAGCCAGATGAGTTCCCTAGAGGAAGCCCCTCAGCAGGGATGCCTTCTGCAAAGCCCCCATTTCCCCCATAGCTCTTCATGTGTGAGCGCCACCCCCTTGCAAGTGTCTCTTGGCAGGACCCTCCAGGGCCATGTTGGACCATTTTTAAAATAATACTTTTTTTTTTTTTTTTGAGACGGAGTCTCGCTCTGTCGCCCAGGCTGGAGCGCAGTGGCCAGATCTCAGCTCACTGCAAGCTCCGCCTCCCGGGTTTACGCCATTCTCCTGCCTCAGCCTCCCAAGTAACTGGGACTACAGGCGCCCACCACCTTGCCCGGCTAGTTTTTTTGTATTTTTTAGTAGAGACGGGGTTTCACCGTGTTAGCCAGGATGGTCTCGATCTCCTGACCTCGGGATCCGCCTGTCTCGGCCTCCCAAAGTGCTGGGATTACAGGCTTGAGCCACTGCGCCCGGCCAAAAATAATACTCTTAAAAAACTGATCAGGCAAACCTAGTCCACTCTAAATTCTTTTTGTCCAGATTTTATTCTTTTTTTCTCTTTCTAAAACACCTTAATTGAATGTGTGATGCTCTGAAAGTTTCAGGGATAAATATGTTGACAGGGTTCAAGTTCCTTTTCTCAAGGAATTTATAATCTGATAAGAGTAGATTGTTTTTAGCAGATGGTTTTGTAGTCTAATAAATTTGACTGTGCCAGGCTCATTTGCAACACTCATGTCTTTGGTTATTGTGGAGTATAATTTGCTAAGGCGTAAATTTGAATCCTGCCTGTCAAGGTGCTATCAGGAGTGAGGGGTAAATAAAACTTGCGACCTCTTCTGTGGTGTCTGATTGCCTTACAGCATATACATTTTGATGGGGCATATGTACATTTCAGTGATTTGTGCAAATTTGGGTGTTCCTCAGAGCTTTTTCTGAATTCTCAAACGTCAAGTGTCTAATACATAAGGGAAAATGAAAGGTCCTACAGTAGAGGGGCAAGTAGCAGCTCTCATATTGAGGGCTACTAGGTACATCTTCGTGGAACAGGTGGAGTTTGAGCAGCTGTTTGAAGGATGAGGAGAAGGCTGGTAGATTGAGGAGTGGGCAATGAGAATTCCAGCAAGAGTAGGACAGAAGAGGCAGGATCCATCCAAGGAGCAGCAGGTGCCTAATGTGGATGGGGAGGTATGAGGTGGCGCTGGTGCCAGCAAGGTGACATGGGGCCAGGCACAGAAAACGTGGCCCCCACAACGAAGGTTTTGGGCCCCTGTTGAAGGAGCTCAAGCTTACCTGCACCAAATGTCATGCATGGTGCCAGGACTGTGTGTGACGTGTGAACAGCAGCACCAAGCTCATCTTGGTGCTTCGTGGGTGCTCACTGCCGTGTATGTGTCTTTCCTGTCTCCATGCTCACAGCTGGCCTATTGAACTTTACCCATTTCACCTCATTGAGTTCAAAGCCCAAAGGACCTCCTATTCTGTGCCTTTTAACTTGATACTGTAGGCAGTGGAGGGTGGATAACAGGAGTGAACCTAAAGACCAGGAACTTGGTTAGGTTCCCATGTGGACGCCTGAGATGGTTTGGCTGTGACTCCACCTAAATCTCATCTTGAATTGTAGCTCCCATAATTCCCACGTCTTATGGAGGGACCCAGTGGGAGGTAATTGAATGATGGGGGCGGGTCTTTCCCATACTGTTCTTTTGATAGTGAATAAATCTTGCAAAATCTGGTGGTTTTATAAAGGGGAGTTCCCCTACACAAGCTCTCTTGCCTGCTGCCATGTGAGACGTGCCTTTGCGTCTCCTTTGCCTTCTGCCATGATTGTGAGGCTTCCCTAGCCATGCTGAGCTGTGACTCCATTAAACATCTTTCCTTTGTAAATTACCTAGTCTCGGGTATGTCTTTATTAGCAGCATGAGAACAGACTAATACAACACCCCTGCAAGTCATGGGCGAGTAAGTCTTGGAGAGTAAGAATGTGAGGACCACAGAGACAGCCATCAGTGTTTCATTCACTGGTGTTTCCCAAGTGTCTGGGAGAGCAGATGTCAGTATTTGTTGAATGACTGAATGAGTAGTTGAAGGAATTTAAGAAATTCCCCAATTTTGCTAATTAAAGATTCTTTGGTGTTAAAAGTTGCTTCATTTATTCCAAAATGGGGCAGGGTTGGTCTTATATCTGGGAGATCTGCCTGAAGGAATGGAATCTTTGATATTGGGGAACTGGGGGTGTCCAAGGAAGGAAGTGGTCATTGGAATGCAAAATGAGGGTCTTTTATGCTGAATTCCAGCTGGAGGAGGGAAGTTGGCATATGTCTAAGAGGCAAAGCAGCACATCCCAGGTCTATAGAGAAGGCATTTCACAGATTTGCCTCGGGTCCCAGCCTATTCCTTCAGCCTGCAAAAGCCAGCTCTGCAGGAAGCCTGACTCACGAGCTCTAGGTTTAGCAACGCCTACACTAGACCTAGCTTTTAAGTGAAGTTTGAGTTCCTGAACTCCCTTGTCATCTGCTCGTTGAGTCAGGAGGGAGTTTTCTGATTACACTTGTCAGAATCATGTAGCCCTAGCTGTTTAACACTTGCTTCTGTTTACACTCCCACACTCGCAGTTTCGATTGTGTCTCTTGATTAGAATGGCTACAGGATTGCCATCTTCTCTGAGTTCTCTGTTAGAATTAGAGAGTGCTGAGTAGAGGCACAGACTTGGTTTTGGATTGGGAACCACTGGGCGCAGGTAGAGGCCGCCTGCTGATCTTCCTGGTGGGTCTGGAGCCAGCTCCTAATTACCTTCTGCAGTAGTGAGCACAGAATAGAGGGGACCGGAATCCAGCCATCCCTGGAACCCCAGCCGGGAAGGAGCTGCAGATTTAACAGTGAGAGGACAAGGGCTGGTGAAAGGGCTGGCTCCCTTCCACATACCCCTCACCCAAAACATCTTCACTGTCAGTCCGTGGTGAATGCTAGACTTCAAAAGTTCCCACTCTTCCCCTGGTCCCCGAAGCCCACAGATGTGTGTTGAATTCTGTGTCTGTTTCATTTCACTTTTAAAAGTTGTCACGCACACAATAGAATTTGGAGCTGGAGCCCCCTCATTTTCCAGGTAATAAAAGCAAGCCTTGGAAAAGTCGAGTGGCTTGGCAGAAGCGCCAAGAACTTCTTGGTGTTTTTACTGTGTCACCGCTCCGTGTCTGAGGAGGATGCTTACCTTGTGGAGCTAAGCAAAAAGTAAAATCAACATGATACTGAAGAAAGAATCTTCGAGTGGTGGTTTTAGTCACAGGGAAGGGGCTTTCCTAGAAGCTGCAATTGCCCGTGACTATGAAGCAAAACAGCCACTTAAGAAGAGAGAGAGAGATAGGCGTTTAGTCCTTTAGGAGGGAATGAATGGAAAGGGAAAAGGTGAGGAGGGAAAAGGAGCTCCAGTGACCACTCTCCAGCCCCACTCAGCTGCCTCAGGCCTCCCTTTCCCCTCCGCATGGCAATTAGACAGCTGGGGGTGAGTGATGTGGTCTGGGGTCTTCCTGAGCTTGGCCTCCATGGGAAAGGGAAAAATAAGACCAGTGATTTCATGAGTAAAATACGCCAGAGCACTAGAAAAGAAAGTGTGAGCTAGACTAACACAGGATGAGCATGTGAATTCCAGTAATTTAAACTCAGTTCTTTTGTGATTTTTACTTTGTTAGTACATTTCATTAATAGCATAATATTGACTATCCTTGCAGCACTTGCAAACACCAGCCTTTAATAAAAATTAACATTATCTACATGAAAGTCTTCTTTTATGGCCACCTACTTATGTTTAACCGATCTGAAATGATGTTGCTTAGTCAACGAGTCATCTTTTGTTGTATGTCATTAAAATACCATTGATTTGATAGTCAAGAAAGCTCAAAATGCAATGTGTTCATTTCTCTGTCAGTTTCCCCAGCGATGTAAATAAAAGACAGTGATTGAGCTGTGAGTAACTAAAATAAATGGAAACAGGTTGGTAATTTTGGTTTTATAGAGAATGTGGGCTGGCAGGGAGTAAATCTATATTTTGCAACTGGAAAAAAATCTGACTTTGTATAAAAAAGAACAAATTCAGAGTATTTTAGATTTACCTTTGCTTTTCATTTGTTTTATGTATTATTTAAATCGATTGTAGAATCAGAGGAGCTTATTTTCATTTTTGCTTGCGTAAGCTGTGACTTAGAAGGGGTTCTCATTAATTTGACTTAAAACACACTAATTCATTATGTATTGTCTCTTGGCTGGACTGGGTAAATAAAGGCCTGTAATTTGCTTATCTTTGTATGTTTTAAATGGAAAGATTTCACAAGTGTGTCTTTAAAATGTTACTTAGACCAGGTATATTGACTCAGGATCACTTGGTAATCTGAGTAATCTACCCACAGTGGCTGCAGTTGACAGATGATTGTCCGTTTTCTCTGTGTGCATTTTGGATCCAGAATTACCTGTAAAAACAGACTAGCTTATGTTCTTGGTTGCTTTATGTCAGATGTATTATGTAGTTTTTCAAGTAGCAATTCTAGAGATGGAACTCTAGTTTTAGAAATATTTTAAAGGTTTTCAGACAGTATTTACAAACTGAAGTGGAATGTAGTGAGCTTGGAGTTGAGAAGACCTCCATTTGAATATCTTTCCTTGGGCAGGTTACTTACCCGAGCCTCAGTTTCTTGCTTAATAGAAATAATGATAAAAGTCTGCTCTCTTTTTATTTGTAGCCTTTATTTGTGATTGAGAATTCAGAATTTCTCAAAGATTAGAAAAGTAACACAGTGTATAATACTAACACTTCTAGTGGCATCTGGACAGCCCCCCATAATCAAATGCGTGGCTATTTCTATAGCTGAATCTTCAAGGACTTGCACTTATTAAGGACTCAGTAAAGACTATAAGTACCCTCAGGTTAGGTTTTATTGACAGATGAATTTTTAGAACCAAGTTTTGAAAAAATACTTGGAATTTCAGAGCTTTCTGTGGTTGAGATCATGGACCTGTATTGCCCTCCCAAGCAGAGTATGGAACAGTCATTCAGTAAATGGAGCTGATGACAATGACACGATGCATGACGATGACAGAAAACTATTCTAGGAAGTATTTGCAATAAACATCTCTGCATTTTAAAGGAAAAATATCATTTACGTTGGTTTTCACATTGTATGTTGCTGTGAGGTAGGCTTTGAAGTACTCTCCTATTTGATGAGAGTTTAGTATGTGTTTCTCAGTCGGTGTTGCTATAAAGGAATACCTGAGGCTGGGTCATTTCTAAAGAAAACAGGTTTATTTGGCTCACGGTTCTGCAGACTGTACAAGAAGCATGGCACCAGCATGTGCTTCCGGGGAGGCCTCAGGCTGCTTCCACTCAGCGTGGAACGCACAGGGGAGCCGGAGCTGCATGTGCAGAACACATGGAGAGAGAGAAGCAAGAGAAAGAGGAGGGAGGTGCTGGGCTCTTTTCAACAATGAGCTCTTGCGGGAACTAAGAGTTAGAACTCACTCCCTCCCTTGAGGTGGTACCAGGCCACTGATGAGGGATCTGCCCCCATGACTGGAACACCTCCCACTAGGCCCCACTTCTGACACTGGATATCATATTGCAATGTGGGACTTGGTGGGGCCAAACAAACCATAGCAGAGAGAAAGAGAGAGATAAATTTTTAAACAAATTTTTAAATAGTAATTACTTAGAAATGGGAATCCATAAATACTCTACAAGTCCACAAATACTGAGTATTAGATAGTAGGGACCTACTACAGAAAATAATTTTACAGATAGGTGATACAGGATGGCCAGAACTCTGCAGCGGGACTCAGGGGAAGCATGGCCTGTGGCCGGTTCCTGTTGCATCTAATCAAGGATTGGTAACTGTTTGCAGATTTACCCTAACTCAGTTTTGCTGAGCATTGTGACAGCGTCATTTCCTGAGAGGTTACTTACCCAATAGTCTGAACCATTCTGCAACAAAAGTGGAGGAGCTCTTTCCTTTCTCATCTCACCTGTATGTCAAGGCAAAGGCAGTGTAGACAGGAGGATGAGCCCTAAGGCAGGCATCCTGGCTTCCAGTGCACACTCGGGCTTTCCCATAAAGTCATGGAGGGCCCTGCCTGTGTCTTCGCCTGTAAGAGGATGGGGTTGTCCCACCCGTGGCTCACTGTGAGGATGGATGGCTCAACACACGCACAGCCTTAGGTCAGGGGCTGCTTCCACGCAGGTGCTCAGATGGCGAGATGATTGCCAGTCAGATGATCATAATCATACCACCATCACGTTCAGTCTTGCAATTAGGGCCTTGGTTTCCTTTTCATTAGAAACAGGGAGTTAAGCTAAACATTCTGAACAGCTTTCCGCCTTCTGACATTCGACTTAGGTGCTGAGCGATGGTATCTGTTTCAAGTGTGGGTGGTCCACTTTGGAACAGCCATGACCTTGGGACTGTCATTTTGTCCATTAGAGGGCACTGGTGTACTGAGGAATGAGCCCACACCACACCCTGTAAACAGAGAGGAAGGTGGTGGTGGTCTCCAGCTTTGCTCTTCTGCTTCTGTGCAGAGTAGCCATGGGAAGGGATCAGCTTTTGTCTTTTTCATCTGGAAGGGAAGCAGCAAGCCCCAGGCCAACCTTATTAATGGAGTTGAGGCCACAGAGTAAATAGATGACAGCACTGTCTGGGAAGGGGACGGAGGTATAGCTGGCTGGACTGGATAGATAAAGGCCTGTAATTTGCTTATCTTTGTATGTTTTAAATAGAAAGATTTCATAAGCGTGTCTTTAAAATGTTACTTAGACCAGGTATATTGACTCAGGATCACTTGGTAATCTGAGTAATCTACCCATACTTAGAATCAACAGCCTCATGGGGAGTTTGGTTTTGAATATTAGCTGGGTTTCCTAGCTGTCTGCAATTATTTTAATAAAGTGGAAATTATTGTTGGAATTTATACATATTCCTTTGAATTATTTTCATGTTTATTGGAAATACAATTTCACCTGGTATTTATATTTCTGTCCGAAGAAATCACTGATAAAAGAAAAATGCCCATTATAATCCTAAGTGGTTGGTTTATAGCAGCTTTTATTTCCAACTTAAAACTTCCTAAAATACTTGGAAACAGATTTCTTTCTTTTTTATATTTTTGTTGTTGTTGTTGTTGAGACGGAGTTTCACTCTTGTCGCCCAGGCTGGAGTACAATGGCACGATCTTGGCTCACCGCAACCTCTGCCTCTCAGGTTCAAGCGATTCTCCTGCCTCAGCCTCCCAAGTAACTGGGATTACAGGTGCGCACCACCACGCCCGGCTAATTTTGTATTTTTAGTAGAGATAGGGTTTCACCATGTTGGCCAGGCTGATCTCAAACTCCTGACCTCAGGTGATCTGCCCACCTTGGCCTCCCAAAGTGCTGGGATTACAGGTGTGAGCCACTGTGCCTGGCCAGAAACAAATTTCTATTAATTTTAAAATACTGTATTTTGCTTCCTCTAGCCCTTTCTACCAAATAATGTTTATCTTTTATTTTTTGAAATTGTGCCCTTATTTCAAGTCTCTGTGGACTTTCCAGCAATCATCAGATTTGCTGCTTACTGGTGACTTAATTTTTCTCTTTACATAAGTTGAATAATATACAGAATATACTATATAGTTTTTAAAAAGTCTCCTTAGCCCTCCTGTAGATCTTACAGGCAGGTGAACTGTAGCAGAGGTGTCACTTCTGTACCTCTACATTCTTTTCAAGCTAGAAATATTTGATACTTCTCTTTTGCATGGTTTGGCCTCATGCCCAGAAGCACATTCCATTAAATGTATCCATTCCCAAGGCTGAGAGGTCCAGAAGTTGTCCTTGAGACGTTTCTTTAGCAGTGGAATGGACCTGTGTTTTATAATATAATAGACTGTGGGACGAACAACTCAGCAGCTCTTTGTCTGCCTCGAAATCAGGTGGCGAGTGTAGCAATGCCTTATAGGACTCTTTTTTTAATCCCAAGAAAAAAAAAATGTACTAAATACATGAGTTAAAATGATATACTCAATACACTAGTTAAAGTAATGCGCTCAATCCACGAGTTAAAGTGCGCCCTGGTACACTAGTTAAAACAATGCGGTCAATACATGAGTTAAAGTAATGTGCACTCAATACATTAAAACAATGCGCTAGTTAAAACAATGCGCTAATTAAAACAATGAGCTCAATATGCTGATTAAAACAATGTGCTCAATACACTAGTTAAAACAATGCACTCAATACTCTAGTTAAAACAATGCACTCAATACACTAGTTAATGCGCTCAATACACAAGTTAAAACAATGAACTGAATACATGAGTTAAAGTAATGCACACTCAATGGGCTAGTTAAAACAGTGCACCCATTGTGCTAGTTAAAACAATGTGTGCAATACACTAGTTGATGGCTCAATACACAGGTTAAAACAATGATCTGAATACACGAGTTAAAGTGATGCACCCTCAATGCGCTAGTTAAAACAATGCACCCGTTGTGCTAGTTAAAACAGTGTGCTCAATACACTAGTTAATGCGCTCAATACATGAGGTAAAACAACGAGCTGAATACACAAGTTAAAACAATGCACTCAATACTCTAGTTAAAATAATATGCTAAATACATTAGTTAAGATGGAATATGTGCAGCCTGTGCCATCAGGAGCTTGAAATGAGATGGAAGCTTGCCATGAGTTCTGGTTATAGGCAGGGATGCCGTTTGCCACACTGGCATTAAGATGTTTGACATAGAGGTCATCGAATGCTCACCGCTACCCGTCATTATCACCACTGGACAGGTAAGGAACCTGAAGCTGAGAAGGAATAAGGAACTTGCCCAAGAGCACACAGCTAAATTCTGTGTCTCTGTACAGGGGGGCTGGAAATGAGACCAGACTCTGCCTCCACCCCCACCCCACACCTCCCACACTTCTGATCTCAGTGCCTGCCAGTTCTACAAGGGTCTGTACAGAGGACCTCGAGAGGTTTGTTAAGGTCTGCAATTTACCTGTAATACTAACTTTGCTAGACCTTGAGCAGAAAGGACCCTCTGCCAGGCCCTTAGGTGTGAAGGTCAGTGGTTTGGAGCAATGAAGAACATGTCAGGCTCTGATCCTCACCAGCTGCTGCTTTTTTTCCCTCTATATCTATGAACATAGCTGATCTCTCCACAGTACAGTTGATCAAGGGCAGGGAACCACAAGCTAAGCCCCCTTTATTTTGCCACTAGCAGAGCCTTGGCTGGTTGGCTTCCCAGATTGCCCTCTAGACCACTGTCTTTGCTGCGTGTGCCCATTTGTTCTTTAGTCCAAGGTGATTTCGATCTGCATCATCTGAATGTTTGTGTCCTGCCAAATTCATGTTGAAATATACTCCAGAAGAGTTGGGGCTTCCGGGAGGGAATTAGGCCATGAGGGCCTCACCCTTGTGAACAGCATTAGTGCCCTTATGAAAGAAGCCTGAGAGAGCTCGTTTGCCCCTTCCTCCATGTGAGGACACACAGAAGGTGCCTTCAGTGAGGAACAAGCCCTCACCAGTCACTGAGTCTCCTGGCTCCTTGATCGTGGAGTTCATAGTCTCCAGACTATGAAACCCTACATTTCTGTTGTTTATAAATTACTCAGTCTAAGGTATTTTGTTAGAGCAGACTGAATGGACAAAGGCAGCACCAGAGTTACAACATGCAAGGTATGAGTGAGCCTTCACTACCATTGCTGTGTATTAACAAATATGTTTCAATATTTAAATCTTTTAAAGTTTTTAGTTTTTAGCTAAAGACATCACTGACTTAGTTTTTTGCTAGTTATCTCCTATCCATCAAAGAGGACAAAGTGGGCATTTGATGTAGCGTAAATACAGTTGTTCCTCAGTGTCTGTATGACCGCCCACAGATACCAAAATCTATGCATGCCTAAGTCCTGCATTTGGCCCTCTGTATGTGTGGGCTTCACATTCTGCAAATACTGTAGTTTCAGTCCACATTTGGTTGTAGATGCAGAACCTTTCTGTACGGAAAGCTGACTGTACTTATTTTTTAAAACCACATAAAAGTGGACCTGTGTATTTCCAACCCGTATTGTTCACGGCTCAACTCTTGTTTGTTAGATATTGTCAGCATTTTGTGACTTAAGTATGAGACCCAATGAACTACTCATTTCCATCTACGAACTTTAAAACATTAGATTGTACTGCTTTGCTTTTACTTTTTCTTTAGTGTGGTGGATTTCACCTAGCAAGAACTTTCAAGTAATTAAATTCATGAAATGCTTAGCTTTTGCAGCATCTTAAAGAATAAATTATCCAAGCTCAAGACTGAAGCATGTAAGCGTTAGGTTTTACTTACTGTGTTTTGAGTCTTCTAAAGAAGAGATGGAAAAAAAATGACTCTAGTTAAACTTGAATTGCCTTAGTAGTGTAGCTTTAAGCCTTGTAAAATTGCTAAGTTAAATTGGCCCTGTGTGACTTCCTAATCGCTGTCTTATACAAAACCCAGTCAGTTTGGTAGCTCAGTGGTGCATAGATAAGTTGAGATTTAATTTAATCATTTTGCATGCAACGTTTATAGATAGAAAGATTTACACTTTTAATGTAAGAGATGATTAAAGTCCTGGTGGGAAAGCTGATGTAATTATCAGCTTGTAATTATCAAGTGTGTTAAATAAGTATCCAATTACTTCTTCCCAGTTTTTTTTTTTCTCATTTGCTTCTTGTTTCTTACAGAGCTTTGACAACAGAAGGGGTCTTCATTGGACAACCTTAAACATTGAACATGGCAGGACATTGTTTTTATGGCATTTGTACCTGTATTTCATTGTAGGTGCTAGACTGGATCGAGAACCACGGAGAAGCATTTCTGAGCAAACATACAGGTGTGGGTAAATCTCTTCATCGAGCCAGAGCATTGCAGAAACGTCATGAAGATTTTGAAGAAGTGGCACAGGTACAACAACGGCTTCCATTATTTTATCCCGTAAATACCCGTGCGGTTGATTTTGGATTACAGTTTTAACCACATTTGAGATAAGTTAGCATTAGCGCGACGCGTTTGACACCTCAGATGAGGTCAATGCTCCGATTTCAGAGTGAAATTGTCATTGCCTTGGCAGAAACATGATTTGGTCAGTTGACCCTTTCTAAAATGTGATGTTCTTGGAACAGTAATGTGGCTTGGGTGTTTTTGTCTTGTTTATTATACCAGTGTCTTTTGACTACTTCATGAAATTCTAATTTATAGTCAGGAAATAACAGTTCCTTTTGTGTTTCTGTAATAGTAGGCTAAGCCTTACTTGTCCTGTTTGCATTGCTTTAAGTGTGTGTGCTTAGGAAACAGGAGCTGGGAGTCCAGTGTGTTCCGAATGTGGGGTTTGAGCACTGGCCGTGTGACTTTGGACGAGTCGCTTAACCTTTCTGCGGGTAACTTTCTGATCTGAAAAATAGACCCAGTAATTTATTTAATAAGATATTTCTTATAGTCAACTTCTTTAAACTAGTGAGTTGTGGCTTGATGAAGTAACACAGCAGAGATTCACAAAGGAAGTGGTGAAAGGTTACGGTTGAATTCATTTAAAAATGTCCTCAATGTAGATTTATTATATGGAACAATTCTGGTGTTCTGAGAAGGAGGAACCCAGAATTTGAACCTCATGTTTACGTGGTGGAAGCGAGTCATACAGTGTAACTTCTGCAGACGCAAGACCTAGCTGCAGGGGCCCTGGGCTTCAGAGTCTGTTTTAGACACGGCTGCAGTCACCTCAGGAAGCTCTTGGATCCATTTTGCATGCAGTTTTGCAGAGTCAAGAACTGCCTCGTGACTAATTTGAAGGTCCATTCCTTAATTTTGTACAGTGATTGTGAGTAGCTCTATCCTGTTGAATGAATCCATGCTAATTGATGTGTATGTGTGGTGTGAAGAGCCATCGTGCATTTTCATAGGCGAGTGTAAAAAAAGAAATAAACAATACTTTTCATGCGAAGCTTTTTGCAAATGACTGTCAGAAAAGGAAGATACTCTTTCATGTTAATATTCCTTTTTTAGATTTAAAAAGTTATGATTAAAACAGCCAGTAAAGCCCAGAAAACTCAGGTTCAAGGAAGCATCTGGTGTTGAGAGCACCGAAGATTTCTTTACTATCCTTCGTAAATCTTTGGCTTGGCGTCCTTCCTAAGTACCTGCCGTGTGAGTTCCTAAACCACCCTCGCTCTTTTCTGCTTATCCCCCTAGATTCCAATTACCTTCCAGAGAGGTAACCTGTCACAAACTTACTATCCAGGAAGCCATTTCTGTCAACAGCTTTTCGTATGTGCCGCGTAATTATCTTGTCTTCCCGGATGAAAGAGTGGGTCATTTAGGAAAGCAGGAGACCTTGAGTTCATTCTCGATTTTTAGAAGAAAAGCAAACCAGTGACTCCCTGGTCATTACTTAACTCATTCATCTTTTGCAAGGAGGGTAACTGCCTCCATAACACGTGGACATACAGAATGTCCCCACATGTGTAGCAGGCTCTAAATTCTGATTCATGACAGCCGTTAGAGCATGCATATGTACAAAATAGGCTGTTGTTTTGCAGTAAGTTCGGTTTCTAATATAAGATGTATTGTTTCTAATCTTTCAAAATAAATGACTAGTGGAGAATTCAGGGTAAATTATTTGCTATCAAGCATTTGCTTTAGATTGGTGATATTTACAGGGTACTAAATCTTCTCATCTGCTTATTTTTCCTTATTAAAAATACTTCTAAAATTTACCAATATGATTCCACTGCTTTCTGATTGCAAGACAGTGGAAAACTTCATCTCTTGGAGCCTCGGTTTTCCTTGCTGTAAAGTGATGCCTGACACCTACCTTCACCGAGTCGCTGTGATGAGAATGCATGTAGAAATGCCTGACGCTCAGCAGGCGCTGCTGGTGCTGTCTTTGTCCAGAACAGTACGATCATTCAGATTATTCAGATCTTTTGGTGAATACTAGCCTTGTGTTTACATTTCGGGACAAGAGCCACTAGAAGGCCAATGCGCCTGCCACTTTGCTCTTCCTGCAGTCTTCAGCTGCAGGACCAGTTCTTACTAGAGATGGCCAGAGGCTGTATTTGGAATCCAGTGGAAAATAATGAGACTTGGCTCTTCCTGCAATCCTCAGCGGCACTGAAAAGCAGCACCAGAGGATGTTGAAGTTGTATCACCCCCAGGCCACTTCACCTCGCTAAAACCCTCCCACTCCTACACCACACAGAAGTGTGTGTCTGGTCAAATGCTGAGAGACACAGTTGTCTGTGTTTTGCTGTGTCTGGAGAAATCCACAGCACTTCTTGGGTCCGCTGTTAGCATTTGTGGTGCTGCTGACTCTGTCCCGTGCACACGTTGCAGGGGCGGTGAGCTTGTCTCTTGGACGCTGTGTTTTCCCTTGACGGATGAAAAGACGATCCCTGGGAATTTGTGTGCCTTTTAGGTGATAATTTAAGTTACCTGGGGCTTTGAATTTGTACTGTAGATGTACTGGCCCATCATTCTTGTCATTACATTTCTGTATTAATAAAATACCTTGGAGGTTTTCAGTATGCAGACTTTGTTGTCTTTTAAACCAAGCAAATGTAATGAAAGTATTTAGGCCTCAAATGCTCATTTTCCTTCTTTTTCCTATCTCTTCTAAGATCCCAAAATCCCTTATTTTCCATTGAATTCTAAGTACAGCCTCTGGTCATCTTCAGTGAGAAACAGCCCTGCAGCCAAGGATTGCAGGAAGAGCAAGGTCTTGTGCACATTTGCCTTCTGGTGGCTCTTTTTAAGTCTCCTTGAGTCCTACCAAGTTCTGAAGAAAAAGAGGACACCAGTTAGGTCCCCACCCTGGCCTGGCCTTGCCTTATTCCCTTTAATCCCCATGGCAGGGATGACCCCCACACCACGGATCAGAAAACGGGTCCAGCGTGAGATGCCTCGGGAACAGGATAGTAGGGATTGGACAGGAGAAGCCCAGTCTCTCAGACTCTCAAACGCTCTCTGACCTGATATCCTCCCCACTTTAGTCCAGTGTCTCAGTTTCTCTCCTTGTGTGAGAAACTGCGGCTTAGGTGCCGGTTGTTTTAACAATCCCAGCTCTGCCAACTGACTTGGTGGACAAGTTACTGCAACCCTCTGTGCCTCGGTTTCCTCGCCTGTGAAATGGGAATCAGGTAGTATCCATGTCCTGCCACTTTTGTGAGGCACAGTGTTAAGTACCAAAATGGTAGCATTTCTGATGAGTATGGTTGATGTTAGCACAAGGAAATCTCTGTTCTCCGGTTGCAGAAGGACCCAGGGAAGGTCTCATTCCCAGGAAAACCTGGCTGGCGGTTTCAGAGGCATGAGTGCTGACGCACGCC
This sequence comes from Theropithecus gelada, assembly GCF_003255815.1. Classification (NCBI taxonomy): domain Eukaryota; kingdom Metazoa; phylum Chordata; class Mammalia; order Primates; family Cercopithecidae; genus Theropithecus; species Theropithecus gelada. The sequence goes on from NC_037673.1 coordinate 14,357,858, forward strand.
CCACCAGCCCTGGCGCCTTTTGTGCTGCCTTATGTTCTTCAAGCACAAGATGAAAAGGGAAATAAATGATGGCTGTTTCATGCCTCACATCATGCACTTGTTTCTTTGGGACATTTTAAAAAATATCGTTACCTGTTGGAACAGAGGTGGGAAGGCTTTCAGAAATGTAATACTTGGCTGTTGGGAGGCTCTGTCATCTTTAGATCCACTTATCAAATATGAGAAGTTCACAATGCCGAAGCTGTAGTGGTGATCGTAGGAAAACAGGATTCAGCTCTTTAGAAATGTGTGTCTATGGCACTCTGGGTTCTCTGTACAGCTTGCTACACTGTTAGCTTCATTCAGCATGGAGGCCCTGTTGTGCCCATGATAGAGATGCAGACACAGGGACTCCAAGGGGATGCTCAGCTGGGAGTAAGCAGGGATTTCCAAGTCGTTTTCCCTGGAAGGAAGCCACCTGCAGGTGCGGCCTCTGATGGTCAGAGAACCTTTGTAGGCAAGAGCGCATGCAGACCCTCCACAGCAGAGCCCTTGGTGCTCACAGCTGACCACGGTCACAGGGGTGCCCACTCTTGTGCCCAGAGGCCCGGGTGCCAGCCATAGGAGGGGAGGGCCTGGATGAGAGAAGCCCTGGAAAGCAGTCAGGAATTGTTCCATAGGTGAAAGTTGTTTTTTAGATCTGTCTCCTGTGTGTGTACACATGCACATTCACATCTGTCTGTTAAAAACCATGTATTCACACAAATAACTCCAATTCCAGCCCCATGCCAAGTTCACTCAAATTTTCTCCTTTTCTATCTTGATAACTCCCTTTTCTCAAATGGAGACACCCGGCTCCCATTATCCCTCAGGTATTGGCTTACTTGCGTCATTCCATTCTGCTGATGGAACCAGTCTCCCAACTGGGAATCCCTCACATCCTGCTCAGACTCTCACCCATGAGGCGCCTTCCCTGTGCACCTTACGTCTCTGAGAAGGATACGGATTCACCTTGTTTCTCAAGGGAAACCAAAAGCTCACTTTCTGGGCCTTCTTAGAAGGCCTGAGCTCTGTTCCTTTCCTGCCTTCACATTCTCCAGCCTTTCCCAGGGCTCCCCTCCACCGGCGGACCCCTCTGCAGTAGCTTTCTTTAACAGCATCACGGCTCTCACATGCCTTGCTGTTGGGGAACCCACTTACAGCCTCAGATTATGAGGAATTAAAGTGATTTCTGGAGTATTTTAGACATGTATTTACACTTTGAGCTCTTTAAAACTCTGGCTACTTTAGAGCCATTATAGTTATAATTTCCTTTTTCTCAAAACATGTGGCCAGGCAAAGTGGTTCACGCCTGTAATCCCAGTACTTTGGGAGGCCAAGGCAAGAGGATTAGTTGAGCCCAGGAGTTCGAGACCAGTCTGAGCCACATTGCAAATTCCCGTCTCTCCTAAAAATACAACATTTAGCTGGGCATGGTAGCGCGTGTCTGTGGTTCCAGCTACTTGGAAGGCTAAGGTGGGAGGATTGCTTGAGCCCAGGAGGTCAGGGCTACAGTGAGCTGTGATCACACCACTGTACTGCAGCCTGGGCTACAGAGCGAGACTGTCATGCAAGCTGGAAAACAAAACAGAAAAATAAAAAATATATAGCCTTAAGTAGAAGGAAGATGAGCACAGAATTACCAACAAGTAGAAATGTGTGAAAAGGGACAGCAACTTATGTTTGTTTGGAATTTAACCTTTAACTTGTACTTCGAGAATTATCATAAAGCATTGTATCATATGGAAAGACACAGGCTGGAACATCTCTGCTTGGTGATAAAACTGGAAGAAAAAGCGAAGCAGGCATTTGTTGCTGGGGGCCATCTCCTGGCTCCACCTTGGCAAAAATCTGAAAGCTCTGAGCCCCCAGACAGACAGCAATTGCCTGCAGATAGTCCATCGCTACCTTCAATACAAGGGTTTTGCCATGGGGTTCAAAGTTGAACAATCTAAAACAACCGTGGGAAAGGAATTCTGCGTAGAATTCCTGAAACCATCTCTCCCCATCATATTTTTCTGTTTGATTCATGTAAGCGATCAGAAATACCACACATTGACTGTGTTGCTATGTATTACGGCGCCCAGCCTGGCCGGTTTGCTTTTCATTTACCTTCTGTTTCTCTGGGCTGTTCTCTTGTGCAGAACACATACACCAATGCAGATAAATTACTAGAAGCAGCAGAACAGCTGGCTCAGACTGGGGAATGTGACCCCGAAGAGATTTATCAGGCTGCTCATCAGCTGGAGGACCGGATTCAAGATTTCGTTCGGCGTGTTGAGCAGCGAAAGATCCTACTGGACATGTCCGTGTCCTTTCACACCCACGTGAAAGAGGTAAGGCGCCTGGAGACCAAAATATAATCTGGGTCTGAAAGAGTCTTTACCTCTTTGGGAGGAACCTGAGTTTGGTCATAATGTGAGAAAGTGGACAAAGGTGGCAAGTTGTAAGATGCAGCCCATTAATGCTGAGTGTGTCTGTGTGGACAGGGAAGAGCTGGGCTTGTGCTGGCCTTCCTTGTTGTATGGGGGCATGGCTGCCTTTGCTGGGGCTGCCCGTAAAGAGAATACCCATGAGGGTTGGGAGAGACAGAGAATGTCTATTTCCATAAGTAGGGGACCTGCGCGTTGTTGGTCAGAGCTGTTGGGTTTCCTTCCTGGGTGTGAACCTGTCACATGGTACCATCACGAGTGCCTCTGGATTTTACGAGACTTCTCTCAGATGCTAGTAAACTGAGTGTTACCTAATATTGAGTTTAAATATGCCAGAGCCAACCTGGTACAAATAAAGCTAATGTCATAGGCATGCACCTGTTAATCAGCTCATCTCATGATAAGAAATAATGTTATTTGGTGTGTGAAAAATAGGTATTAATTATACCTCGCATATAGATGTTATTCTTGGTAGAAATCATATAAAGTTACATGAAGGAAACTACTATGTAGCTTTTGAGGAAAAAAGAATTTAAAATAAAAGTTCATATTCAGGGTGACTACAAATTGAGTAGGGATGTCAACTTATCACACCTTACTTCTGTGTAAAAAAGAAAATTCCCTGTTTCACCGAGGACCTTCACAGAGGATCATAACGTATTCTGATGCAGCTCTTGATGGATGGGAAGTGAGGGACCCTTCTGGGCAGCTGGGGACTGCACATGGAAGCCTGTGGTCATAGGATGGGAAGAAGGATTTGGAAGAGGAGGACTACTGGGGAAAGAGGGGAGGTCGAGGCCTGGCTTGCCTCATTTCAAGGCATCAGCACTCGGAGACCCACCAGTTCCTTTAAAGGGGAACGTCTCTACCAGCTCTGAGATCTTGGGCAGTTAGTCCTCAGGCCATTTGTCACTGGAATGTTTGAACTGCAGGTTTCCCTCTGAAACCCTGTGAAACTGTGAAGGAGTGGAGGAGAGTACGCAGCAAACTGCTGGGACCCCTGGGGTTTGCGCTCAGTCCTGCCCCAGGCTGGCAGCTGGCGCTCTTGGTCCTTTCTGCCAGGGGGCTGGTGCTTCTTGGTCCTGAGATGGTCATCAGGATAGAAACTGGCACAGCTAGCTTCTTTTCCTGCTCGTCAGAATGCCATCACTCAAATTGCTCTTGAAAATACTTACAAAGAGGCTATTTTCTTCTGAGGAGATACATTAAGTGGACATTGTTCTGTGGCAGTTTCTAGTCATTGCTGCATGTGCCACTAGACTAAAGTTTTCCACTTGTCTTGAACCGAGTTTGTCTCTTGCTGTCCTCCAGCCTCTGCTGGCGCCTTGCCCCAGCCTCCCTGTGGCACTGCTACCAGAGTAATTTTTCTGAAATAGAAATTTGACTAGGCCATACCCCTGCTTTTAAACGATCAGTGATTCTTCTTGTATGTGGGGAGCAGCCTGATACCTCTGCGTCCTCACAACATAGACCACGTTTTTGCTTGCAGCCTGTCTTGTGCTGTGTCCTCCTCTTCCAGGGCCCCTCCCACTCAACACAGTATCCCTGGATTCAGGACTTTCCGGCACCTTTGAGACGAGGATGGGTGTAGTTAGCTGCTCTCCCCTGCACCTTCTACAGCTTCCTCCACATGCACCTGTTAACGGCATTTGTCATGCATGTGATTGTGTGTTACTTTACATGTTTTTACACCCTAGCTGAGAGGGAGGGAGAGGGTTAAAGTGATCTGTGTATGAAAACAGATTGTGGCATAGTTCACTAAGCCGTGACATCAACAGAACACGGGCCAGGAGCACAGCAGCCTGGATCCTTTTGAGGGCAGGGACCTGGGCAGGGGTGTCCAGTCTATAGGTTCCTCATTCAGGGCCCAGTGACCACAGTTGCCCTGGATGCCATAGATGCCATAAGGGAGAGGCAGGAAGAGTGCCAGGCAGCTGCAAGTGGCTGAGAGGCCAAATCGAGAGGAAGAAGTGGAGGGCAGAGGGCCTCGCATCTGTGGCACGTTCCAGAGCCAGGTGATTGGAGCTGATACTTGTGTGGCGTGCCTGGCCATATTCTGTAGCAGCTTAGCAGTCTGAGGTAAGGATCTCGCTTCCTTATAGGACAGAAGACTCTTGCCACCAAGCAGTATTTGTGATTTAAGTCACCTTTTCAATTTGGCAGTGGTTTTCAGAAACCAGACACTAAAGGATAACTGGAAGGAAAGTGCTTTTTCAAAAGCGGTTCTCTACAAATAATTTTTTTAAAAAATTAGCCGAGTGTGGTGGCACCTGTAGTCCCATCTTTTTGGGAGGCTGAGGCAGGAGGATCACTTGAGCTCAGAAGAAGGTTGCAATGAGCAGAGGTCACACCATTGCACTCCAGCCTGGGCGACAGAGCAAGACCCTGTCTCAAATACAGAAACAAAGCTCTTGTCCAGAGGCTTCGTTTGGGTTCATTGACTTTTGTAACAGCAGCATTTTTAAGGAAAAATCTTCTAATAAGAGCATCCACTTACAAGATGATGGAGTCCATATTGTCACTAGGTTTGGAAATTATTTAAAAGTAAAACTACATTTTGTTTTCATTGACTTACACAATAGGAACTGCTAGTATGTATGAGTTTGTAGACTATGGAGACCTTAAATCAGTTTTAAGGACTAAGTGGTTCACTTTTACGATTGCAGGATTTTTGGTGCAGTCTATGAAAGGTCATCTTCCTAGCAGAGAAACTGGCATGTTTTCCCCGGTCTGCTCCGTCTTACTGGCGTGCACCTCACGTAACATGGGACCAAGGAGGGATTGGGGCCAGTCAGGGAGTGCATAGCAGGACACACGTGTGCTCGTGTGATTGACATTCAGGGATGCTGCCCACGGGCTGGAATGCTGCCTGTTTCTTCCCCTCAGTGTGCCTGGACTTCATTTTTAGCCCCAGCCATTTTCTCAGTAGATTTGTCTTTCCCTGACCAGCCTGAGAATTGCCCTCAGTTCTTTCTCTGTGCTGTACGAAAGCCCTAAAACGCCCAAGAATCCTTGGTAGGTTCCATGCAGGAAAGAATGGTGTCTTCAGTCATTGTATTTTGAAGCTGGTTACTGAATGAAAACTAAGATAAGCTTAGAACAAGTTTAATTCGTTTAAAATGAAAAGCTAGATGGGCCAAGAAGAGGGAATCATGCTAATTTGCTAGGTGTTTGCATAAAGTCACTAAATGTATTTACATATCAGATGAACAAAAAATTGCTAAAAGAAGCACGTTATCTGAATCTGTTCTTCTTAAGCAGATCATACAATTAAAAATTACACAGAGGAAGATAGAAAAAGTAGCTTGTCTTGGCTGGGCACGGTGGCTCACGCCTGTAATCCCAGCACTTTGGGAGGCTGAGGCGGGTGGATCACGAGGTCAGGAGATTGAGACCATCCTGGCTAACACGGTGAAACCCCGTCTCTACTAAAAATACAAAAAAATTAGCCGGGCGTGGTGGCGGACACCTGTAGTCCCAGCTACTCAGGAGGCTGAGGCAGGAGAATGGCGTGAACCCAGGAGGCGGAGCTGGCAGTGCGCTGAGATCATGCCATTGCACTCCAGCCTGGGCGATGGAGCAAGACTCCGTCTCAAAAAAAAAAAAAAAAAAGTAGCTTCTCTTTTTTATTTAGGCAAATTCATGAAGCTTTTTAGAAATTGCCCGCCAAAGGCTCTCCTGACAGAAGTCAGAAGTTAGTTTTCCTCACTGCCAAGTGTTCCACAGTGGCTCTCCTCTTCACTTTTATCTGGAGTATAGTTGTCACCATCTCTTTTTGCAATAAATTCCTGGCCTTCTGATGAACAAGTAATACAAACATGAGGTCATAACAACTCACTTTAAAAAGGTACGAAGTCAAGGTGATGTTTACTGAGCGTTAGCTCAGGAATCTCTTTAAGAAACCCCTGGAAGACGGTGGCTGCTGGAAGTCTTGTTGAAGACCAAGCTCTTAGGCTCCAAAAACTAAGACCTCTGGACTCTGATTCTTTTACCCCAGAGGACAGAATAGACACTTGTTCCTGAGAAGAGAGAAAAGGGGACACATTTTACCTAGGGCACAAATATTTTCTACTTGGAGGTAGAATGCAGCGGGTGGTTGATAGAGATTTCGGCCTCAGTTTGCCCCTCAAGCCGGGATTTGGAAGTATTCCAGAACGCTGTTTTCTCTAAAAGGAATCTGGAGGTTCCTAGCCTCCTTTCAGAATGCTTGTAGCCTGATGCTTTGTTCTGTTTCTGTTTTGTTGTTTAAGTATTTGAAAGGAATGCTGATTGGCCTGACGTAAGTTTTGGTTTGATTTGCGGAGGATCTTTCTCCTCCTACACGTTGTGGTCCACTCTCAGTCCGCCTGCAGTATGCATTCCCTTCAGTCCTGTGTATGGCATTTATTCACGTCAGTTCGGTTGATAATGCTCCTGCTGTGTGTCCTTTGTTTGTTCTCCTTTCCTTTTGAATGCATTTTTCCCTGTTTATTTGTTCATTCACTCTTTTCACTCACTCATTCATTCCAAAGTGTCTCTCAAGGCAATGGTAATGTGCAAGGAGGTGATACCTAAATGAATGACCAAAAGAACATGCTTCTGCTTTTGTGTGTCTCCTACATTTTAGACTTTAAGTTCCTTGAAGCCCAGGACCATGTCTCACTTACCTTTGTGTTTCCACTAACTAGTCTGTCTCCTGGAATTGGCAGATACTCAGTGAAAGCCTGTGAAATAAGTGATGTCTATTTCTAGCACATTATTATGAGATTTAATGATAGATTTAGTGATTGAATGAGATTTCCATTTTCAAATACAGCAAAAGCATAACTATTTTTATTCATTCCTATTCATTCAACTTCATTCTCAAAATTGGGTCCTGAGTTAACTGATAATTACCTTGAAATGTGTGGGTTATTTGAGGCAACCAGGTGGTGACATTGAGCTGTCAGCCAGAGTTTGTTTCTGGAATTGATTCAGTGCCCTTGCATTGATTTTTGTTCTCAGAAGCCAAGGTTTCCCAGGAAAAATCATTCCCACTTGAATTGGGCTGTGATTCTTGCTGGGTTTAAGTAAAGGAAGCCTCTTGGTTCTGTTTCTGCAAACTTACACACTGAACTGGGACAAGTTTTTGTTTTGAGTAATGGCTGGGAAAAGAGGAACCTTTCATTTTATTCAGAAGTCAAAAACAAAGGCCTCCCAGCCACCTGGAGATGTTTTGTTACAGACACCAGCCTGGCTCTGTCTTTATGCCTAACACTTGAGCGTCTTTGTGCTGGGACCATTGCTCAGCTCTGCAAGGGGAGAAGAGGGAGAAAGCCAGAGCTGCCGGGCTTCTTGCTCTGGGGCTGGGGGAGGGTTCCTGTGAAGCAGGTGCGCTCTGGCTTCTTGGTGGGTGAGGCTCTTGGAGCTGCCTCTTCTCTGACCCTCAGGTCTTCACCAAGTTTGCTCCAGGAGTGTATTGAAAACATACCCAGTGCTCTCTCAAGCACCCACTGCTTAGAGGGCCCAGATTTCTTTTCCTTCTTTCCCTTGCGGAGCTGGAGCCTGCACCAGGCATCTGGTGTTTAAACTAAAACAGGAAAACTGGCTAAAGGTCCACAGTGCTCACTGTGTGGACTGGCTGCCCTCCGGTGGGTGCTCTGATGATCAGTGGTTCCAGTGGAGGGCCTGTCACTAAGCAGGCTTGACTTCCTCCTCGGGGGCTTTCCCAGGGGAGGTGTGGTTTTTTGCTCTGCGTGGAAATGACCCTCTGCAGCCACAGAACACAGTCGTTTTCTGAATTATCCCAGTCTCTTGTGTGCACTGGATTCCTCCAGATGACTTATGTCTTTTGTGCAAAGTTCTCTAAAATTTGACTCCCAGCTTCCAGGCCTTTCCTTTTGCCCTTCCTGGAAGTATTTTTGCTGATGAGTCATCTGTCTTTATTTTCTAAAATGATTTGTTTTTTGTTCCTTTCATTCCTGTTTCCACCCCACATATATACACACGCTTCTTAACTTAGAGGGTTATATCTCAATAAATCTATTGTTGAAAATGCACTAATACTGTCACAAAGATGAAAATTCACAGGTCGAACCATTGTAAGTCCATATGCTCCTCGACTTACATGTGTGATGGAGTTATGCCCAAATAAGTCCACCGTAAAGTTGAAAAATCAAAGTGAAACCATCTTAGGTTGAGGACCATTTGTTTGTACCTCCAAAGATGTCTATCTTTAAACATACTCCCTAGCTTTTCTTCTACTTTTTATTTTGAAGTAATTATAGAATCACAAAAAGTTGCCAAAAAAAAAAAAAAAAGAGAGAGAGAAATGGACAAGGAGGTCCTGTGCATCTTCACCAAGCCTCCCACAGCGGTAGCATCTTGTATAATCTCAGTACACAAGCAAACCAGGACACTGACTTTGCTGCAGAGCTTATTCACTTTCCACGAGGTTTAGATGTGTATGTGTGCCCGTGTGTATGTGTGTGTTTAGTCCTATGCATTTTTATCATGTATAGATTTGTGGAACTGCCATCACTTTCAAGATACAGAACCATACAGAATTTTCCCATAATCAGAGGGTTCCCAGTGCTGGCTTCCTTCAGCCGTATCTAACCCCTGCTCCATCTCTAACCCCTGGCAACCACTTACCTGTTCTTCTCTGCTTCTATTATTTTGTTATTTCTAAAATGTTACATAAGTCATGCAGCATGTAACTTATTGAGGTGGCTTTCTTTTTTTTTTTTTTTTTTTAACTCAGCATAGTTTCTTTGATACACCCACTTTGTTGCATGTATCAGTAGTTCCTTCCTCTTTATTGCTGAGTAGTATTTCATGGTCTGGATATATCACAATTTATTTAACTATTTGTCCATTGGGGACATTTGAGTTATTTTCAGGCTTTGGCTGTTACAGGGAAATATACGGAAATTGTGAACAATCCTGTCTGGGTGTTTGCGTGAACATGGTTTTCATTTCTTTGGGGTAAATGCCCAGGAGTGCATTTGTTGGGTCCTTTGTAGCCACATGTTTAGTTTTTAAAAGATGCTGCCAAACTGTTTTCCAGAGTGAGTGTACCATGGTACGATACCACCAGAAATGTACAAGTGATCTTCAGCTTTTCAGCATCTCACAAGTCCGGGATTGCTTCAAGTTTGTCAGTGAGAATGGTTAAAATCCAACATGTGATATTTTAGAGTAGAAAGTTTGACGTATATGATCATGCCTCAGTAATTTTTGTTTAATATTGAATTATTTAGCTGCACTCTTCAGTGCATTAAACTCTCTCTATATGCTCTTAAACATTTGGTTTATTTTATTTTTCTGACATGGGTACAAATGAGTAATTAAATATGTCCACCAGCCAGTGAAAGCAAGAGGAAACTAACAGCCTAGAACTGTCGACTGCATCATCAGCCCCTGTGTGACTGAGCATTAGATTTGACTTTGGCATCACTTGCCAGCTACTGGCATAGCATTATGTCTTTACATAGACTGCAGTATCTAGTGTTGCGTACTGATTTTAAAAAACAGGTGGTCTTCCCATTGGTGGGAATATCCAAAAAAATAGATCTAGTCAGTTTTGTCTTTCTATAAAAATATAATCTTTATTGAAATAGTTGAGAAAATATAGTATAACAAACATACCCCCTAAATTTGCCGAGTGATCTGGGATAAGTTACTGTGTAGTACCTCAACTTCCTTAGCTACAATATAGGAATAATACAGTTTCTAAGGGATGTGAGACAAATTACACATAGAAAGCACCTCAGAATGCTTTTCTTAGAGTAGCTGCTGGTCAGTGTTCTTTTTTCCTGTCTCAACCCTGATTGTAACTTGTCGATATAGATAAAATAATACAGACTTTAAAGTAAGGGGCAAAGATACAAATATCTAGGTATAATGTTGTCTCTACCTCATTAATCTTTGGGCAACAGTAACTGCTTCATCTAATTCCTGTCTTTCTCCGAGTAGTAACCTTACTCTGATCCTGTTCTTAACATCAAAACCAAAAGCCTTTCGTGGGATATACACAACTCCGTCCAACTCCAGCTGCTGCCCCTCAGGACAGAGTAGACTGCTGGGAAGAACCCTTACCCATGGTTCCATTCATATTGGCAAAAATCACTTTGTACGCATCAGTAAGTACAAAGTATTTAGATCTTAGAGCCCAGCTAAAGTTTCAACAGAAATAAGTGACTTTTTTTCCCTCTAAATAAACATGTATAAAGCATTTGTACTGGCCAGTGGGAAAAGAGTATATTATAATATTACCTGAAAGTCCTTCTATCAGAATAACTTAAAACACTAAATTTTTTTCTGTGAGATGATGTAAAATTGTGGTTTAAATTTATACAACTTCTATTTGTTAACATCAGATCAATATTTTCAAGTAGAGAAAAGTTTTATGCCAACAGAGAGCTTAGAAGTTATTGTGGAAGACCACGCAGCACTGATATAACTGACACCTCATAGTCACCGAGTAGATGATTATCGGGTGAAGGAATTAACAGTATATTATCTTCATTTGTAACGCAGTTTTTCAGTAGGGATTGATTGAAAATATAAGACTGCCCGCTGACTTCAGATTTAATAGTTTCTGGCTGAGGGTCACTTCTAAATGGGGGGTTGTAAATATCTGCTTTAATTAGCTGTTTGTCGATAGGACTTGATTAATGCAATGTAAAAGGTGAGGCACTTCAACACAAGGTCAAGAGATGCAGTGTTAAGGCCTTAAAATGCTCAATTAGAAATAGGTGTACATGAATAGCCCTGTTTACCTGATTTTTTTTTTTTTTTTTTTGGAGACATAATCTCACTCGGTCACCCAGGCTGGACTGCAATGGTGTGATCTTGGCTCACTGCAACCTCTGTCTCCCAGGCTCAAGCAGTTCTCCTGCCTCAGCCTCCCAAGTAGCTGGGATTACAGGCACCTACCACCATTTTAGTAGAGACGGGGTTTCACCAAGTTGGCCAGGCTGGCCTCAGACTCCTGACCTCAAGTGATCCACCCACCTCAGCCTCCCAGAGTGCTGGGATTATAGGCATGAGCCACTGCGCCCAGCCCTGTTTACTTGTTAAATTTCTGTTTTAAAGGGCATTTTATGGTTCTCTGTTTCTTATTTTGATACTCAGCTTCATGAACTAAATATTTTGTTATCAAAGAACCGCAAGTCTTTGGTTCAGTGAGGAAAGAGGTAAACGTACCTGTATGTATTTTCGTGTGTATTTCCGACACATTTGTACTGATTGCCGTTGTTCTGATTGAGCAGGTAGAGAGATTGGCCGACAATGTATTAGCTAGAGTTTTACCGGGACAGCTGAAAAGCTCCAGATAATCCAGGCTTGGAGAGACTGATAAGGATTTTTGGATTTTGTTATCATTTGTTTTCCCTTCCATTTGTTGAAATACAAAATTCAGACCCAGAAGCCCAAGGAAGGGTCGAGCTTTCTGCTTGGGAGCTGTGATGTTGATGGACGACAAGCAGAAAGCAGACCCCATCATCTCTCACTTTGCTTCTTGGTCTCCTCGAGGGACCACGCTCCAGACCTGGGCCAGAAGAGGCGAAAGCCCAGATGATGAAGGCTTTGTAAGGAAACACTTATTTAATCCAAGTACGTTCAAGCCTCTGTTCTAGGACAAATTAGATCCCCGGGTATCAGAAGAACTTGATAATTGTATCCCCATAGCGAGCAGATCAGTCCAAGCAACTGTGGGAAAGTGAGGGGATGGCAGAAGCTGAAAACGCACTGGTGCTTTTCAAAGAAGGTGGATTTCACGCATTACTCAGAATGAGGTTAATCCTAGGCAGCGTTCTAGAGACAATTTTTAAACTGCTGGTCAAGAAAAGTGAATGAACAAGTTATTACGCGTTAACTTTGTTTTGTTCTCTAGTAGGTTTCTGGCTTGAGGAAGGACGTGTAGTGGAATTAGTGGGTGGGCATTTGACCAGGCCTTTCAACATGTGATTTGTAGACAAGGAAGGAAAATATGCGCTGTCTGTTAGCATAGTTACTAGAATTAGACTGTTTGAATGGCTATAATAAAAGAATCAGCCAAGGGTGTTAGCACGAGGCCAAAACTCTCATCCTCCCACACTGATCTCCAGGTAGAAGATGGCAGGAGGCAAGCTTCTGATAGTAAGACAGTCCTCATACCCCACAGGTACGTAAGGAAGTCACTTCCAGTCTAGAGCCACAGTTAGATCAGACGTCCTGACTGACAAAGGTAGTGACGGGCGATGATAGACCAGTCATCTCAGGTGGACCCGAGGTCCTGCAGAACAGACTAGTTTAATCCCTGGTGTCACCAGGGGAGGAGTGCATGTATATGTGTGTGCACGCATGTGAGCATGTGTGTTTTTTCTGCATGTGTGTACGCAGACATGCACACGAGCCTGTTTTTCCTGCATGTTCATGTGTGTGCACACACGTGAGCATGTGTGTTTTTTCTGCATGTGTGTACACACATGCACGTGAGCCTGTTTTTCCTGCGTGTATATGTGTGTAGGGGAGGAGAGTGCAGTCCTGCCTTTTAGCTGACTGCACGTAACCTATTCAGAACTTTTATGTCTGTATGTGACATCTGGAGAGACTGCTCATCCCAATTCAGGCATCCGGAAAACGACTTTGCTGTGTTCAGCGCGATTTTTCTTAAAAATGGGCAAATTTCCAGCGTATAGCAAGGACAGGCTTAGTGCCATAGCCAAAATAATTGTTGCTGCATGAAAAGCAAGTGAGACTGTCAGTGCAGGGTTTGGTGAGTGGGTGACGTCAGCAGTGCTGGAGGGAGTTTGCAGCATCATGTTGCAGGTTGTCTGTTCTCATGCAGAAAGTCTGTGAGTGGTTGAATTGGTTTGGAAGGTGAGTGTATCAAATCTTGACAAGGGCTTGTCAGATATGTCAGATGATAGAATTCAGATCCCAACAGATCACAGCACCAAATCAGTCACAGAAAGTTTCATTAATCAGTTTTAATATATGAGTGTTTTGAATCAGTACAGAATAAGAATCACGCAGGTGGCAACAGCATGTGTTTAACGAAGAACTGGGCTTACATATGTTATTTGATTGAGTCCACAATGCTGTCATGCCCCCAAACAACTCCTTCCACTGTGGTGACCAGGGAAGCCGTTGTCTTGCTTTCTGGCTGCTGTTTAGATCACGTGGGTATTGTGTTCAGTTGTCCAGCCCCTATGTCGTTTGGTTTTGCTTATGAATATCACATCAATTTAATGTGTCCACACTGGGCAAAACTGACTTGAGGAGTGTGAGAGTAATACAAACAGAATATATTCCAGAATGATCATCTAGTAAGAACATGCCCTGGAAACCGTAATTAGAATATCCTCGAACAGATTACACTGGTTATTTATACACTCTTCAGACTTCTTAGTGCTCAACAATTGATGAAATATCATTTCTGGGGAGTCATGTTTGTGTTTAATTTTCAGCAAGTACTGGCCACAGTTCTATTTATTTCTACTAGAAACATCTCCTTGGCAAGGAAAATGCCCTTTCCATTTTCCTCATGTGCGCGTGCATCTGTGTGTACGTGCGCATGCATGTGAGCATGTGTTTTTTCCTGCTTGTATATGTGTGTGCACGCACATCAGCATGTTTTTCCTGCGTGTGTGTACACACATGCACGTGAGCCTGTTTTTCTTGCATGTATATGTGTGTGCATGTATGTGAGCATGTGTGATGTGTGTTTTTTCTGCATGTGTCTACACAGACATGCACATGAGCCTGTTTTTCCTATGTGTATATGTGTGTGCACACATGTGAGCATGTGTGTTTTTCCTGCGTGTGTGTACACACATGCACGTGAGCCTCTTTTTCCTGCATGTATATGTCTGTCCACGCATGTGAGCATGTGTTTTTTCTGCATGTGTGTACACGGACGTGCACATGAGCCTGTTTTTCCTGCGTGTTTGTGTGTATGCACATAAGTATGTGTTTTTCCTGCATGTTTGTGTGCGCTCACGTGAGCATGTGTTTTTCCTGTGTGTATATGTGTGTGCACGCACATGAGCATGTGTTTTTCCTGCGTGTGTGTGCACGTACATGGACATGTTTTTCCTGTGTGTATATGTGTGTGTACACACATAAGCATGTGTGTTTTTCCTGCATCTTTGTGTGTGTACACATGTGAGCAGGTGTGTTTTTCCTGTGTGTATATGTGTGTGCATGCACGTGAGCATGTATGTTTTTCCTGCATGTTTGTGTGTGCATGCACATGAGCATGTTTTTCCTGCATGTTTGTGTGTATCCACATGAAAGCATGTGTGTTTTTCCTGCGTGTTTGTGTGTATGCATGTGAGCATATGTTTTTCCTGTGTGTATATGTGTATATGCACATGAGCATGTGTTTTTCCTGTGTGTATATGTGTGTGCACGCACATGGGCGTGTGTGTTTTTCCTGCGTGTGTGTGTGCACGCATATGAGCATGTGTGTGTTTTACCCCATTATTCCACATCCCTTTCCTTGCTCCTTTTTTAAAATGTTAAAGACTTTTACTTTCAGACTCTCTTAGAGGAGTCATTTCATTAAACCTTTGGGAATCCCACGGAAGCGGCCAAGGTTAAGCTGTGCTCTTCCGTTGGGAATTGACAGTCGTGGCGACTGCTGTCTTTAGTACATTACTGGAAAGTTTCCAAGAGGCAGTTCTACAAGATGAGCCTTTGAAGAAGCCAATCCTGTTTTCCATCTTTTGCTTTCAATATACGAATTGAACTTTTATCTTTCTCCATTTAATATAAACCAAAATTCATCTTTTAAAAAAATGTTGATTTTTAACTTTTATTTTAGGTTCAGGGGCACATGTGCAGATTATAGAGATAAACTCACGTCATAGGGGGTTGGTGTACAGATTATTTCTTCACCAAGGTACTAAAAAATACCAATAGGTATTTTTTCTGATCCTTTTCCTCCTCCCAGCCTCCACCTTCAAGTAGGTCTTAGTGTCTGTTGTTTCTCTTTTTGTGTCCATGTATTCTCATTATTTAGCCCCCACTTGTAAGTAAGAACACGTGTAGTTGGTTTTCTGTTCGTGCATTAGTTTGCTAAGGATAACGGCCTCCAGCTCTGTCTCTGTTGTGGCAAAGGACATACTATCCTTCTTTTTTATGACTGCATAGTATACTTTGAAAGGGGAGAATGTTGGGGAGGAGTGAGCTGGTGTCAAAGGAGCTCCAGGTCATGCTGTCCCCGCAGAGTTCAAGAAATGAGATGTCACCCCGAGGAAGGCAGGCAGGCTGCGGGAGCATGGACGCTGTCTGCAGGTCCTTGAAGACGTGTCACGGCAAGGAGGAATTACGCTTTGGCCAACTGCAGTGAGAGACTATGGCTGCTGTCCAGATGACCTGAGGATGGGGGAGCAGCATTCCCCAAGCTTGACACCCCTGGATAACAACTTATGCTGAAGAGTGTGTCTTATCTTGTGGGGATGTTGGGCAATGGAAGGAAAATAAAAAATTCCCAAAGTCAAATTCTTCTTTTAGGCTTGATACCATTTGGTTAGTTTAAGTCCATATTGTTTCCTCTGTGAGCTTTGGCCCCAGGTCAGTCACGTCCGTCTTCTGTCCTACTTGGGTGTTATCACTGCATCCCCTGTGCCTCACCTGTCCTCAGTCTCACGCCTCTGCAGGGCGTCCACCCTCTGGTGCTGGAATGCCCATGCACTGTCCCATCTTAATGTGCATTGCTGCCCTGAATATGCCGCTGTGTTTCTTCTGCTTTTTCCTCCTTCCTTACATGTAATACGTTTGCATGGATAATTACTTCATGATGCTAACTTTGATTTGTTCTCTGTTCCTCCCCTCCTCCACCCCATACATCCTTCATAAATTTTCTTTGATCATATTAAGGCAGCGGTCCCCAGGGACCGGTTTTGTGGAAGACGATTTTTCCACAGACCAGAGGTGGTGGTGGGGGCAGGGATGGTTTTAGGGTGAAACTGATCTGCCTCAGATCATCAGGCATTAGTTAGATTCTCATCTCTTAAGGAGCACACAACCCGGATCCCTCACATGCACAGTTCACAGTAGGGTTTGCACTCCTATGAGAATCTAATGCCACTGCTGATCTGACAGGAGGCTGAACTCAGGTGTTAATGCCCGCTCGCCTGCTGCTCACCTCCCGCTGTGTGGCCCGCCACGGACCAATACTTGTCTGCAGCCCACGCTTTGGTGACCCTTGTATTAAGGGATGTTTTATTCTACCTACCGAAGAATGAAAAGGTGCTTCCCAAACTCATACTCTTGCTTAATCAGGCCTCAGGCATGTGGACCCACAGTACAGTTCGTCATTTCAGACAGAGGAACATGCGGCACATGGTTGAGGCAGTTCCGTTTTTCTCCCTGGTTTTTATACCTGAAACTGAATCACATTTTATGTGCATAGTGGTTGTCCTCTGAGATTCCACCTGCAAGTTGCCATTGAAACTCCTACTTCTGCTTCTGCCTTGCAGCAGCTCTGGGAAGCTGTGGCTTTCATACTTCCCCTGCTGGCCCTATGGCTCGCCCATTACCACAAGTACCCAGATGATTGTCTTTGTCAAAACAAGAGTAGGGAAACAGATAGCAATGGCAGCAGCTTCTGTTCACCAAGTGCTTGCTGAAGTTGAGCACTTCACATGTGGATTTTCACTCTGGCTTTCCAGTTAGAGAAGATGCATGTAGTATAATGATTTCATTTCATACAGGAGAAAACTGAAGATAGGTGCTCTAAGAATTTCCCAAGACCACGCATGGGATAAGGACCCTAGCAGATGTGTTGGGCCCCTCCTTCCATACCCCACCTCCAGACAGACACTGATTGTAGCCTCAGTTCAAACTGCATCAGCTCGTACCCCACTGGGGAGCACAGAAAGGTTGCAGCTGCAACAATTCCCAGCTTAGGGCCCTGATCCTAGTTTCCACTTAACTGGAGTCTTGGTCCTTTCCCAGGGTCCTCCACCCCAGCCAGGTCCTCTCGGAGCCCTCTGCGGCGGGGTCTCCCTTTCCAGGTAGTGAGGAGGGGGCCTTTTCACCTCAAAGCTAGCTTTTCAGGGAATTTCTTCCGGCAGAGCTGTGGGGCCCATAGAGGCCTGTGGGAGGCTTCCCACGTCTTAATCACTCGGGTTTTCACCACAGAACTCTGCGTCCCTTCCTAGTCATCCTTCTGTGTGGATCCTGGTCCATGAGCCAGGTCCTGTACACACCTGCAGCCCACTTGTGGACTGAGTTCAGGTCCTCTTCCACCCAGCACTCTGGCCTGCAGATCCCCCGGGCACCTCTCAGCAGTAGAGATGGCCAGCAGTAGCTCTGATGACCTCCAGGGGGCAGCCTTGCCTAACCCTGCTGCTGCCAGACCTGCTCGTGTTTCTCAGTAGAATCCAGACTGCTGTGAACTTCCATAGGACACAACTCTCTTGCTGCTGGGCAAAGATTTATCTTTTTATTATAAATTTGCAGCATGCCCAGAAGTATAATTTTTTCTCTTAGTAAGTTTATGGTAAGAATTTTATAGGCATCCTAGAGGGTTTTTCTCATTTCTTTATTCAGGGATATTTTAGGCATCACATACACTATTTTAAAAACTTAAAAGCAGACTTTCCTTGAATGGTGTTTCATTATAATATGTGCCCATTCACCCCCAGTTGATATTAGAAGTGACCTTTATCTAAGACTTTTTTCTCCAAATTGAATGAGAATATTTCCTGTAGGACCAGACAGAAAAATTCCAAAGGGGCAAGTATTTTAAATGGTTAAAATGTAGCCTTGCTCCTTTTGCCTCATTTAGTTTGTCCTTTTTTAATGTCATGATCCCAGGATCAGTTCCTTGGCGGTCTCCTCGGTACCTGTGGCTCTTCACTGGTTTCATCGGCCAGCAGGAGGGTGAGCACATCCAGTGTGCGGTAAAATATCCAGGATGTTGTGGGGAATACACTAGTTGTGTGTTTTTTTGTTTTTTTGTTTTTTAACTTCCAGGTGGAAGGGAAAACGTTTGACCCCTAAAGATTCATGGCACTTCCCCTAGAATTGAGAGGAAGTGATTTCTATAGACTCTGACAGACTAATTCTAGCACGTTTTCCTCATACTGTACTATTTTTAGGAGTAAAAAGATATAAATGTGGGATGATGTTAAGTTTACTAGACCAAGTGACATATTTTGAACAATTGGTAGGAACCCAAATGTGTTTTGAAAAATATCTAGAGAAAGATTTTAAAACTGTGATTTTTATTATTATGAAAAGAGTTTTTCTTAGAACAAAAACAGTAACAGTGACTAGCATTTACTTATTTCGTCACTCCACATTGTCTTCTCATTGAAACCTCCAAGCAACTTTTTTTTTTCTTTTTTTTGAGACAGACTCGCCCAGGCTGGAGTGCAGTGGCATGCTCTCAGTTCACTGCACCCTGCCTCCCAATTAAAGTCATTCTCTTGCCTCAGCCCCCCAAGTAACGGGGACTACACGCATGTGCCACCTCGCCCAGCTATTTTTTTGTATTTTTAGTAGAGACAGGGTTTCACTATGTTGGCCAGGCTGTTCTCACACTCCTGACCTCAGGTGATCTGCCTGCCTCGACCTCTTGAGTGCTGAGAAATATAGGCGTGAGCCACCACACCCAGCCCCAAGCAACTTTTTGAAGCAGGCATTATTACCATGCCCATTTTATAGATGAGAAAAGAGCTGGATCCAGGTAACTTGTCCAAAGTTACACCCTAGGAAGTGTTAAGTCAGTACTTGAACCCAAGCAATCTGGCTTCGCAACCTACACTCTTAGTCATTATTGTCTGTTACCTCTTATGAGAAGTGTTTGATGTGAGTGATCGTTTATGGAAGAAGCACTCATAGTCGCTGTCAGGCTGTTGCAGTGGAGTTGTTAGAAGCACAGCTATGCATTGTGCGTCCGGCCAGTTCCGGGTCATTTCTCATCTTCTCTTCACCAGAGTATAAAAGTGAGACTTGGCAAAATGCTTTTGTATCTTAAATGGTATTTTTGGTAGTATTTGCTGGAGAAGAGGAATTTTGCAAAGGTCCCCACCCACATGGGCAGCCTGTCCCCCTTCTTGTACCACAAGTTGGGTCCTTGAGTGAGGCCTCACAATGAGTCAGGACAGGCTGCTGATCTCCCAGTTCAGGGCCCAGAACTGGCTGGCAGGGCTTCAGGGAGAGGGCCCAGCGGTGCTGGGGGCCTGACCCCTCCTGTCTGAGCAGGGCTGGGAGGGTGGTTGGGACACCTGTATTTCAGGGCCTTGCTACAAGATGTGTCCTGTTCAGGATATGCAAATTCTCTACTGCTGCCTTAAGTAATTTTGTTCTGTTTTGCTGATTTTGCTGTTTTTCTAGTAGGCTTTTTTTAAAAAGTGTTTTTGTTTTCTCAACAGATTTAAAAGAAGAGATATCAATTTCTATTAGTGGCCTAAGAACCTAGCTAAAGGGGAGTGCAGCTACAGCCACAGGCCACCATTGGCTCCTGCCAGCAGGGGACCTGGTTTCTCAGTGCCCAGAAGGGCAACTTGTCACCAAGTGAGCCAGACGCCCTCCTGCTGCGCTGCAGGTTTAATATTTGGGTCAGAATTGGCTCCATTACCTTTATTTTCAGCTACATTTCTTCCAATTTGATTGGAGTGAGAGAAGAGCAATGGGCTGCAGGATTGTAGAGTGTCAACTGTTTTCTGAGGACCTTTTTCAGATGTACATTTGCTTAAATCATTCACTTCTGCTCCAAGTTTGAACATGAAGTGCAGAGGCAGCACCATTGCTAGCATCTCAGCAGTGGGACGGAATAATAAGTTGACTATGCAGAGTCCCCTGTTGATTGCTTAAGTGTTCTCCATTTTGTGTCCATTAATTAGTACTGTAGTTATCACCGGCAGGGGACCTGGGAGTACTCCATTTCCTGGGTCCCATTGGACAGTGACGAGGTGGGGGAAGCTTCAGTGAAGGAGTGTATTCAGGCAGAAGATACACTTGAGATTTTTGAGAGAAAGGAGTGAAATCAATGGTTTATTTTCTTTGTGAGCAGAATCAACGCAGTTGCACAGCACCGCGTTTTCAGTGTCCATCTGAGGAGAGGAATCGGAGGGTGGAAGGCTGCAGTGGCTGCATGCGACTCAAAGGGTTTGCCTTGGGAGTGAGTGGGCACCCTCTGTGTGTGGCCAGTTGCCCGCCCCACCCCACCACCTGCATGTGGAAGGCAGGTTACCATCTTAAGTAGAAATGTCCATGGATTGGATAATGTCATGGATGTTTTTGATTAAATATTTTGACTCTTTCATGAAACATTACAGCCTTCTTCTGGTAATTGGTTAGTTATAGCTCAGTGCAGCCAAGTTGGCACATACTTGGTTTCTTTGAGCAAATCTTGCCTGTTCAGTTAATTTAAGTCCATCCTTATAACCAGGGTGATAATTCTGTCCAGAGCGTTGCTGTTGACGTGAAGCCCTCCAGTGTGTCCTCTTTCATCTGCTCCTCGTAGCGACGCCCTGAGGTGGCATTGGCATTCCTAGGATCCCTGTTTTAGCAAACCGAGTCTCTTGAGAAATTAAGTGATCTCTTAGGTCACACAGCTAATGCTTCGTAAAGCATTTCCTAAATCCAGATCGCCTTACTCTAAGTCTTATAATACTGTTACTACTATACCATGTGACTTAGCAACTTAGAATGTTTTTCATGGGAAATGTTAGTGCAAATTGGAAGAGTCCTTCATGCTATGATCTTTCCTGTTTATAAATGCAGCTGCCATGTTCATGAGAATTTAGAGGAAAACAAAAGAACAAGAAAGCATCTTATTGATTATAGACCCTTTATAGATGGTGCAGGGCATCAGTTCATATTTGGTGAGTTGATGAGTGGCATTTTCATGTGGAATTAAATACTGATGCCAACTGTGGCGAAGTATTCTTTCTGATACCAGCTTTCGGGCATAGCACTTCATCACCTGGGGCTTCTCTTCCTTAATGTAGGGAATGAAAATTTTGAACTGGCCTATCTCTGAAACCCCATTGATTAAAATTATTGAACTGTATGAAATTTGATAACTTAGACACAAAAAATAGGTGGACAATATGAGAAAAGTTAACAAATGTTTTATTTACTTTAATATTTTCAGTAAAATTAATTCTTAGGACACTGAGTAACAGGACTGAAAAATAACCTCGTTACCAGCACTTTTCTTATTTTAAAATTGGCCTGCTGTATTTTGAATGTGTATTGACCTGCAAATAACAATAAAAGTATATTTTATGTGTGTAAATATTGCTCAGGGAACAAATTGTCGTATGGAATTGATACTAAGATTTTCTTTGTTACAAATGGAAGTCAGTTTCTCTATGCATATATCCGAGAAACAAAGTCATCTGGTAATAGTGTGTTTTTAAAGATATGTTTGACAGCAAAAGAACACTTAAAAGCTTTGCTTGGATTTGCCATCATTAGTAATTAGGGAATTGCAAATTGAAACCATAGTGAGATATACCACTCATTTAGATTGGCTTAAGTTAAAAAGACTGACCACATCAGTTATTGGTGAGGAAGTGAAGGAATTGAAACTCGCATGCACTGCTGGTGGGAAGGTAAAAATGATACACCACTTTGGAAAAACTTGACAGTTTGGTAGGAAGTTAAGCATACACCTACCATATGATCCAGCCATTCTACACCTAGATATTTATCTAAAAGAAAGGAAATCATAAGTTCATACAGAGGCTGTGCCCAAATGTTTATAGCAGCTTTGTTTGTAGTGGCTCCAAACTGGAAATAACCCAGATGTCCACCAGCAGATGAAGGGATGAACGGTGGTTTCACACATACAGGGACTGCTATTCGACAGCGAAAAGGAATGAACCCTTGATACACACAGTAGTGTGGATAAATCTCAGGGTAATTATGCTGAATGAAAGAAGCTGGACAAAAAAAAAAAAAAAAAAAAGAGTACATACTGTCCCAGTCCAGTTCTAGAAATTATTTTAGAAAATGCAGGGTAATCTCCAGCGGCTGAGAGCAGGTGAGTGCCAGGGAGGGAGCGGGACAGAGGGCATCAGCCAGCTTTGGGATGAGGGAGAGGCTCACGGTGAACTGGGCATAGACAAATGTCAGAACTCACACTGGACACTTTACATTTGTGCAGCTTATAGTACGTCAGTTAGTCCTCAGTAAAGCTGTTTTATAAAAAGCTTGGCTTGGAAACAGAACACCACAGGCACACACAGTTTCTTTCTGCACGTACAGTTTTGACTTACGAGCCTCGTGGCAGCAGGCATTGGACAGGGTGTCAAGCGGGAGGTCCCGACTTGCCCCATCTCGCCAGCTGAGCCGGCTGTTCTCACTAGACATACAGAAGATGTGTGAGCTGACTTTTAGTCCCTGAGGCGGCTGAAAGCATTTTCTCCACTTACAAACCACTGCCAAGCCACCAGGGCCTGCTTAATGTAATTAATTGTCTTTTTCGGTTCCATGAATAGTACCCGAGAGATCTGCAGGAGTTAATGGACTTACAGGAAGTAGGCTGTGCTCCTCGGCTCCCACCAGGCCCAAAGCCGTTCCTGCCACTCTCGTTCCAGGGTGTCTTTGCTCACCTAGGTCTCCAGCAGCCCATTTTATGGTGGTGGCAGTGGAGGTGTCTGCGTCTTTTCGGCATGCACACTCTTTCCGTCAAAGGCCCAAACTGTTGGCAGCCTGACTGCGGGGCCTGGGCTAGTGCCGTCACCTCCCTAGCTCCACACCCTGGTCCCCGGCCAGGCTCGGTGGTGAATTCCTTTCACCACATTGTGCACTTCCTTCTGTGTGCTTCCGGGGGAAATCAGTGGTTTAATAATGAAAACTTGAAATAAAAGTGTCCACCTGCTACGTAAGAGCCTGAGACATGTCAGAGAAGGTGTCTTATGTCAGCAGAGGTTTCTGTGGACTGAGGGTCTTTTCTTATTTCCACCGCACTCTGGATTGAGCCTCAGGAGAATGGGAAAGAGCAGTTTGGCTTCCCTTTCCTTTTTCTCTTTTGTGACAGTGCTGCCCGCCTGTTTGTTTTCCTCCCTGCGGCGGTGGCATGCTGCTTTTGTTGTGCATGTGTTCCGCTGGCAGTGGGACTGGATGTCCCTCCCTCCTGTCCTTCCTTCCTTCCCTCTGGGAGCGGTCTGTCACCAGTCTCCTCCCAGGGCAAGTCACACACCGTCTCCGCTGGGGCCACTTGGACACTGGGTGGCCCACCTGGTGGTGCAGCCAGGCCGGCCGGCCTCACCCAACTCTCCCCTTCCCCAGCTGTGGACGTGGCTGGAGGAGCTGCAGAAGGAGCTGCTGGACGACGTGTATGCCGAGTCGGTGGAGGCCGTGCAGGACCTCATCAAGCGCTTCGGCCAGCAGCAGCAGACCACCCTGCAGGTGACTGTCAACGTGATCAAGGAAGGGGAGGACCTCATCCAGCAGCTCAGGTGGGCCTCACCCCTCTCCTGGTCCCAACAGATTCTGAAGCCCTGCCTGTGACTCCCCTTCCCCTTTTACTCTTGTGGGCAGTCAGCTCTGCTTCTCTGTCCAGCTCAGTGCAGAGCAAGCAGCGTCGAGAAGGCAAAGGAGAGAAATGGCTCTCTTCTCTCTTTTCTTTTCCCCTCCTTCCTTACAGTTTAACTTCATAATAGTTTTCGTTATAATGTTGACTAATAAGCCACATAATTTAATTTTAATATTTTCTCTTAACATCCAACTAGTAATTATTGACACTTCTTTATAAACGAGATGAATGTGAGCCTCTGAGGACTGCGCCCTCAGGCCGGTCTAGAGGACAGCAGTATTCACCTCCCAACGTCCAGATTCAGCCAGGCCTGCAAGGGGCAGACACCCACCCCCAAGTGCTCTTCAAAGCAGGATATGGAGGCAGAGCCAGGGTTGGTTTTGTTTCCTCTGGAAGCAGATTTTTTTTATTGGGTCAGGGGGACCATTTAACCCCCTACTGTATCACTCAGGACAGTTTCTCAAAGTCGTTGACTGCTAACTTTACATGACGTTCACTTTTGCTGGGAGAGGCAGGAGGCGGTTACTTAATAAAGGCTTAATTGATTGCATTAAAGGTTAATCTCTCATGTCCAATATGATTCTGTCATTTATACTAACCAGGTATCATCCGTTTTTTACTTAACAAGAAAAGTGGCTAAAAATACAACTCTAAAGTGATTTTCTATAATTATTAGCCTTCTTACAGAGTGATTTCAGAAAATGCCAGAGAAATTCTTCAGTGTCTCCTCACATTCAGCAGGATTGCTCCGAGGAGGAAGCCTAATATTGTTTTGCAGGGGAGCAGCCCGTTCCATTTTCTGAGACAAGCAGTGCGGCTTCCTGCCAGCTTTCTTCCCCTGAAGATCTGCATGGCCGGATCTGGTATCTAACAATGTGTGACTTTCTCATCCAATTCCTGTTCCTTTGTGCGCTCTCGCAGGGACTCTGCCATCTCCAGTAACAAGACCCCCCACAACAGCTCCATCAACCACATTGAGACGGTGCTGCAGCAGCTGGACGAGGCGCAGTCGCAGATGGAGGAGCTCTTCCAGGAGCGCAAGATCAAACTGGAGCTCTTCCTGCAGCTGCGGATCTTCGAGAGGGACGCCATCGACGTGAGTGTCCCGTGGCCGGCGCCTGCCTGCCTGCCTGCCTGTGGGAGCCCTGGCTTCCTCCACAGCACCAGTGCCCTCTTGTCTCTGCCCCGCTCAGGTCCTGTGTCCTCACCCACACCCCCACCCTCTGCACCAGGAGGGGTCTGGGAGGGAGAGAGGGTTCCTGGAGGCTGGAATTGGATCATCCCTGGGAGGCCAGGGGATGCTCAACCCTGGGCCCTAACGTTGGAAACAGTAGAGCAGGCAGCTCGCGTGGCAGGAGCAGAGCACAGCAAGCGCTGAGCAGAACCGAAGGAAGCCAGCACAGCTTTCTCTCAGTCTTGGGGTGTTTAAACCTTCATTGGGTCGCTCACAGCACTCCCTTGTCCTCAGCTTAGGCACAGTCATCAGCTTCAGGCAGCAGCCCTCCCTCTCTTCCTCCCTGTCGTTTTCTCATCCTTGCCCCTCTCCTCCTGTCCTCACCCTCCCCTTTTCTCTCTCTCCCCACCTTCGCTCTCTCCTACCTTCTCTCTTCCTTGCTTCCTCCCTTTCTCTTTCCGTCTTTCTCTCTCTTGCCCTTCTCTCTCCCAGAGTGGGAATAATCCTGACTTGTGGTCATAGCATTTTAGATAATAGAAAACCCAATTTCCCCCCAAAGAGGTGTTCTCAGATTATCCATAATTCTTACCTAAACATGGACTTCTGCACCTTATATGTGAACAGGAGAAAGAAGTTACAGGTGTCTTTTATCTTTCTTCAACACAAAGAGAGTGGTTCTGGGTTCTGTGCTTAGGAGGAGCTTTCTTTTTTGACACCGTGCGAGCAGAAGTCAATCCAGTCGCGTGAGTGCGAATTTACCTGGGGACATGACGAAAGGAGCCAAAGCTCCCCTCCGCGGGTGAGCCTGCTCTCCTGGAGTCTGGCCACTCCATACAGCTGGTGGCTGTGACGGCCCAAAGACCTCCTCCACATACCTCTGGGCTGCCCTGTGGTTCCTCTGTGACTGCTGATAGACACCTGCAGAGCACACCCTCTTAATATTTATTTCTCGTCTCTGGTTTAGAACTCATCAGCAGTCCTTGCCACTCAGGCTGGGGATGGCAGGGCTGTGCGTAGCCTGCCCTCAGTCACCTCGGCACAGGAAGGACCTTCTGCCCGTAGTGGGCCGTGTGGCTTCCCCTGGGCCTGTCTATAGGCCTGCCCTGGGGAGTGGTTTTGGTTTGTGGTGCAAGGACCAAGTCAGCCCTGCGCAGGACTCTCTTGGATGCCTTTGCTTGGCCACTTGTCTAAATCTCCAGCACTGTTTTCATTAACAACAACAGACCTTTTTGGCTCTGCTCATGCTCATCATTAGTGAATAACAAGAAAGGAGTCAAACCCTAAACACGTGGCTTGGTGAAACCTGCTCAGGTGCTCTCAGAGTCTTGGCCTTTAGATCCACATGGAGCTATGCAGAGAAGAGGCACCTGCACGCTGGCCTCTGCCCAGTGAGGGCCTGCCGTGGCCTCCCCAAGGTAGCAGCACAGACTAAATGGGAGACCAGCCAGGTCCACTCCCCTCTCTGACTTCAAAGGACTCACTTTTGTAAAACTTAGCTGCATATGGAATATTTTCAACTAGGAAACACAAACCAACCAGAAGCATTAGTTGCAGTTTTTCTTCCAGGACATTTTGATACTTGAAAAAAAAAATTGATTCATTTATCTTCATACTATTTTAAAGAGAAAAAAATTTTTTAATATTAAAAAAGTTGTATTTATTGTTAAGTATATGAAAGTACTTCCAGTTTCATTGAACCAGATCAGGAAACAAAAACATACATTTTTCCCCCAGCAAGGCCACAAAATTACAAGTGTCCTAGATAGAGCCAGCGTGCCAGAGCCTGGGGGAGTGCATCCTGAATAGAGGAAGCTGTACCTGCAGCCCAGTCTCAGGCCAGCTTCAGATATGGTTCAGAAGCTGCTACAAGATCACAGCCTGAGAAGCTCTGTTCTCTTTAATCCTGAAAAATGAAGATCTGAGCAGTTTAGGCTTTGGCCGGGTTTCCTCTCTTATCCAGGAAGATGCCACATCTGATGGCCCATAGGAGTATGGAGTTATGTTTTAAAGTTTATTATGACCGGACGTGGTGGCTCACGCCTGTAATCCTAGCACTTCGGGAGGCCGAGGCGGGCGGATCACCTGAGGTTAGGAGTTCGAGACCAGCCTGGTCAACATAGTGAAACCCCGTCTCTACTAAAAATACAAAAATTAGTCAGGCGTGGTGGCAGGGGCATGTAATCTTAGCTACTCGGGAGACTGAGACAGGAGAATTGCTTGAACCCCAGAGGCGGAGGTTGCAGTGAGGGGAGATTGCACCATTGCACTCCAGCCTTGGTGACAAGAGTGAAACTCCATCTCTGAATGAATGAATGAATGAATGAATGAATGAATGTCTTCAAAGCTATACAGAAGTACAGAGGGCAGTACAATGGAACTACCGTGTGCCTGTCCCACAAATTCAGCATGATTTTACCAGCCTGGTTAACCTTCTTTGGTTATTGCTGTGCTATAGTGTTTTAGAGAAAATCATTGCCAGCTTATTCTTTCACTTCTAATGGCTTTTCTAAAAGATGAGGCTATTTTCTTACATCCCCACAATCAACTAAACATCTCCCCAATTTAACAGTCATTTCTTATTGTCATCGACTCCCAGCATGTTCAGATTGACGTGGGTTCCTCAATTAGGAGGCACATGAAGTTGGCTCTTGTGTTTAATGGTCAGTTTCTTAATCTAGAATTGTCTCTCCTTTGTCCTCCTCCTCTTTTTTTCATGCCATCATTTGCTAGAATAACTGGATCGGTTGTCAAAGGAACCAGATCCCACATTCAGTGTTTGTTCACTTGTATTATTTTAGGTTGTGTAACTTTTAGTTTCCCTGGTGTTTCCTCTAAACTTAGAAGTTAGATGCAAAGACCTGATTCTAGTTCTGTTGTTGTGCAAGAGTCTTTCCGAGGTGGTGCATCGTAGTTCCCCATGCGAAGGCTGGGCCTGTCTAATCCCACTTCCCTGGGGACCCTGAGGCCGGTTCAGGCACCATCATGCTGAGCCTTCTGTGGTTAAATCCCCTCAGCCTTTTTCTCACAGTAGTTCACTATGTGCTGATGATCATTGCTTATGAGAATGTGAAAACAATTTTCCAATTTTATTATTCTTTCTGCATTTAGTAGCTAGATTCATCTGTAAAGAGGAATTCTTCATTATAAAATGTTCTTTTATCTTTTAGTTAAGTGCCAATATTTAGGATAATGATTGGTTTTCTATCTACTTTTTTTTTTTTTTTTTGAGAGAGGGTTTTACTCTCTTGCCCATGGTGGAGTGTAATAGTACCATCTCAGCTCACTGCAACCTCCGCCTCCCAGGTTCAAACGATCCTCCTACGTCAGCCTCCTGAGTAGCTGGGACTACAGACACATGCCACCACGTCCAGCTAATTTTTGTATTTTTTGGTAGAGATGGGGTTTTGCCGTGTTGGCCAAGCTGTTCTTGAACTCCTGACCTCAAGTGATCCTCCCACCTTGGCCTCCCAAAGTGCTGGGATTCTAGGCATGAGCCACCACCCCTAGCCAATTTACTGTCTACTTCTAGTAGAAACCAAATACTTTTTCTTTTCTTTCTTTCTTTTTTTTTTTTTTGTATGTGTTTTTTTCTTTTAGCTTCTCTTATTATTTTTGAACACCATTAGGAATAGTAATGGATTTTTTGTATATACAATATATTTTACGTAGTTTCGGTAATTTATTTATCTTCTCTTTTGGTATCTTTGGCCAGTGGGAACCCCTTCATCTGGCTTCTGTGTCCATTTATTTATTTATTTGTTTGTTTGTTTGTTTGTTTGTTTATGTTATTGTGGTGTGATCTGTATACCACCGAAGTCATGCATCTTAAGTGTTTGACGTCTCTGTTCTTTGACAGAGAGACATCTCTTCCTTCCTTACTTGGTACAGAGTGAGAGGTGGCTGCGTGTATTTATTTTTTGTCTTGATCTTAAATACCTTCCTCTTTCAGATTATCTCAGACCTCGAGTCTTGGAATGATGAGCTTTCTCAGCAAATGAATGACTTCGACACCGAAGATCTCACGATCGCAGAGCAGCGCCTCCAGCACCACGCGGACAAAGCCTTGACCATGAACAACTTGACTTTTGACGTCATCCACCAAGGGCAGGATCTTCTGCAGTATGTCAATGAGGTCCAGGCCTCTGGTAAGAGGCTCATTCCATCTGTGTCCGTTGTGATTTCTTCATGCCCTCATGGCAATTCAGTTTATTTCAGTGGGATGACTACACATTTTGTTAGTTCCTATGATATAGGTATTCTAGATACCTGTTCTTTAAAAGAATGTTTTGCATTTTTATGTAATACAGTCACATTTAACACCATTAGAGTACTCACCCATGATATTCTCACATACTATTTTAAGTGTCATGAACTTTAATTTTACACAATGACATGTTGTATCTCTGTGAATGAACTATAAATCCCAGGAAAACATTTTCACATTCTTTATTTTCTTAGTTTATATTTTACCAGCAGATGTCACTATAGGTTCAGAATTGTATTAGAAACTTAGCAACAACCTGCATATTGCATTATTCATTTCACACAAATTAAATGCTTACTAAAGAGGAAACTGCATGTAATGAGGATAACAACAAAAAAACCCTGAAATTCGCTCATTTCTAAAGAATGCTGCACTTTCCTGGTTATCAGTGTGGGAGTAGAAATGGATGGGATGTGGACGTGGATTGATTGCCTGTACATCCTTTGACACACATTACCCTCCTTGAACTTGCCCTTCAGCATAATGGCTTGGCCCCTAGCTGGGCAGATCATTCACAAAAGCAGATTTTGTGCCATCCGCCCTTTGAGAACAGAAGGTTGAAGTGCTAGCTGAATTCTAGGGTCTCGCTTTAATGTCCACAGGCGTGGAGCTGCTTTGCGATAGAGATGTAGATATGGCAACTCGGGTCCAGGACCTGCTGGAGTTTCTTCATGAAAAACAGCAGGAATTGGATTTAGCCGCCGAGCAGCATCGGAAACACCTGGAGCAGTGCGTGCAGCTTCGCCACCTGCAGGCAGAAGTGAAACAGGTGAGCAAGCGACTGGATGCTTGGGGAGGCTGCGCTACA
This sequence comes from Theropithecus gelada, assembly GCF_003255815.1. NCBI lineage: Eukaryota > Metazoa > Chordata > Mammalia > Primates > Cercopithecidae > Theropithecus > Theropithecus gelada. Next base: position 14,388,008 of record NC_037673.1, read on the forward strand.
GACGTTTGATATCTCATCAACTTCCTGGAAATTCTGACCTGTAGCATTGGGGAGGATTGTGCCCGCTCAGAACACAGCTGTCTTGATATATAAGATAATGCGCACATACACACACCCCCATTACAGCCATCCCTAATGTGTGAAAAGGGAGCCAGTGGCCAGGATGACTGGCTGGCTGTTCACCCAGCACGGGCAGCACTAGAAGGTAACAGCCCTTGGTTTCTTTCAATATTGATAGTCTATCTCTTGCTTGAAAGCCTGAGCATATTGCCTCTTATATGACTTTTTCTGCCCAGTACTGTTAGGATCTGGATTGTTTCTCAGACTCCGTATGCCTGGGTCATTTCTTGTGTTATCAGGATACCGTATTACCACATCCTGATGGCATGACAAAGTGAAAATAGAACATGGGGAAGGGATTGCTTTTGGCTCAGTACCAGTGGGATTCTATGCGTGGATATGACATTTTATTAACTGGCTTGATAGAGGGAGAGAAAAGTTTATGGTGCCCTGAAAGATGCAGAGAAAGCAAACAGAAAGTGAGTTTGGTTGGAGGGGACTTAAGATGCCTCTGGACCATGAGCAGGAGGTGGTGCAGAAGTAGGTGACACTCACACTGGGGCAGGTAGACTCTTCAGTCAGAACTATTGAAAAGAGCACCTTTTGGTCTCCCACATGCCATCTGTAGCGTGGGTATTTTTACATATAAACAAGTGTTGTGACCTGCTAACAAAGTGCTCCTTCTTGCAAAAACACAAAACAATTTAAGAACTAACGGAATAAATAAATGTATCCCTTAGGATTTGCCTTTGCCTATAACAGAGACTAAAAAATAGTGGCTTTGAAAAGGTGTTTTCCCCATGTGACAAGTCAGGATATAGAAGATAGCTGGTCTGCATTTAGTGCTCCCGTGGTACATTAGGCTGAAATCTTGGTGATGGGCGGCCTTTCCCTTCTGGTTGCCAAGTGGGTGTTGTAGCTCCAGCCATCACCTCCATATCCCAAATTATCAGGAAGGGGAACACATAATGAGAAAGAGGCAGCCCCTCTATCACAAAAGAAATATTTTCACAAACTTCCCCAGAGATTCCTGCTTTGCTTTCATTGGCTAGACTTGTACATTGCTGTAGCCAAGCTGTAACAGGAGCTGAGAAGTGGTTTTATTGTTTAAGTCCTCTTCCAAAGTTGGGGTTTTACTTAGAAAACCCCAGCCACAGACGTGGTTTTATTGTTTAAGCCCTCTCTCAAAGTTGGGGTTTTACTTAGTTGGAGTTTTTCTAAGTAAAGCCCCAACTTTGGGAGAGGGCTTAGACAATAAAAGTACTTCTGTGCTAAGTAAGCGAGAGGGCAATAGGTATTATATAGGTTACTTGAGGTCTCTTCCACATCCAACTATCCAGAAGACCTCCCACAATCTGTGGTTTCCACTGTCAGAATTTACTTCCTCTGAGTGTGTATGCAGTTGAGAAGCTCATGGTTTGAACCTGATCATTGTAGCATGGTGTTATTCATACCTTTTTTATTATGCCGTTCAACACTGCAGGTAAATTGGAAAATTAGTTCGTGAAATAAATTAGTTCACACTTTTCAAGCAGTTGCCAGTTTTTCAGTCCTAAAAATGCTGAAAGAGAATGAAAAATGCTTTTCTTGATTATCAAGGAATTCTTGGTGTCAGTAGGTTTTCTAAAATGTAGCCCTTAATCTATTCTGGCTTGTGGACTAGTATCAACAATCCACTGGACCCTCCACCTTTTCATTTCCCATTTGCTACTAAAAATAACAGAACTAATTAAAAAGATGCAGCACTTGCAATCAGGTACCATGGAAGAACATCAGGCTGTTGCCAGGAGGATGATGAAGCCATCAGTGCTTTGTACCTACCAGGAGCAACTGGACCACCTTGCACACTCATATCTCACCCCTGATGGTCCACAGGATTCTCTGGAAAGTCCGCTGCTTGGAGTTACCCTGTGTAATGTTTCAGGTGCTGGGTTGGATCCGCAACGGAGAGTCCATGTTAAATGCCGGACTTATCACAGCCAGCTCGTTACAAGAGGCAGAGCAGCTCCAACGAGAGCACGAGCAGTTCCAGCATGCCATTGAGGTAAGGGCGCTGGGCCTCTCTGTGCTTTGGCTCTTTCATTCCTCAGGACAAACATCCTGAATCCAGGGGGTTCCTGTTCTCCTATTGTAGGGGTCCTGGCAAGATGCACTTTCTCTGATCTGAAGCAGCTCAGAACCAAGGAGCCCACATTGCAGTCTCAGCTGAGGTTTTCTAATATCTTTCTGGTCTCATAAGTATGTTTCTCCTATGTTACCAACCTCAACCAAGCAGAGAGCTCACCAAGACCAGGTGTATATCATGAATTCACTATCAGTCCGTAAACAATGCCGACAGCAGAACTCCTCAGATTCCTGCTTAAAAGCAGCCTTGTTCACCTTAACAAGGGTCTGTATGCCACAACTGTAGCAAAATGACTTAGGCTAATTCCAGGCCTGATCCAATTCACTGTCAGCATGTGGACTAATGATTTTTATTTTTTTGGTACGGGTAGGGCACATGGGTAATGGTTCTGATTGGTAGTGGTGAGGTAATGTCAAAGGAAAAAACATTTGATTACAAAAATGTTATCTCCCCTCCTCTGCTCACATGTTGTCAGCCAGAGAAGGAAGCTATAGAAGTTGCCACTAATTTATTCCCTAGATTAATTTATTGTCAACTGCTTGATGCCATTGGACGTGCATTAACAGCTCTTCGTGAGGTGCAAACTCTGGGCATCTGTATACTGTGCCAAGGGATTTCTAGTAATTAAATTGCAAGTAATAAATCACTGTGTCTGGGTAAAGGATTAAAATATATTGTATATAGTGTTTTATGGGATCATTTGTACTTTTTCAGGTGAAATGAAAGGTTTTGCTATTGTTTAAAAAAAATCTTGTATCCTCAGAGACCTGTGCTCTCCCTGACCACCCCCTCCCTTGGCTCTACGGCCTCACTGGAGAGAAGCTGACTTCTCAGCCCGTCCTGGCTCTTCTAGTGAGGACAGATGAGCAAAATCTTACTGCATTTGCCATGCTATTTGTATAGATTTATCAGATGGCATGGACCTCCAGAGAACACAGTTGTTTCATTTTTAGCTTTTTATTTGTTTTTCCTTTCTTTTTTAAAATCAATAGTTCTTGAAAGCTTTTCACTGGAGTCCAAAGTTAAAGTTGCAAGTGAAAATAAAAGGCGTTCACTCTGGCCACCTTTTCTCTACTTGTTCATTTGCTTCCAGCAGCTATTATGAGAAGGATCAATAGGAATAATAAACTTGGAACATTTCAACTGCTTCTTTGGCTGTTAAGGGTCTTTCCTGCTATTTTTCAGACTAAGAACCCTGCAACTGAGACCCGTTCTGGGAGGTCCTGATGAATTTCATCCTTCGTTTAGCTAATTTAAACATAGACCTAGTTGTTCCTGGGCATAAAACCTTTTTTCCTAAACTGTCTGTTGTGCTTTTAGAAGCATCCTAGTGAGTATTAACTGAAGGTATTTCCACAAAATCATCAAGAACAGAGTAATTGTAGCCATCCTGGTTGCTTTCTAGTCAGTGGGGACACTCTGGCAAATAAGGCTTCCCTTGTCTTGTCTGTCTCTAGAAAACACATCAGAGTGCGCTGCAGGTGCAGCAGAAGGCAGAAGCCATGCTACAGGCCAACCACTACGATATGGACATGATCCGGGACTGCGCCGAGAAGGTGGCATCTCACTGGCAGCAGCTCATGCTCAAGATGGAAGATCGCCTCAAGCTCGTCAACGCCTCTGTCGCTTTCTACAAAACCTCAGAGCAGGTCGGGAGAGGTTCCCTCCCTTGAACTCTCCACTGATACTTTATTTTGAGCTTAATTTCTTGGGACAACTCAATCATTGTTAACATGTCAGTCATTATTGAACCAATCAGTTGCAAGTCCAGCAGGGAAAGGGCTTTCTGGAGTTAAAATTATTCCTGTATACCTTAGATGTCAAAGAATAATAAGCTAGAAAGTAGCTGAGAAGACACCGCTCTTCTTGTCATTTAAACATATGACCTGAAACACATCAGAGAGAGACAGGATATTTGCTTTGGTTTTGTTCTTGCTCTGAAAGGTCTGCCTGCTTTTGACCCTGTAGTTGTTCTCCAGCCAGATAGAGCCCATGGCTCCTTCTTATGTGATCTTCCTGACAGCATCTTCATCCCCAGAGCCCAACTGAAAGGGCTTTCCAGAGATACCAGTCGGCAATGGCAGATGCCAAGTCTGAGCCTCGAACTTTTCCTGCTTACAGGTCTGCAGCGTCCTCGAGAGCCTGGAACAGGAGTACAAGAGAGAAGAAGACTGGTGTGGCGGGGCGGATAAGCTGGGCCCAAACTCCGAGACAGACCACGTGACACCGATGATCAGCAAGCACCTGGAGCAGAAGGAGGCGTTCCTGAAGGTAGGGGCAGTGCTGCGGACAGTGCACCCAGCAGAGGCTTCCTCCCTGAAGGTAGGGGCCGCGCCGCGGGCAGTGCACCCAGCAGAGGCTTCCTGCCTGAAGGTAGATGCGGTGCTGTGGACAGTGCACCCAGCAGAGGCTTCCTCCCTGAAGGTAGGGGCAGTGCTGCGGACAGTGCACCCAGCAGAGGCTTCCTGCCTGAAGGTAGGGGCAGTGCTGCGGACAGTGCACTCAGCAGAGGCTTCCTCCCTGAAGGTAGGGGCCGCGCCGCGGGCAGTGCACCCAGCAGAGGCTTCCTGCCTGAAGGTAGAGGCGGTGCTGTGGACAGTGCACCCAGCAGAGGCTTCCTCCCTGAAGGTAGGGGCAGTGCTGCGGACAGTGCACCCAGCAGAGGCTTCCTGCCTGAAGGTAGGGGCAGTGCTGTGGACAGTGCACCCAGCAGAGGCTTCCTGCCTGAAGGTAGGGGCAGTGCTGCGGACAGTGCACCCAGCAGAGGCTTCCTGCCTGAAGGTAGGGGCAGTGCTGTGGACAGTGCACCCAGCAGAGGCTTCCTGCCTGAAGGTAGGGGCAGTGCTGCGGACAGTGCACCCAGCAGAGGCTTCCTGCCTGCCAGGCGCGCGTGGCACAGTCATCGCTTCCTAAGGGAGCGTGCCCCATAGCTCTTGCCTGCTGTGGAATGTAACAAGGGCAGTATCACATCAGTGTGAAGTCAGCTGAAGAAAGAAAACCTTAACATCTTTTTCATATGCGATTGCCCTGTCTTTCTAGTTTTCACAGGGAAATAGCTGAAAATCTGTATGAATAAGGATTGGTTGGAAGTCACAATACCAAGTGATTCTGGAGACAGAGCGATTAATCAATCGCTCTGTTGATTGATTAATCAACCAAATCGGTTGATTTGGTGAAAAACAATACAAATGTAGCTTAAAATAATCTTCCTTTGGAAACTCAGCCTCTTCATTCCCTTCAGAGGGAACGAAGATTGCATCTCAGAAGAGATGTAAGTGTGGCATGGAGGAGACACAGAGCAAACGCCACACGGCTTGGGGTGGCAGTCACTGATACCTACTCAGGAAACGCTTCCGACAAGAGAAATGTGTCACATGCAGACCAGACTGGGAGTTTTCTCTCTGAAAAGCTTTAAATGAGGAATTTTTCAAGACTGCTTTTTCTTTTTTTTTTTTTTTGGTTGTTTTTTTGTTTTGTTTTTAATTCAGAAAAAGGGTCTCACTCTGTCACCCAGGCTAGAGTGCAGTGGTGTAATCACGGCTCTCTGAAACCTTGAACTTCCTGGGCTTAAGCCATCCTCCCACTTCAGCCTCCCTAGTAGTTGGGCCTACAGTGCTCTGTCATATTTTTATGTATGTCACATTTAGTCATACGTGGTCACAGATGTGCTTTGGAACAGTTAAATTTTTCAAAGTAGTTGAAACATTTAGCAACATTTGGTGCTGAATGTTCCGTGTTGCATTCTTGGGCTCTTACAGAAATTCTGAGGCTCTGCTTGTTATCACTGCCCAGGCCCATTAAAAGTAGGGGTGGTGGTCACTTTTCCTCCTTACCTCCTCATTGCTGCAGGGCTCTCACCTCTCTGACCACTTTCCTGTTACACTTAATACTTTTTGTGTTTTTTTCTGAAGTCCATCATCTGACGGACAGAGTTATTATTGTTCAGTCTGTGAGGATAAATTGTAACTCTTTGGCAATTATATCTGGTAACTTACTTTGTGCTCCCACCACGGTGGTTTTCTTTTTAAGCAAGCTCCCGGGGTGAGAAAACCATCACAGTTTCCACAGTCAGTCTTTATAACTGTGTCAACACCTTTTTAAAGCCCCTGCCCCCGACATGTCCCTGCTGCTTAAGTTTACTAAATGCTGACCACTATTAGGATTTCGAGGTGGAATCATTAGAATTCTCCCCTTTGTCCAGGATCCATTTAGTATGAAAGAAAAATAAATACCACTTAGTTCATGTAATTAAGATAGCTATTTAGGTAAAATTACAAAACAGAAATATAGGCAATCCTCAAGTTACGGTGGTTTGACTTGTGATTTTTCGACTTGTTGGTGCCAGTGCGCTATGCATTCAGTAGAACCTGCACGTCAAATGCTAAACAACCATTGATTTTCACTTTCAGTGCAGCATTCGATAAATTACATGAGATAGTCAACATGGGATTATAAGATAGGTTTTGTTTTACATGGTTTTGCCCAGCTGCAGGCCAGGGTAACTGTAGGCTTAAACTGAGCACATTTAAGGTAACTAGGCTAAGTTAAACTGGGATATTGAGTAGATTAGGTGCAATCAGTTCATTTTTGACTTATAATATTTTTAACTTAACTTACAGTGGGTTTATCAGGGTAAGCCAAGGAGCATCTGTAATCACAAGCCTTTTTGGATTCCTTTGTTCAACTTGAATTTTGTAGTGTTTGTGTATAGGATATTTAAGTACCTTTTTATTGTGGAAATTTGAAGATATATACAAAAGTAGAGAGAATGGATTCTCCTCCTATTTTACTCACCCATCTTCACTGATTATCAATTTATGGGCCTATATCCACCTTCAGTGGATTATTTAAAATTCTAGATTTATCATTTTATTTGTGAATTTCAACAGTAAATTCTCCCTTTCAGAAATACAAATAAAATATTATTATCTTATCTTAAAAATTAATAGTAATTCTTTAATATTATCTGAAATCCAGCATTGTTAAATTTTCTGATTGTTCTGTAAATGTCTTTTTTTTTTTTTTTTTGAGACAGAGTCTTCCTTTGTCACCCAAGCTGGAGTGCACGGGTGTGATCATAGTTCACTACAGCCTTAGGCTCCTGGGCTTAAGCGATCGTCCCACCTCCGCCCCCAAGGAGCCAGACTACAGGCACTTGCCACCACACCTGGCTAATTTTTGTATTTTTTTTGTAGTGACGGGGTCTTCTTATGTTGCCCAGGCTAGTCTCAAACTCCTGGGCTCAAGTGATCCTCCCACCTTGGCCTCCCAAATTATTGGTATTACAGGCATGAGCCCCCACACCTGGCCTACAAATGTCTTTTTATACATGGTTTTAATTAAGATTCAAACAGGGTCCATGTATGGATTTGGCTGGGTATATCTTTGGAATCACTTTTAATCTAAACAATATTCCCTCCTTTCATTACTATTTATTAATTGAAGAAATAGGTTCCTCAGATTGTGGCACTTCCCCCATTCCAGATTGTCGATTACATCCTGTGGAGTCATTTAGCACCATCCACAATTTCTAGATTTTTGTTAGGTTGTGAGCCTTGATCAGAGCTGGTTTGAAAGGTGGTGGGGGGGGGGGGGCGGGGTGGGGGAAGAAAGAGGTGGGGGTGAGAGAGAGCGAGAGAGTGCGAGCGAGCTTGGAAAACCTTGCCAGTGGTGCTTGTGCTTCCTATGGGGTTGCTCAGAAGATACATCATGTCTAGTTCTCTGTCTCTGTGATTGGTAAGAAGATTGATGAGTGGTTCAAGTATGGTGAGTGCAATTCACCCCTCTGAACTTCCCTTCCACCTTTCAACTAATGGGGTTAGCACCCAGTGTTGGGAGCTGGTTTTTTAGGAATTGCAAAATGGTGATACTCTAATTCTGTCATTTCCTTTGGCCTCGATTATCTAGAATTATTCCCTCTCAGCTATTTGGTTACTCTAAAATAGAGTTTGTCCAGAAAAGGCAGAGTAAATGCTTGCTTGATCCTTTTTATTTGCCATTTTCAGGATAATGAATTGTTGCTATAGTAACTTCTACATATGACTTTTTTTTTAGTATCATCATGGCTTTAAATATATATGGTGTGTTTCAAAGCAGTCTCTGTCATTTATCTTTTAACACGCCACTTGTCCTATCCATAGGAGCCCTTTCGAGGCAGGTCGCTTAGCTGTCCTTAGCCATCACCCTCGTAGTCTTCAGCATCTTCCGTGTTGTTTGGTTTTGACAGTGTATTAGTCCATTCTCATGCTGCTGTGAAGAAATACCTGAGAATGGGTAATTTATAAAAGGAAGAGGTTTAGTTGACACACAATTCCACAGGACAGGGAGGCCTCGAAAACTTACCGTCACTGCAGAAGGGAAAGCAAACACGTCCTTCTTCACACGGTGCAGGAAGGAGAAGAATGAGAGAAGTACAGGGCAAAGCAGGGCAAAGCCCCTCACAAAACCATCACATCTTGTGAGAGCTCACTCGCTGCACGAGAACAGCATGGGGGACCACCCCCGTGATTCAGTCACCTCCCACGAGGTTTCTCCCCTAACGTGTAGATTACAATTCAAGATGACATTTGGGTGGGAACACAGAGCCAGACCATATCAGACAACTTGAAATATCACACGGATCAGTAGAGACTCACGATGTGTTTTTCTCTTAATTGAAAAAAAGATAGCCTCGCTCCATCTACTGAAAAGGTCTGGAAACAGTGACCAACCCAAAAGCCCTGATCATCCCGAATGACTAGACTGTGGCTCTAAATACCGTTTACCACTAGAAGGAGATAGAGCTCCTTGAAGAAAAGATTAATTCCAGACCCAAGACAGGAAATGTGCAAGATGTTTCCAATTCAAATATAATTAGAGTTTTTTCCTTCTTTGATTTTATATTTGTATTCTTTTATCTAAAACCCTTATGTTAAAATATATGAATGAAACTGGTTTGGTTTATCCGGCTGCATAAACATAAACACATACTGTCAGTTACCACAATGACATCACATAACAAAGCTTCAACCAAGGTTGGCAAACTATGAACTGAGGGCTAAGTTGGGCCACCTCGACATAGTTTACCTGTCACCTCTGGCTACTTTCATCGGTTGTTGGTTTGAATAGCTGTGATGGAGAAACAGACCGTATGACCGCCCCCAAAACTGAAAGTGTTTACTGTCTACCCTGTATAGAAATCCAGGCACAGCCCAGCGGAGTTCTGCAGCTCAAGGTCTCAGGCCGCCGTGATCCAGGGGCAGGCCAGGTGTGCAGACCTCTCCAGGCTGGATGGAGACAGGGCTTCCCTTCCTCTGTGACCATAAAGCAGGGGCTGCCCTCTGTGTCCTGCCCCATGGGCCTCTCTATAGGGCAGAATGTAGCAGCAGGTGTCATCAGAGCGAGGGCTTCAGGAAAGAAAGAGATTTTTTAATTGAATTAGGTTTTATCCTATGCATTTTCTAAATCAGAAACTGGCCAGATAAATGCTGTAGGTAAAGACATATATTAGAGCCCAGTGATGTGTACTCCAAATACACGTTTGTAGAAGTCAAATTAGCCAAACATCGCTCTCCGTTGTTTTTTAGGCTTGCACCCTTGCTCGGAGGAATGCAGATGTCTTCCTGAAATACCTGCACAGGAACAGTGTGAACATGCCAGGAATGGTGACGCACATCAAAGCTCCTGAACAGCAAGTGAAAAGTGAGTAGAGCTGGGAATCCCCAGGGGCAGCCCAGTGCATGCCTGGCAAGAGACGGAAGGAGCCTGCACGACGTGTTCTGAACTCTCAACCTCAGTTTCGTTTTAAATGTCCGTTTCATGTTAATGAAGTCCTTACTAATGATCTTAGTTTAATAGTGAAAGATTAAACAAATGTATAGGCTGATATTATATTGAATAGGTTGATAATTTATTGAATAAGTTGAAGAATATAAACAGGGAGAAAATGCAAAATCAGGATGATATTTACTGCCATTGGCTATTTTGTTAAAGTAAGTGAAAAATAAATAGGGGGAAAGGAAAAACCAGATTTATCTATAAGCAAAGTATTTTTAAAAGCCCAAATTGAGAAAATACATCCCAATTTTATCACTGTGAAGTATTATCAATTTTGTATACCTGAGGCATAGTTAATAAAAACAAATTGAAAAATAATATGTAGGTTATGTCATTTGAGTATAAAAACCTATAAAACCATGTTTTTTGTGTGTGTGTGTGTATGTATGTAAGTGCTTAAGAAAAGGTCTGGGAAAATGTATACTAAATTGTAATAGGATTGATGTGGAAGGAAAATGGATAAAGAAACTAAGGCGCAAAGCAAGTAACTTTGACCAGGGCTACACAGCCTAAGTTGAGTTTTATAGGAAAAAAATTGTGATAATCAGTTAGCAAATGATTCATCTCACACTTTTCAAAACAATATGATAGACAAAAACTTTCTACATTACATTCCACTGTCTACTCATCTGATTCATCTGTTAGTTGTCACAAAATAATTTTGTTACACTACTGTAATTCTCTAAGTTCTATCAGTAAAACATTTTTATTGATGGACTTTTTCTTCTGGAAGAATGTGCAACTCACAAAAGCAACCGTTTTTCTACATGAATAAGTCTTCTGGGCCAGCAAGTTGTTTGCATTGATAATTGGTTTACTTGGTTCATTTCCTATAAAAATAATGTCCTTTCATCCATCTCTCAATATTGCTTTTATTTGTTGGTTGTGTCCTGTCTTTTCTGATTGAAGATATTGTGGTCCTTTCTAGGTTGCACTAGTTTGACACACGTTTGTGTGTGAGAGGGAGACTATGTTTCATTTATTTCCTCATTAGATCTTCATTATGCCTTTGCTGTTGTATATCCTAATGTTGGATGCTGTGAAGAATTAAAATAGAAGTGTTCTTTTTCCCTCAGAGCTACTTGGGGGTGAAAGGTTTATTTATGCTCGAGTCAGTGCACTAAGTTCCTGTAAGAGTAATGGTGGCAGAAAAGACAGTATAACCCCAAGGCACAGGCAAAGATGAATCTCAGACCACGTGGTCAGAGGACCCCCCCGCCCCCCTGCCAGGAGCTTGAGGAAGCACCATATCCAAGAGGGCACTTAGCACCCTTTACTGCTCACTTGCCCAAAATTAGTACTGGCTCAGGCAGAGACTGTGGAAATGAGAGACTAGAAAAAATGCTTTGGCTCATATTAATTTTCATGTGTGATATTTTCATGTAAGTGACAGCTTAATTTTTTTAGCAAACTTCAGATTTCAAACTTTTAATTTATTTCACTAAACTAGTTTCCTCTTCAGTGGAGTAAAAATAACAGCATGACCACTGGTCCCTGGGAGATAGTTGGCAGTGTCTAAAGGCATTTTTTATTGTCATTAAAAATGGTGACACCATATTGTCACCTTAAGAATATGGTGGTATTTAGGGTGATAATGGTAGAGATGGAGAAAAGTCAGTAAATTTGGGGTTCATTTTGGAGGTAGTATTGAGAGAGTCTGTTGTTAGGCTGGATGTAAATGCTGCTCTTCTGTTCTTGTTTATCACAAAGTACAGCCTGCTAGGAACTCAGTAAGTATTTGTGGAAAACTTCCTATATTAATGGTTTTCCAATATAATAAAGTTGCCAGGAACCCTCTATTTGATTTGCAGTTTCACTCTCGGAAATTTTTTTCTTAAGTTTTTTGTTTGTTTCATAAACTTCTAGAGCAAAACAAACTTAGTGTCAAAAATTCAAAAAGTGTACAAATGTATATAAGTTACCTAATTCCTTAGCTACTGGTAACCACTGTCAAGACTTTTGTGCAAGCTGTCTGTGCATATAAATGTAAATATGTAGAGAAATATAAACATGTATATTTCACTCACCCATCCCACTTTTTAATTTGTTACAAAAATGAGACTATATTACCTTGCAACTTGCATCTTTCACTTAATAATATATCTTAGTCATCTTTCTGTGTCAGAATTTAAAGACATGCTGTTCTTTTTAATACCCAGTATAGCATTTCTGAAGTTGATTTGACCTGTCCCTCAATTGGTGGGTCCTACGTTGCTGCCCATTTTCCACTGTTCTAAGCAGCGCTTCACTGTTCAAACATCTTTGTCCAAACAGTTTTGAATACTTGTGTGAGCACTGTTCATCTGAAAGATAAATTCCCAGTTCAAAGGTATGCATGCACATTTTCAGTGTCATTCCCTGGGGTCATCATACTCAGTTTTTCTTCTTCCATAATAGGGGATCGTGATTACCTGTTCCCTCACTCTTTCCAACACTGGATCTTATCCGTCTGCCAGGAAAGCAGTGAAAGATGGTCTCATTGTTTGAGGTTAAATGTGTTCCTGTATATTTAGTGACTGTATTTTTTAAATTGTGAACTTCATATTTATAGGCTTTGCTCATTCTTCTTCTAAAGAATTGTTCATTATTTTTCTGTTGACTATTCTGTGTCATATGTTCCCAATTCTTAAAAAGATTTTGTCTGTGCACCAGTTTTTGGTGGTTCTTGTTTGGTTATGACATTTTAAATGTTTGTGTAATGAGTTTTTTTTCCCTTTGTAACTTCATGCTTCTCTGCTTCCCCACTTCATGTCCTTTCCTCTCCTAAGGGGTTATGGTTTTGTGTTTCTTTTTTTTTTTTTTTTTTTTTTTTGAGATGGAGACTTGCCCTGTCACCTAGGCTGGAGTGCAATGATGCGATCGTGGCTCACTGCAACCTCTGCCTCCCAGGTTCAAGCGATTCTCCTGCCTCAGCCTCCCAAGTAGCTGGGACTACAGGCGCCCACCACCACACCCTGCTAATTTTTGTATTTTTAGTACAGACAGTTTCACCATGTTGGCCAGGCTGGTCTTGCACTCCTGACCTCAAGTGATCCACCCGCCCACTTCAGCCTCCCAAAGTACTGGGATTACACAAGTGAGCCACCGCACCCGGCCTGGTTTTTGTTTTTGTTTTTTTTTAAATCCACACTTGTTGATTATTACTCCACCACTTTGATATAACCTTTAATCTGTATAAAACTCCATCTACACAAAGTTTTAACAGTCTTGAAAAAAATGCTGACTTTTTTTCGGCCATTGTCGAATTGCATATTACCAACTTGTGCATTATGTCGAATGCATATTACAAAATACACATATCCCACGAATCCATCCAGCCGGAGGTATGACAGACTGACCTCAAATTTCCAGTGGTCTCTTTATCGTAAGATGCTCAACGGAGGTGAGAGTGAGAAGAGGTCTGGTCGACATGCTCACTGAGACAGGAAAGCAGCGCGATTCTTTATTTATCCTGCTGTCTTGGCATGGCATTTGCCTAAAAGTCTCAATAAAAATGAATGGAATTTTGCAGCTGTTTTAATTGATTGCAAGCACCAACGTACATCATTTTCTTTTTTCTCTCAGATATCTTGAATGAGCTCTTCCAGCGGGAGAACAGGGTATTGCATTATTGGACCATGAGGAAAAGACGGCTGGACCAGTGTCAGCAGTACGTGGTCTTTGAGAGGAGTGCCAAGCAGGTCAGTGCACACCTGGTGCCCAGCCTCCCCGCAAACCCCCGTGCTTACACCTGCCTCCACAGAGAGGCCAAGCTTGACATTTCCACCCTCTTGAAAACCACTTTCTAATGACAAACAGTATTGCCTTCTAGTTATGTTTGTTATGAAAAGAAAACCCCACAGCCTGGTGAAAGCATGTCACTCCGTGATTTTTGACCCCCAACACGTGTGCTTTCCCCTGCTATCTTTACCTCATCTCTAAGATAGCAGCGTACAAGTCATAATGATGAGGACTGTTTAAAAACTATTAGGGAATCTTGGTTCTGTACTGAGGTAAATACAATGGCTTTTTAAATATTGATGTATTTATATTTTCAAGACAAAGTTTTTATTTTTCCAATGAATCAAGCTAAAATTAAGTAAGAAATGTGACAGAATTTCTTTCCTTTTTTCTTTTTTTTTTTTTTCTTTTTGAGACAGAGTTTTGCTCTTGTTGCCCAGGCTGGAGTACGGTGGCATAGTCTCAGCTCACTGCAACCTCCGTCTCCCAGGTTCAAGCAATTCTCCTGCCTCAGCCTCCCAAGTAGCTGTGATTACAGGCGCCCACCACCACGCCTGGGTAATTTTTGTATTTTTAGTGGAGATGAGGTTTCACCATGTTGGCCAGGCTGGTCTCAAACTCCTGACCTCAGGTGATCTGCCCGCCTCGGCCTCCTGAAGTGCTGGGACTACAGGCGTGAACCACCGCACCTGGCCCAGAATTTCTAATAATTTAGTATAGTCAAAAAATGTTGATGTATCAAGGGGGCACATTTGGAGCATCCCCTTCTTAGGTCATTTTAGGATGAAGTGCTTCTGCCTGTATCATCAGTCATGGAAGATCATTTTATTGTAAAATCTGACCCCATCTTAAGCATTAAGATGCCTGTCACTTCTGTTTTGCCTTAATGGGAGCTTAAGAATCCGTAAACTTTCATCCAGAATTTGGGGGGTCTAGAGGGAAGCACAGGAGAGAAGGTGATTCCCCCAGCGCCTGTGTGTGGCCTGGCCCTGGTCTGGGTGCCTTAAAGTCACCCAGGGCAATTCTGTGATGTCAGTCGGTGTTGACCCACATTCTGACCATGATGCGGACCCATCTTCTGAATCCGGCTTGCAACCTGATATGCAGCTGATCCAGAGCAGGCATTGGATACATGCTTTTTAGCTGAAGAAAAATTAACTTTCTTAGCAGAGATTCCAGACTTAAGGAACAGCTTTTGTTCCATTTTGGAAAATGTAGGTCTCGAAGGATGCAGCCCATGCTCAGAACTCAGTTCCCAGAGTTGGATGAACTGGGTTCCTAGGCCAGGGATCTGACGCCCTGCTCTGCCTTGGCCCTTCTCTCCTCCCAGCGACATTCCAGGTGTAGCCAGCATGTTCCCAATAGCCAGGTGCATGCAGTCGCGTTTGGTAAATTATACTCTCTTAACATTTTATTAGACAGTTTAACCATATTTAAGATCATTGGAGGCCTGGTTGGATTTCTAATTAGAGATGGTTTCAGGTTCTTTTCTCACATAACTATATTATCTCTCCATTGAAAGACAAGGAATCCCTCAGCTACAGAGAAGCAAAATTGTTCATAATTCTGTTGTCAGAGAAAGATAATGGAATGTATTGTTGCATTTTCCTAAAGTCCACTTATTCACCGAAAATAAAATCCTGAAGTGCGTGCTGTTGCAGGTGGTGCCCCGTCTGCCTTCCGGCCGTTCCGCTTCTATTCACTGTCACAGTGTGCAGCGGATACCCGGTGCTCCGCAGACCGGCCTCCAGGGCTCTCGCTGATCTTGCCATGGCGCAGGCCCCTCCCGCCTGCTGGCTGCCTGCCCCAGGCCTTGCTGCTCTCCTTCCTATCTCCCAGTCTGTCCATTGCCTTTCTTGGCGCTCATTTGTGACTTGTTCTTGTCTTTCTTTCCTCTTCTTTCTGTGTGCTGTCTGCCAGCCCGGGCCTCCATTTCTGGTCTCCGGATTCATAAATCCCACTTCCTTGACATCGCTCCACAGTGACTTTACCAGAAGCAGAACTGCAATCGCGGTTCCCTTTCCCCATGTCCCTCTTGTCTTGTTGTTAGAAACCACTAGGTGTGGTGTTCTCGCTTCCCTCTTCCCTGCGCCCTGCCTCCTCCTCCTCTCCTCGCTCCTGCACCAGGTCCAGGAGGCGCAGACCTCTGGGTTTCTCAGCCTCTTCCCTGCGCCCTGCCTCCTCCTCCTCTCCTTGCTCCTGCACCAGGTCCAGGAGGCGTAGACCTGTGGGTTTCTCAGCCCCGTCCCAGTTCCCACTGCTGCCCTGGCCGTGTCCCCTTGCCCCTCTGCTCCAGGGTGCTCCCCAGGGCAGCTGCCTCCCCTCTCTCTCCACTCTAGTCCCTTCCTGAAAAAGGCTCATAGTAATGGTTTCTTTCATTGTGCTTTTATTGTGCCTTTAGGTTCGTGGTTGCAAGAAACTCAAACTTTTGTGTGTGTGGGAGTGTAAATTAGTTCATTGTGGAAGACAGTATGGCGATTCCTCAAGGATCTAGAACCAGAAATACCATTTGACCCAGCCATCCCATTACTGGGTATATACCCAAAGAATTATAAATCATTCTACTATGAAGACTCATACACACGTATGTTTATTGCAACACTATTCACAATAGCAAAGACTTGGAACCAACCCAAAGGCCTATCAGCAATAGACGGGATAAAGAAAATGTGACACATATACACTATGGAATACTAAGAAACTCAAACTTTTTATTGTTGCCACATAAGCGACACCATTATAACCATCTAGAATGTGCTTTTTAAAAATTTTGTAATTGTGATCAGACCTCAGTTTTATTTCACAGAGGGAATGCTGCTCGATGCTGCCAGCCTTGGTTTGCGATTTGACCTTTCAGCGAGGTGCTGCGGCCTTTGGGCTTCTCTCGGGAATGTTTAGCCCGCTGACTCCATTCATTCCTTCCCATTCCAGGCTTTGGAATGGATCCATGACAATGGCGAGTTCTACCTTTCCACGCACACCTCCACAGGCTCCAGTATACAGCACACCCAGGAGCTCCTGAAAGAGCACGAGGAGTTCCAGATAACTGCAAAGGTGGGTTCAAAGTGGACTTTGTGTAGTAGCCTCTAAGTCGAAAGCGAGTCTTTCTCAAAAATATCATAAAGAAATACCTCATGAGACTGGAGAAAAGGGATGACCCAGTGGCCTGTTCCACATTAACTGGGGGATGCTTCCTCCTGCCGTTCACATGTGTCCCTCTGTGTCCTCCGCCTCCTCCCTTCATCTGTGTCCTTTGTCCCTCTGATGTCTGTGAATACCGCCGTCTGTCTCCTTTTATTCCTTGTTTTTCTCATTATTCCCTTCTACACTTTCCCCCTCCTGTTTTCTTCTCTGAGGTGTTTTCCAAGGACTTGCTATTTTTGTGAAACACTCTTTGGTGTCCCCAAGTTGACCTTTATGTATTCTCGGGGTGTTTTCTTTCCTACACCTGGGGGTGTTTCACCATCTTTAGATGGTGAAAACTGTTACAGTCATGTTGCTCATGCTCAGTCCAGCTTGAAGTTGTGTCTGTTTTATGGTTGGCAGAGTCTGTGTCATCGCCTCTGTTAGTGCTTGTTCAGAGGTGTCTAAAACTTGAGGCATTTTCATTTTTCTCCTGAAAATAAAAAGAAAATTATGAAATCGAATTATCTTTATGGCATATATGTGAGTAAATACGGCTTTTTGAGGACAAATACAAGAATCCGCATACTGACCTGAACGTTGTCCCAGTTAAGGCTTCTACCTGCAGAGGCTGAGTCCTTCCAAGCGCTCACAACAGTTTTGAGACTCTTTTGGAGTCACCATTGCAACCTGTGGGGTTTTTGTTTTTCAAAGTCTGAGTATACGTCCTTTGTAGTATTTTCCGAAGTGCCTCTATTGTTGATGACAAATTCGAGTTTTTGGGAAAAGCTGCCAATTATTTCAAATGTATAAGAGTGGGAAATAAATGATAAGCAGGATAATATTTTTGGTTAAAAAGAAGTGTTTCTATAAAGTAGCAAAATTGGTTATCTCCCGTAGCCCCTGCCCTGGCTTTGAAAACGTAACAGGAATTTTTCAGTCATGTAGAGAGAGGATGGCTACTTTGTATTGTTTATTTGTCCATGTTTGTGTTTTCTGTTACTATTGCTGACTCCTCCGGCTCTTCTTTGCCACCCTCTGCTCCTGGTCCCCAAAGCTCTCCTTTCCCTTGGCCCTGAGGTACTGGGCTCTCTCCTTTTCCACGGCTCCTATCCTGGAGGCTCACACAGGCAAGCAGGGCTTCAGAGAGACCAGGCATGGGGGGCGCAGCAGGAAGACCCAGCCCAGGGTTGGGGTGTGGTGAGCACTGGGGGAGGGCAGGGGGCAGGACCATGGGACAGTAACTGCCCCCAGAGAGGGCCGACCCACCCTCCCCTGTGGGTAAGGATCGTGGCTTTTCCTCCTCCACATACACACCTGGCTGGACAGTTTTCACTTTTTGTTAATATTTAGATATTAAATAATAGTTATGCGCATTATATGACCTGTATTTAGGGGGGTGTGTGTGTGTGTTAGTCATGGAATCTGGCTCTGTTACCCAGGCTGGAATGCGGTGGCACCATAATGGCTCAGTGTATCCTGAAACTTCTGAGCTCAAGCGATCCTCTTCAAACTCCTGAGCTCAAGGGAGGCTGAGGTGGGAGGATCACTTGAGGCCAGGAGTTCGAGACCAGCTTGGGCAAGATGACAAGATCCTGTCTCCACAAAAAGAATTTTTTTTAATTAGTTGGGCATGGTGGTGTGTGTGCCTGAAGTCCCAAGCTATGTTTGCTTATTTGAGTATCGTTTGATTATAAAGGTATTAACAGAATGCCTAACATCACATACCACACTCAAAGCTAGATTTAAGATTTGCCATCTTTCACCGCTACTCCACTCTGCAGGCCATTGTGTATGGCCAGGCTGCTCACTGCCCAGCTCCAGGGGCCGTGCATGGGAGATGTGATGTGCACGTGACTGTCTGGAATTGAGTAACATGGTGGCCTGTTCCACTAGTAAAGTGTATATGAAAGAATGAAAGAATTTTTCCATTCCTGAATATTCCTTTTCCTCAAGTTTGGTGTGCAATTATTGAAAGATTGGGCAAGGATAGGCTTATTTTTTATTCTTGTATTTTATAAGGAATATCTAAAATTGTGAGTGATACATGACCTTTCTGATCCCCAAATATGTAGAACTGTTTCTTTTGTTGGGTTTATTGAATTGGTTATACTAGGAGGAACTGGTAGATTTTGAAAAGAACACCCCTCACCTTTCCTTTTCTTAGCAATCTTTTTCTTTGGTTTCTGACTGCCTTTCTCTTAATCAGAAAACGCCTGCTTTGGTGTTTGGAGATGTCCTTTGATTTTTCATCATGAGCTGAGGCTTCCTCACTTGCCTTCTGTCACCCAATCTTAGAATCTTCTAAGAAACCATGTTGCTTTTACTGTATAGAGAATTCCCAGCTCTGAAAGGAAAGTCTTTCAGCACACTTATTACAATGTTAAAACATTTTTAGTGTTGATGGAAATGAACCTGGAGGGCTAAACAAGAGTCTCCCATCACCGGCTCACCGAGACTCGACTCAGTCCCTTCACAACTGTCAGTGCAGTCGTTTCTCCATGGGTCTTGCAGGCACCACTTGCATCCAGATTGTGGGTGTTTATTTAAGAGAGATTTCCGTCCTCACTCCAAACCTAGTGACGTAGGCTCTCTTGGAGTGAGGCCTGAGGATGAGCATTTGAACAGCTCACCACGTGATTTTTGCACGCACTGAGGTCCAGAAACCATTGCCTTACTGAACTGTTCAGGATGCCACAGCCTTTCTCCCATAGGGCTTCCTGTGGTCCTAATCACCAGCGTCCCCAATGCCAAATGCTTTACTTTGTTAGAAAGTGTCTAACACCATTGAATTTCTGTCTAAGAACATGATGAGCAAAGCTCTCTTGAGCTTGTGGACTTAAGACTTCAGTTTGCTTTTATTTTTCGCCGGTTCCTGGATTATGCCTACAGATGAGGTTGTTCAGTTAAAATGTTTATGTGCTTTTTAAGCACTGTAACAATCTCTAGAGATAACAAATAGAATAAGAATGAAAATCCTTATAATATCTCACTTTAAAAGATGTAATAATTTTTTCTGATGATGTTTTCCAAGATAAATGGCTTTGGAAAAAAAATTAAGTTAGATTTATATCTCACCTTAGTACCGAGATAAATACCAGAAAAAGATTTAAATATCAGCAGTGCTACCTAATAGTACCAGAAGAAATAACAGGATTTTTTTATATCCTCGTGTGGAGAAATTTGTCTAAATGACACAAAATCCAAACCCATGAAAGAAAAGGTTAATAAATTCACCTACACAAAAAAATGTAAAACTTTCCACAGGGCAGTCCACTGTAAGGAACATCTAAAGATAAAAATCAAATAGAGAAGATATATAGGCAGCTCATATCACAAAGGACTGATTTCCCAGTAGGAAAGAACTTTTACAAATCAATAAGGAAAAAAAAAGACCAAGAAAATGGACAAAAGTTACTAAACATGTGTCATAGGAAGGGAATAAATGGCTTTCACCATGAAATCATCAACTTAGTATCAGAAAAGCATGCATCAAAACCACACCGAGTTCATTTCACCCAGTGGATTGGCAGAGATCAAAAAGGTGGACCCCATGCTGCATGGACGAGGCTCCATTGTTGGGGGAATGGAGCAGGGCAGCCCCTCAGAGGCCTCTGGCGGCATCTTCCTGCCCGCTCGTACTGCACTTGCTGTCTGCCCCAGCAGTTCCAGGTCTCACAATGTGTGTTACGGCAGCAGCACTCAGGCACATGTCTAACCACTGGTCACGCAGCTGTTTGATTTCTTGCATTGTTGCCGTGGTAGACGGAATTTGGAAACAACACGGAGACCTATTGGCGGAGAGACATTAACTTACGTCCATCCATACAGTTCACATCCATATAGTGAAATATTACCCAGCTCTTAACACAGGCGAGGACTTTAGTTCTGATCAGGAAGGACAACTAGGATTTGTTCAGTAGAAAATGCTAATACAGAGCACTGTTTGTTGTATGCAAGAATATGTGTAAAAAATGAGAGAAAAATACTTATGTAAATTTGTGCACTCGCTTGTACATGCACGTAAAATGTCTCTGAAGTGATAGCAAGAAGCTGGTAATTGGAACTAGTGACAGTGGAAGGTGGGGTGGAAAGAGTTTTTACTTCCTTTTTTAACTTTGAAATTTTGAATCCTGTAAACGTATTTTAAAAATACCAATGCAAGTAAAAATATACTGAGATATTTTTAAAGTTCATAGGTCAGCAGATTTACAGTACTTAGTTTTTGTCACACCATTCAGTTGCTGAACAATTCTTGTTTGATTTTGGCAAGCTGCATTATCTTTTTATCTTCACTTCTGTGTCCCCATCACTGAAAACACTCAATAGCTTTCTTCACCCCTTGAAGATAGATCTACAGGTGATTAACAGTGCCCTCCACAGGTGGCCCTTGTGGCAATGTAAGAGATGTTAGTAAGCGAAACAAGCAAACATTTCTGGGCTGTGAAGGTGATGTTCTCACAGGAGAAAGACAGACGATGACTGTAAAAATCACTTGCACCCCCTGTCAGAAGGCCATGCGTGTATGGGAGGCAGCAGAGCAGAAGAATAGGCAGGGAGGCAAGCTGCAGTTTAAAGGGGTCCAGGGAGGGCCCGCTAAAAGAGTGGCGTTTATTTGAGTAGAGACATGAAGGAGCCATAGGGATATCTGGGGAAGTGGCTCTCCAGGCAGAAGCGCCAGTGCAGAGGCCCCAAGGAGGGTGCTGGCCTGGAAGGGTGAGTTGGTGAGTTGGTGAGCCACAGCTGGGGAATGAGGGTGCTGTTGGGTGGCTGGGGGCTGGCTGGGGTGTTGGGGTTATTTGTGGAGAGTCTGGAGGATCTTGACGGCTGACTTCACAGGTTACCCAGTGACTTACGGCTTAGAACTTTGATTTTACAAGCTAAGATCATTTATCTGGGTTTTGAACTCTGACCTTTCTTTTGGGGATTTTTAAAGTCAGTTTCCTGAATATGTGTTAAAAAGATTTTCTAGTTAAAGCTTAACGGAGAATAGCAGGTTCCATAGAAGAAGAGTAACTCACTTATTTGAAAACACTGTAACAAAGGAAGCTTAATAGTAATAGCCATCGAAATGAATGTGAGGAGAGAGATCTGTCAGACCAGTTGAGTGAGGTTGCCAAATGGTATATATAACTTGGTTTATGGTTGTCTGTGTATCTCTGTGAAAAATAATAAATTATGCTTAACTTAATGAAAGATCTTTTCTGTGTACATATAAAATAGAACAATTTTAGAGAGAGCTCTCAAACAGGGAAACAAAATTTACAGTACCTCTATATAGATAATTTCCTGACTAGTGAATTTTCCTCCACATTTTCTAAGAGTTAAAAAAGCAATCAACATGATACAGAGGAGCTTCATGAGGAATTTTGTTGAGTGCCTGCTCTGGGGACAGCCTTGGCCACACATGCTCCAGGAAAACCAAAAAGTCGAATGGCTGCTTGCCCCGAAAGAGCCGTGGGTCCAGTTGGGCACAGAGTAAACGTGCACAGAGCGAGGAGTGTCTGCTCAGCAGCTTTGAGGAGAGTAGCAGCATGGCGAAGACTGTGTGCTTCACATACATTCCTTCACGCATTTTTACTGAGCACCTCCTAGATGAAGACATTGCTGAAAAATAATCTAAGTTTCTTCTTTGAGGTCATAAAAATGCCATTCATTGTGGAAGTGCTGAGGAAAGATAGCTGGTCAAGAATCCGGGAGATGGAGTGGATGGACTGGGGGCTTTGGTCTCAGTTTCTGCCACCAGCCGGTTTTCCTGTTCAGAGCTGGGAGTTGGAGGCAAGTCGCCATTATGTTTCAGGTTTCTGGCAGTCGGGTTCATTTGCCTCACAATACTTTCCCGTTGTTTTTTGCAGCAAACCAAAGAGAGAGTGAAGCTATTGATACAGCTGGCAGATGGCTTTTGTGAGAAAGGGCATGCCCATGCGGCAGAGATAAAAAAATGTGTCACTGCGGTGGATAAGCGGTACAGAGACTTCTCTCTGCGGATGGAGAAGTACAGGACCTCTTTGGAAAAAGCCCTGGGGATTTCTTCAGATTCCAACAAATCGGTAAATGGCCTTGTGCAACCTGAACAAATCATGGTCTTCTTCCTGACGCCCGCTTTGCTGATTTCATTAACTGAGTTCATTGGCTCTCTCATTCCACAGAGTAAAAGTCTCCAGCTAGATATCATTCCAGCCAGTGTCCCTGGCTCAGAGGTGAAACTTCGAGATGCTGCTCATGAACTTAATGAAGAGAAGCGGAAATCTGCCCGCAGGAAAGAGTAAGCCAGTCTTTCAGAATCTACCAGGATTCATTGAAAGAGTGAAGAGAATGTCGTTTGGACAGACGTGCTTCTCTTTGTGCTTTGAAGTCACGTGGCACCCAGGCTTGTAGCTCTGAGTGGACTTAGTTGTGTCGGCACAGACTTCATTGGGTTCACTGTTCTCTTATCACCTGGTTCAGAAACAGCACCTAGTTTTTAATCCCTGTGCCTGTGTTTCATGTGGAGTTGACAAATTGTCATTAATAGATACTGATACTAAGGAGAGGAAATTAATAGGTTTTATCACCCCTAAAACAAATTTAGGTGTTTAAAAGTTGCCAGTTAGTAAACCCTATGTAAATAAATAAGAGTGCTCTAACCCAGTGGTTCTTCATTGGCAGTTTCGTCCCCCAGGGACACTTGGCAATGTGAGGGGACACTTTGGTTGTCACAGTGGGGAGGGGCAGGGAGTGCTGTTGGCCTCTAGTGGGAAGCTGCTGAGCACTGTCCAGTGCAGAGGACAGCCCCACAGCAGAGTTACCTGGCCCTGGATGTCCACAGTGCCAGGTGGAGAAACCCTGATCTATCAGTACCTCAATAAAATGTTTGCAGAAATCTTGTTTTCCCCTTTGAATTAGCGGCTGGATACTGTTGTTCTATTTGTGATTTACCTCTCCAAAATGATCACTCTAAGACTAATACTTTTAGACCCTGTCTGTTATTTCATAAATCCATAGAAGTAGATAGTGAAGTAAATTGCACCCTAACTGGACTCCTCACTGTCTTCCTCTCTTTAAGGTTCATAATGGCTGAGCTCATTCAAACTGAAAAGGCTTATGTAAGAGACCTCCGGGAATGTATGGATGTAAGTAAGTTTTTTTTTTTTTTTGCTTGTTTATTTAGATTGAGCATAAGCTTGCTATTTTATTCTTACCTGTTGGTAGTCATTAGAATAATCACAATTTTTTTCTGTCATTTTTAAAAATTTAAAGTATGCTTAAGCAGCCGGTTTCATGTTTCTGCACTTCTGTAGTGTTCTAGGTTTGTTTTTCACTCATTACAGAGATGATACAGCATTAATCCTCTCATTCTGTTTATCACATGATGGCCTGGCTGACATTCTCTTTGTATAGAATTTTACAGCAGCTTCAGAGAAATGTGCCTACTAGTTATGACTGGCAACTAATACTCGGTGGTATCAGGAATATTGGTTGTACTTGTGGAGTAGGTTAATTCCAAAATTTGAAGCTGGGAATAATTTTAGAGTTGAAAAGTATAGGAACTCTTTTCAAGTATTAACAGCAACTGAGGGCCTTTTTTAGAAGGGTTTTTTGTGTTTTGTAAAAGGGTCCAGTCCTCAGTTATACTTTCATTTGCACATTAATTCTGTGTATTTACAGATGTCAGAACAGCTGTTTCTTGAAAATGTGGTGTTTATTTTTGCCTAACCCCTGTTTCCCTCTCGGCCAGACCTACCTGTGGGAAATGACCAGTGGCGTGGAAGAGATTCCACCTGGCATTGTAAACAAAGAACTCATCATCTTCGGAAACATGCAGGAAATCTATGAATTTCATAATAAGTGAGTGGCTTTTTCTTTGGGAGCAGTTACTTTTGAAATCCACATGCTGTGCTGAAGTTTCGTCACAAGGAATGAAACGTTCCCGTTGAATTAGGCAGATGTCAGTGATTTTGTTACCATTCAAATGAAGCCTATCAGGCTTTCTCCAAAAAGACTGACATTCTAGAAACTCTTTTAATACAGACTCAACTTTATGTTTGTACTTATCTGTTACAGAAATAAGATCAGGAAAACTATGAAAATATTTTTATAGGAAGCTTAATTTCTCTGAAGCTGAGCCATCAGGTGCCCTGTGAGTTACTTCTGAGGGTTGAGAGACCGTGGAGCCGCCTTGGGACTGCTGGCCTATGATGTTTGGTCTCTTATAGTAAGATAGGAGGAACTGAAGAAGCAACAGAAGTGTATTCTGACCAAAATAAAATGCACTTTCCATTGGCCACAGGAGGTACATGATTCTCTTTTAATATTTTTAAAGCAGCAGCGGCAGAATCTCCTTTAGGTGGCCTGTGGTGAGATGACGCAGGGGTCAGCAAGAGCGCAGTCCCCTCACTTCCCAGCAGAAGGCAGGAAAGACCAAATGGGTTTTCAGCCAAATATTTACATCTCTAAAGTATATCCTCAGTGAACACACTAGCACTTTCCCAGAAATACATTTGTTAGAAAGTGTTTGAAGGCTAAACTGGCTAGCTGTTTGAAAGTCACAATAACTTACCCTAGTTAAGAGCTACATGTTTTGTTAATTCTTTAGGGGGCACAGATTTCTCAATTTCTGGCATATCTCACTAGTAAAATGTTTTAAAACACCTTCATAATGTGATACCATTTTTATTCTTTGCAGCATATTCCTAAAGGAGCTGGAAAAATATGAACAGTTGCCAGAGGATGTTGGACATTGTTTTGTTACTTGGGTAATGAAACCTCAACCATTTGTTCTCTCCCAGCTGTTAGGTGACATTGAGGGAAGTTACGAGGGATGATCTTCATTTCCTTTAAGTCACCATCTTCTGCTCATATTCATGCTTGCAGAGAAATAGACTTTACCTCAAAAGAATTGCATCCTTCAACTACTTGTTTTTGTGGAGTGAGTTTTTTTTACTGGCCCTGGCGATGGTTTGAAATAGAATATTTAGTATGCCAGGCCTCCACTTGACCCTGGGGATTTGCTGATCGGTGAGTTCCCAGTGCTTCTGGGGGATCGTCCGGTCTAGAGGGGAAGCAGACAGGTGAACGTGTAGTCATGCTGTCCAAAGCCCGAAGCCAGGTCTGCACGTGCCGCTGTGGAAAGAGAGGACAGGTGCTCAGCCCGACGTTCTGGGCTTGGGGAGGCTGCTGCAGCTGCATGCTGTCAGAACGATGTGGTTCTCACTTCAGTAGCTTTCTTTTTAAAATAGGGTCTCTTCAACTTGAGGCTTAAATTTCCATTATCCATACAGCTTCTTTTCTATATGAAAGTTTATCATGCGTTGATTTGCTATGGTTTAAATGAGATCTTTTTATTTTTATTTTTATTTCTTTTGGCTTATAGGCTGACAAGTTTCAGATGTATGTCACATATTGCAAAAATAAACCTGATTCTACTCAGCTGATATTGGAACATGCAGGGTCCTATTTTGACGTAAGTAATAGATTCCTGAAGAGACTGTAATTTTCCAAGTTGTGTACATAAAATGCAGCGTTACTCATAACTTTCACCTAATTGATAGTACAATATTTTCATTTTTATCTCTCGTTTATATTGGGCTATTCTTCTATTGTCTTCTGTTTTTTAAAGATCCTACACAAATACTGGAAGCCTTATATCTGTAAGAAACTTAGATTGTAATATATACATGTATGTTTGTGTGTGTGTGTTATAATTTATACTCAATCATTTATAATGTCATGACTATTTATATTCAATACATTTTTTCACATGTAATATTGTACACAGAAGGCATAAACTATTAAGCTTCTTTTCCCCCTCAGTAAAACAAAAACAAATGTGGTGAATCTTTTTATTTTTCCTATTTTAATTTCATGATGTTATGAATTTTCAAAATCAACCTACCAGTAAAGTTTTACAAATAGTGCCGTAACGACTAGGATAATTAGAAGGTTAACTAATTGTGTTCTCATTGGAGTAAACGTAGATACAGGCCATCTGTGTTTTGAAAGCTATTCAGCGGATTATTCAGCACAAAAGGCATGGAGCTTTAGAACGTGATACACAGAGTGCTCTCTGGGTTTCCAGAACTTGGTCAAATATGTGCCAGTACATTTTGATTGAAGGATAAGGTGCTGTGGAATAGTGTGCATAGTTTGGTGCATAAGGTTGTGAGGATGTTGGACTTGTTTTCTGTCTTTACACTTGTATATGTACAGATGGGATCATCAGCTCTTATCTGGAAGTCTGGGGACGTAGAATAAACTTTTCAGTTTCTGTCTTTGAGGTGAAGCCCTGCCTGTAGATGACCCTATTTTAATTGTCATTCTCTTGACCGTTACATTACACATTACACATCACTGCCTTTTTAAATAGGAAGGCTTCTCCCAGGCCAAAGGGGCCTTTTCTTTTTAATATTTCACATGATTCTAGGTCTTTGCCATCAGACAAAATTGAGCACCTGTATATGGAGTTAGAAGTATTTTAGTATTAAGTATTTCACTTAAACAGTGAGAGCATATAGCACATTTAATGTTTGGAATCAAAGCCATTTTAGAAACCCTTATGCCCCAGCAAAAGAAACTATCATCAGAGTGAACAGACAGCCTACAGAATGGGAGAAAATTTTTGCAGTCTAGCCATCTGACAAAGGGCTAATATCCAGAATCTACAATTAACTTAAACAAATTTACAAGAAAAAAAAAGAAATCAAAAAGTGGGCAAAGGATATGAACAGACACTTCTCAAAAGAAGACATTTATGCAGCCAACAAACATACGAAAAACTCATCATCAATGGTCATTAGAGAAATGCAAATCAACCACAATGAGATACCATCTCCCACACCAGTTAGAATGGCGATTATTAAAAAGTCAGGAAACAACAGATGCTGGCAAGGCTTTGGAGAAATAGGAACACTTTTACACTGTTGGTGGGAATGTAAATTAATTCAACTATTGTGGAAGACAGTGTGGCTATTCCTCAAGGATCTAGAACCAAAAATGCCACTTGATCCAGCAATCCCATTACTGGATATATACCCAAAGGATTACAAATCATTTTATTATAAAGACACATGCTCACGCATGTTTATTGCAGCACTGTTCACAATAGACTTGGAACAAAGACTTGGAACAACCCCAGATGCCCATCAGTGATAGACTGGATAAAGAAAATGTGGCCATATACACCATGGAATACTATACAGCCATAAAAAAAGGATGGGTTCAGGCCAGGCACGGTGGCTCATACCTGTAATTCCAGCACTTTGGGAGGCCAAGATGGGTGGATCACGAGGTCAGATCGAGACCATCCTGGGTATTATAGTGAAACCCCATCTCTACTAAAAATACAAAAAAATTAGCCAGGCCGTGGTGGCAAGCACCTGTAGTTCCAGCTGCTGGGGAGGCTGAGGCAGGAGAATGGCGTGAACCTGGGAGGCGGAGCTTGCAGTGAGCGGAGATCGCACCACTGCACTCCAGCCTGGGCGACAGAACAAGACTCCATCTCAAAAAAAAAAAAAAAAAAAAAACAAAGGATAGGTTCATGTCCTTTGCAGGGACATGGATGAAGCTGGAAACCATAATTCTCAGCAAACTAACTCAAGAACAGAAAACCAAACACTAGGTGTTCTCACTTATGAGTGGGAGTTGAATAATGAGAGCACATGGACACAGGGAGGGGAACATCACACACTGGGGCCTGTCAGGGGGTGGGGGCCTAGGAGAGGGATAGCATTAGGAGAAATACCTAATGTACATGACAGGTTGATGGGTGCAGCAAACCACCATGGCATGTGTATACCTATGTAAGAAATCTGCACGTTCTGCGCATGCACCCCAGAACTTGAAAAGAAACCCTTATGCCCTAAAACATGTCTTCAAGAATAAGAGAAATCATGCCTGAGAGACTTCACAAGTTACATGCTTTCAGTATTCATAGTATGTTGGTTTATTTTTTTAGAGGCTTTCTGCTCCAGCTTCCTCTGTTCTCCAGACTATCTGATAACCTTTGATTATGCTTCTTACCAGTAACAAGCGTTATTGAACATCTATATGGTGCTCATTTAACTCTAAGGTCTGCCCTAGGTGCTAGCATAAAGTGGTGATTAGCACAGACACAGCCTGTCTTCACAGCAAGGAATACAACCAGCCAGCAGGTCGTTACCTGTAAAGGACATAATTACAAAATGCAAAGTGCAAATCATGGCATTAAATGTGCACTGAACAGTAATGTAGATCCTCCTGCTCCAAAGTACCCCTTGCTCTCCAGAAGTAACATTTTAGAAGCAAAGAAGTCTGTGTTAATAATTTAAAAACCTCTTAGGAGAAGGAAACTCTATTATTTCAGCATGATTAAAAAGTTGTCAGGTACAGTATTTGGAAAGGTAATGTGTCGTATAGCCATGATTTAACAGTGTAGCCCCATGATTAAGGCTTGTTTCTTGTTTGGTTTTGTTTTAATACAGGAGATACAGCAGCGACATGGATTAGCCAATTCCATTTCTTCCTACCTTATTAAACCGGTTCAGCGAATAACAAAGTATCAACTCCTTTTAAAAGTATGTATAATGGCTCTTCAGCCTGTGAAATTTTATGAATTTTGTATTATTATTTTGACATTTACATAATTACCCTGAATTTTTTGAAACACCTAGTCAATTAATTTTACTTTTTAATTCATTAGTATTTATTGCCCTGCCTAATTTCTCATTGCAAGAGTTAAATGAGAGTATGTGTCATGATTATGGATCTGAACTGCACTGACTGACCCTAAACATAAAATGAGAAATCATCAGTTCTTGATATTTTAGTACCCTTAGTTCCCAGCTGTGGCTTGCTGACCGTGGGCCAGGTGTGGTGCACTTTGGTATGCTTTGTGTATGTTGACCTCCCAACAATGCTAGTCTGCGGGCGTGGAAACCAGCCTCGGACTGTAAGGAGCATGCCCAGAATCATCACTCACACCTGTTAACAGGCTCAACTCCGAACACAGAGCTGGCTGATGCCCAGGGCTTCCACTGAAGCCATGGAGAACCCACGCCCAGGAGGCTTCCTCTGTCTTGTTGCTTGTCCCTGATGTCACAGCCCTCACGGCACACCTTGTTCATACAGATCACAAGTATTGGAGACAGGGTGACGTCTGCTTTTTATTAGTTGTGAATGACTATAATTAAAATCACATTTAGGAAAACAATAGCGATTAGTCTCGACAATAGAAAGGTAAACAAAACTTAGAATTCGTGCTAAGAGTTGTCACAGAATGTATTATGTACCATCAATACACGTTTTCTTGACTACATAAAAATTGACAGCTTTTGTCTGGTAATGTTCAGCTTACCATTTTCTCAGCTGGTGAATGTTATTAAGCATTAAAATGTAGAAACCATGCATTCATCCCAGTAATGGTATTCTATGAATCCTGCCTTGTTCCGGATACTATCCTAGGCTCGACAACAGGAAGTTATTATGTAATTTGTCTAGATATGAAAGAAATTTAGAAAATGGAGTTACGAATACCTGACACTCTTGTTTACCCTTTTTGTTAGTAAGAAAAATCTAGAGACAGTAGTAAGTGACTACATTGTTTTGTGAAAGTGATACTATTATGGGATTTTTCTATTGGAAAAGCGCTCCTGTATTTTCATATCAAAATTCCATTAAGTGATTTTGTGACCATCCCTGCAGAAATATATAGTTGCTATAAATGCAAAATAAGTCAGGAGGCTAAATTGTTCGTATTCAGATTTGTCCTTTGCTTTCTAATTCTGCAGAGGCAGTTTACCTTTTAGTGTCTTCAATATGTAAGGATTTTGTTTTTAGCATGTAGTTCTACTAAACTGGTGCTTAAATTTGTGAACCTCACCTTACTCTGCCAGAGGTTCTTCAGGAGAACAGTAATAAGCTCCCTTAAGCTCCCCAGCAAGGAAGATTTTCTGCCAGTTATCAGTTACTAGGCTCAGCACACTGCATTTGTGAGCAGCGTTTGCCATGCTGCTGAGGATCACAGGTAAACACCATCTGGTGATGAGGGAAGGTGCCCATCAGGCAGCTGAGTTGCTCTCAAGCAGCCTCTGGGAGACCAGTGCTGACTGCAGTGTCATACCTCTCTTTTGTCAACTTCCAAGACACAAAACACTGCTGTTGCTATTACTGACTAGTAGTAATTATTAATACCCCAGTAAGAAAATATCTTGAAGCCCACCAGAAGGTGAACTTATTGTTCCTGCTGTCTTTCATTTAATAACGGATGTTTCTCTAAATAGCTCTGAAATGTAATCACACACATAGGGCTCCCCAGAGAGAGGTAATTCAACCATTAGAGCTTTTCTAAACATCCTACGCGAAAAGGAAATGCATTTGCCTGTAAGTACTCATGCGGCGTTACTGTTTCTGCTGCGTGACTTGGCTGGTCCAGTTTAGATGGGGTGTTGCATTCATGGCTCCAGGGTTCAAAGTCACGCTGGGATTGTGTGGTAAACGCACAGTTGGACCTGGCATGGCCATCAGCTGTAACCAGTAGCTGATCATGTGTTACACAATAATTAAATAGCTCTATCTTTTTTTTTTTTTTTTTTTTTTTGGAGACAGAGTCTTGCTCTGTTCACCAGGCTGGAGTGCGGTGGCACAATCTTGGCTCACTGCTGCCTCCACCTCCCAGGTTCATGTGATTCTCCTCCCTCAGTCTCCCAGCTAGTTGGAATTACAGGTGTATGCCACCATGCCCAGCTAATTTTTTTTTTTTTTTTTTAAGTAGAGATGGGGTTTTACCATGTTGGCCAGGCTGGTCTTGAACTCCTGATCTCAAGTGATTCACCCACCTCAGTCTCCCAAAGTGCTGGGATTATAGGCATGAGCCACCACACCCGGCCTCTGTTTATCATTTTTGAGGCTTGATTATTAACAGGTATACTAATTTCATCTTAAACTACGAATACATCTGGCTTACTCTGATTAGAACAGGACAAACCCTGCCATCCACTGAATAAAGGGGTAGTCATTCTTTTCTATGAGAACATATGCCCAGTTGACCACACTCTGTTTTTATCTTGAAAGCCATGGCTTTCATAGACTGTTTCTGCCAAGGTCTCATTGACGGAACATTCTGCAGTCTTTACCTAGTTTCTGGTGTCGATCTTTGCAGGAGCTGCTGACGTGCTGTGAGGAAGGAAAGGGAGAGATTAAAGATGGCCTGGAGGTGATGCTCAGCGTGCCAAAGCGAGCCAATGATGCCATGCACCTCAGCATGCTGGAAGGTAATGGACCCTCCATACCCCAGTATGCATTTATGCAGTTTCTAATGACTCTTTGTAAATGGATTTCCTGAACCCTAAAAATCCCAGCTTTATGTCTCTGTGTTAGTGGTTAAGAACATGTCTTAAAGAATCAGTGTCATTGCTTTTCTTAAGGACCACATAAAATGCTTCTACACTCGTTGAAAGGCTTTTCTTGTCCCTTCACTGGAAAACAGCCTCTCCACACTCTGGACTCCAGTAGCATTTTGTGTCGCTTGCTGCAGGCCACCTGCTCTCCCTGTTAGGTGGATGGGTAGGTGGGTGTATGGATGGATCAAACCCCAGGACTGTAAAATCCTTAAAAGAATGTGTTGCTTCCCCATCTATGTATCTGTTGCATCACTTGCTAGAGCCTGGAACATAGTATTCACCAGATATTTCCTTGTATCATTGAATTTGGTGCATAACATGGTAAAGAGAAAATTAGATAAATATGTTTCAAAATTATAGCAATTATAATTTTCATAAATGCCTCTGTTTAAGAAAGCTCTTCCTGTGGTGCAAAGCTTGGTTCTTGCCAGGCTACACAGGGTAAGTTATAATCCTGCCCCAAATGCTTTTGCTAGCCTGCGTCTTTATGGGCAACACTGAACATAGGTGCTGCTGTGGGTAATAAGACCCAAAACTCAGAGGCCAAGCAAAACAGATTTTTCTTTCTCTGATATAAAATGCTGATCTGGTATGGCAACCCTTCATGATGTCATCAAGGACTCAGGCTGTGTTCCAGCTAGTTTCTCTCCATTCTAGTTGTTTTTCTGGCTGGCTAGGTCCAGGGTGTTTCAAGACCATGCCAACATTCCATCTAGCAGGAAATGGGGAAGAAGGTCAGGGAGGGAACTCCAGATGGGCAGACACTAGCAGTGGTACCCGCTGCTGTGCTCACTTGCCCAGAGCGTAGGTACCCGGCTGCTTTTAACTGTGCGTGGGGCTGGGAATGGAGTGCTTATTTTGAGCAGCCCTAGTGGGAGCTTCTACTATGAGAGGAAAAGGAGAGAGTGGAAGTCAGGAGGTAACGGGCAGCCTTTGCCCCGGGGCTGGCTTTACTAAGCCCTGGTGGCTTCATAACCAGGTGATAAAGCAGAGCACTTCCATGAAGAGAGGAGCAGTAATGAAGTCCAGAGCCTGATTGATTCATGTGCAGAACGTCACATTCAGAGGAGGGAGGGTGCACCAAGCATGGGCAGCCGGGGACTTCTCCAAGAAGCAAGACCAGAACAGGTCCTTGGAGAAAGGCTGGACCTGAGCAGAATGTCTGGGAAGGATGCTCTGGGCTGACAAAGCAGAGAGAATGAAGACCGAGGCTGGAAAGTAGGTGGGGGCTTAGAGGAGAGGCGGAACTGTTCCAGAGGAGGTTTACGTGGTGGGATGCTGCAGAAGAGGGCTGAAGAGAGGTAGAGGGTGGAACCAAATCTCAACTGTTGCGAAGGCCCACCGGAGGGACAGAACTCGAAGAATAAAGCCTTGAGGAATCACAGAATGTTTTTGAACAAAGGAAAATGTATGTAAAGTGGTGTGTTAGGGAGACTTATCCTCGGTAGGATGGATCAGTGCCATGGCGTCAGAATCAGATGGGAAACTCTCATCTGGGGTTGGTTGTTGGGCATTTTTAAAATGTTGAAAATAGTAATAATGCTTTCTTGTGCATCATTTATTTTTCTTTTAAATTGATTTGCCTCCCTTTTCTCATGTTGTAGGGTTTGATGAAAACATTGAGTCTCAGGGAGAACTCATCCTACAGGAATCCTTCCAAGTGTGGGACCCAAAAACCTTAATTCGAAAGGGCCGAGAACGGCATCTCTTCCTTTTTGAAATGTCCTTAGTATTTAGTAAAGAAGTGAAAGATTCCAGTGGGAGAAGCAAGTACCTTTACAAAAGCAAATTGTTTGTAAGTATAGGCGTTCAGAATTGTAAGTCTAAAGGTAACACAATTGCAGTCTTTTTGCAGGTGGAGAAGAATTGCTCATCGTCTTCAGTTTAACCTCCCAATCTGTCCTGAAATGTGCAAGTCTGAATTGTGGTGGGGTTTTCATCTTTAGTGAATTATTTGCCACCCCCAAGTCCACTAGAGGGTGCTCTGGAGTTTATACATTTAGGAAACTTGCTCTTAAATCCCGTATCTCATAACTGCAGGATAAGAAAACATTTCATAAGTGAAATCATTTATCTCCGGTGTGCTTAACTAGCTTTATAAATAAAATAATCATATCTATGACTAAGTTCTTATTATAATTAACTTTTCAACCATAAACTTTGGAGTATATGGAAACAGCCTTACTGGGTGGCTCACTGTAGACTTGCCATGCTGAGGTTTGATGTTTTTTTTTCCATTAAAAATAAATTTATGAAATATAAATGCATAAGTAAATTTATGGTTGTTTTATAACAGTGACATGTCATTATTAGAGAAAATATACGTAAGCCAAAGTACAGTTTGAAAGATCCACAGCCCCAGCTATGTGGAGACAGCTGCCCCTGAGTGCTTGGCAAATGCGGTGATGCATTTTAATTCATACTTAACCTATCACTGTACTTCTTGGCAAGAGCCACATACCTGCTGCCATGTTGTGACCACTAGCTAGCCTTACCAGCCTCTTTGTGAAACTACGTTTCTGCTCGCTCTCAGAAAAGCCCAAGAGCAGCGTCATCTCTGGATCCCGTGTGCTTCCATCTAACTTAGTGGGTCGTTTCTCAGAGGCTTATTCATGCAGGGTCGCTGGGCAGGGCCGGGCAGAGGGGACAGTGGGGTGGCGCTAAGGAGGAATCATCATCCGGAAAAGAATAGAAAATGCCAAGAAGGTGGGTTTCTTTATGGCAGATCTCTTATAAATACTGGTAGATGTTTGCAATTTGGACAACTTACACATACTTTTTGTGATGTCCATATATAATGAAATTTCTCAAGTAATAAAACGTCTCCAAGTATGGAAATCTTCTGAATAATAATCTGGAAATCCCAAGTCCCAACTGATGGTTTTCATACCATTTTGTTTGGCTTCCGTCCTGTTTGAGGTCGTCGTTTGGATTACAGCTTGCTGACATCATTTTAGGTCACCTTCTGACTGAAAAGAAAACAATGCAACGTTGCTGGCTAGTGATTTCATTAGCTGGCTTGCATCTGCCTTTAAAGACCAAGCTCATCTGTTTTAGCAGCCAATATATCTTCACTTAATTTATCTTTTAGAAGTTAAGATTCCCTCAGAGGCCACCTCTGGAGCTCTGGATGATGAATCACTTCCTTTGCTGGGGTGGAGAATGCATCAGGGGGACCTTGACTATGGGGGAGGAGCTGAAGCTATTGACCTTTCTCTGCATGCTTCCATGTTCTGCATGTATCACAGAGGGACTTCGCCTCTTAGCCGTTAAAATTACCGATCAAGTACTAAAAGCTAATGCTATTGATAAATTGCAAAATAACTAAGCTGTTAAAGCATCATTTGCCCTCTGGGAAGCTGCATCATTAATGCTGAAGAGAACATGGTGGCAGCCCTTTTGCAACCAGGAAAGACTCATTTTGCAGTTTGTTGCTTGTAAGATTGCAAGTAGTCAGA
Source organism: Theropithecus gelada (assembly GCF_003255815.1). Lineage (NCBI taxonomy): Eukaryota > Metazoa > Chordata > Mammalia > Primates > Cercopithecidae > Theropithecus > Theropithecus gelada. The sequence goes on from NC_037673.1 coordinate 14,423,662, forward strand.
TCTTGATTGTCAGATAGGATTTTCACATGTTGGTTGCCTTCCCCTGAATTTTTGCCTATTGACCTGCACTGGGGTCTCCAATAAGAGACGCTCACAGGAAGTGAAGGACGAAACCAGTGACCTGTAGCCCAAGAACACAGTGTCCTCATTATAACTCACACGACAGCTGAGATCACTAGCAAAGTTCTTATAACCTAACATGGCCACAAGTAACCACAACTTGTTTCCTTGGTCTCTGTTCTGCATCCTTCCACAATTTTACTGTCACCTAATTATATAATTGTCTTTTTGTCCAGACCTCAGAATTGGGTGTCACAGAACATGTTGAAGGAGACCCTTGCAAATTTGCACTGTGGGTGGGGAGAACGCCAACTTCAGATAATAAAATTGTCCTTAAGGTATGTTCATTTGAAACTCGAACTGTGCTGTGTGAAATGTTTACTGTGGCCAGCCATGCTTGCTTTTCCGTTGTTAAAGTATACTGGTTTTCATATTATTTTATTATTATTTGTTGGTGGTGGGGTGTGTGTGTGTGTGTGTGTGTGTTCTATTCAGATTGGTGACTACCTCAAAAAGAATAGTGGAATAAATTCAGTTAGATGTTCTGGTGATGAAACAATTTGAGCTGAACTTTCACTTGACTCCTGAAAGGGCAAATGAAGTAAGGTCTTTTTAAACTTCTCCCATTCTTCTAGTCTGGGAATTCATTGACTCTATAAGAGATGCCGGAAGTCAGGGTACAGGAGGAATGAGATACCAACAACTCTCATTGCGCACTTGACATTCTGTTTCAAAAGGAAAAAGTCACCTGGTGCATTTGTGAGGACCTGCGACAGGAAGTTGAGGCCAGCCATACCCACAGTCCTTACAGGGTCGTCAGCTCTGTGGCTTAATCGTTTGGGGACAGAGGGAAAGAGGAATGATTATTAGTGACAGGGTTTGATACTGTTACGATTTAAAATTCAAAACCACTAGGGATGCTTTAGGTTATATAGTCTTTGGAGGAGGAAAATATCTTGGAATATTTGATTTGAACTCTTTGTTTTGATTATACTAACCTCTCCTGGGAATGGTCAAGAGCTCTGAGGTTGTCTTATGTATTTCCCTCCTCTGTGTTTGAGAAAATACAGATGGAACTTTTGGAGCCATCTGGAAATGCCATCAGCGGCTTTGGGATGTTTGGGGGATGGTGGAGCTAAGGTTTGTAGAATACTGGGAGATGAGCCAGAGTGTAATGGGACTCTGGTGTATGAACCTGCATGTCACCCCTTGTGTCTCTTGCATGGCTTTTCATCTCTTTGGAATTTTCAGTGACTGTGAGTTACTCCCCTGTACATCAACCTTCTAGATTGTGTTCTTCAGTGGAAGCCATTGTATTCGTAAGATCTTTGTTCATTTGTAATAGTGGGTTGTTTTGCAGTGAATATGTGATTACCAGCCCAATGTGTTCTGGCTAGTACTGGCATAAAGCCCTGTTTGATATAAATTGCACTGATGGCTAAATTTAAATAACTGTATTTTCTTCCTAAGGCCGAACATTTTAAGGTATACTCGAAACCTGAAAACTTGCAATTTGTATAAACCACTTATCCAGGCTAGCTACAGTGGCAGATGCCAAAAGGTGCTTCCAAAAAATAGTGACAGATACTTTAGCCAGATCTGGACTTTCATTTAGGATGTCACAAAATGCTCATGGTACCATTGACAAATAAGACCTTTCTCAGGCTTTGCCAGATAAAAGTTTTCTTGGGAATTTTGGGTAATACCTTTCTGACTTCCAAGGAGAAAGTAGAGGAAATGATACTCTCATTAATTTCAGGGATTACTGCGGGGCGTTGGTGTAGTGAGGCAGGCGATGGTGATGGTGGGAATGGTAGTGTAATGATGGTGTAGGTGGAGGTGGTGGAGACAGTGTGGTGGTGGTGGCAGTGAAGGTTTAGATGGCAGTGAGGTTGGAGATGGTGGTGATACGGATTTTGGTGGTCACGGTGGTGTAGATGGTGGTGAGAGGGTAAGGGTGTAGATGAAGGTAGTGGTATAGATGTGGTGATGGGGGTACTGGTACAGATGGTGGCAATGGTGTAGATGGTGGTGATGAGGGTATAGATGGTGGTGGCATAGACTTTGGTGGTAAGGTTGTAAATGGAGGTCATCGTGTAGATTTTGGTGGTAGTGGTAGTACAGGCAGTGGTAGTGTAGATGGTGGTGAGGGTTTAGGTGTTGATGGTGACGGCATAGATGGTGGTGGCACAGATTTTGTTGGTCTAGATGGTGTGGTGAGAGTGTAGATGGAGATGATTTAGATTTTGGTGGTAGTAAGATTGGAGATGGTGGTGAGGTTACAGGTTGTGGTGAGGGTGTAGGCAGTGGTGGAAGGAGAGGTATCGTGCTGCTGGTGTGCTGATGGTGGTAGAGAACATGATGGGAATGGTGGTAATGGTGATGATGATGTCCTAGTAGTTGTAAAACAGAATTTTGGTTATTTTCACTTCTCTAGTCTGGAAAGGAGAATTTTATTTTTAAGTCTTAAACAGATTGTGACTACCCAGAGTATGAAATGAACTATCCCCTCTCTTAGCCAGGTAGGACCTGTATTTAGTACTTTACCTCAATTACCTTTCTCTTACTACTTCTGAAAAATGGACATCTTTTTTCCTTGTTTAATTTCTTCAAGGTTAGGAGAATTACTCTCTGTAAGTGTAACGATCAATTCATATGAGAATTTTCTTTATTTCTCAACCATATTAACAGTTTTCCTCAGCTGTTTTCAAACTCTGCCAGATGTTCTTTTGTGGGGACTTCTCTTTAGTTAACCTTCCAAATACTTTTATCAGGCATTTAAATTCCAACTGATTTATAGTTTTTAGAAAAGTTTCTTCTCCTGAGTCACTTACTTTGCACACCCATTCCCTGGTCCCCTTGCCTCCTTCCGCCCCCCTCCCCAGAAGACATTGGTTTTCCTGCTGTCCTATGTCACTTGGGGAAGAGGGAACAAGAGGCTGCCTTTGCCCATCATTTTTTTCCCTGTCACTACCTGTTAGTAACATTAAAGACATGTCCTCTGGTTAAAACGGTTCCTATAGAAAGAGGGTGTTTAATTTTAATTTCCTTTCCCAACATGGGCTTTGATTTTCTGTTTTCAAAAACAGGATACACAGTGAGAAATGCTGGCTACTCCCCGCTTTGTGACCTCACCTGCGATGAGTTATGACAGTTAGGGGAATTATAACTGCAGGGAATTACGCTGATATCACAGGAGGTTGATACTTTCTGTGAGGAAATTAGAAAGCTGTTAGTAAGGCCCAGAACATGTAGAAAGAAAGAAAAACAAAAATACCTCCTTTGAGGGAGAGTTTAAGAAAAAGTCTGGATCAAGTGATGCCGTACGTGCTCACTCTGCAGGTGCTTGCTGAGAATCTAGTCTGTGTCGTTCTCAGAGGACATTTCTTCAGAGTTCTAATGGAGTCGAGGTGAATCTGCCATCGGGGATTGGCAGTTGGTGAGCTTGTGACATTGGGCACATTTCTTCTGTCCACACCTCTGTTGCTCATTTATGAGACAAGGCCGAGGGAGTCTCCCACCCACAGGGCCCTGACGGGAGTGGATGACAGCATGCGGGAAGCCCTCGGCCAGGCACAGGGGGCTGGAGGTGGCGGCAGCTGCACCGCTGTTCCTGAGTCCAACAGAGGAGGCCACAAGGCTATGGAGATTTGTTCAGTTTCCTGCTGGCAGTTTGCCCGCTGCTGACCAGTGCACAGTGTTTGCATCAATAGCCTCAGAGGCGTTTTGGTGGCGGTGAGGGTGGCTGTGTTGGTTTATTTGCCCAGGGCTGCTTAAAAGGTCTTGGGACTGGAGAATGATGGATTATTGCAATAGTCAGAGATCTGGAGTAATACACATGCTATAAAACAACAATGGTTCTGATGCAAACATATTTTTTAATAGTCATTTGATTTGGTAGCAGATTAAAGATAGGATGTGGTTGCTTTTCTGCTGAAAAGTCATTTTGAAAAAAAACCTGGGTGTGGTTAGCGCAAGTTCTGGAAAGGGCTCTTCCATATCCTAAGCAACACTAACACCTTGTTAAGGCTTCCAGTATAGAGAACAAGCAGGACTGGATAAAGCATATCCGCGAAGTCATCCAGGAGCGGACGATCCACCTGAAGGGAGCCCTGAAGGAGCCCATTCACATCCCCAAGACCGCTCCCGCCACAAGACAGAAGGGAAGGAGGTGCGTGCCTGGGCGCCCCTGGAGGTTTGTGAATGTGGGGGGGGAGGGGCGAGGCGGTGTTAGCTCACCCTGCTTCAAAAATCATTTCTCTCAAACATTTTGAGGAATGTGTTTTGAAAACTGCCATTTGTGGATAACATCGTTCTTAGTAATGAAACTGCTTTGTCAAAGATACGAGCTCCTGTTGGCTTAGAGTAAACGAAGGGCTGTAATACGCAAACCCCTCATTGTTTTGCCTTTCTCACCCCAAGCACCATACAGGGCGCATGTCTAAGCCATGCACATGGCCTTGGATAAGTTATAAAGCATCGAGATGTTGTTGTTTTCTCATTTTTAAAATGGCAACAATCATATCAACTATATTTTATGATGATGGGAATCCAACAGGATGATATATTTTAAACACTCAGCACAGGGCCCAGCAGAAAGCCTGTGCTTGGGGTAAGGTGCCTTAACCATTGTCCACATCCTGGCAGCAGCAGACACTCGTGAAGGCTGATATGCACCTCATTAAACAAACCAGTTGCTTCTCCAGTGACTGGCAGCTAGCTCAGCAGCGTCAGGAACTAAAAGTTTCTTTGCACCGCCAGGGATGGAGAGGATCTGGACAGCCAAGGAGACGGCAGCAGCCAGCCCGATACGATTTCCATCGCCTCGCGGACGTCTCAGAACACGCTGGACAGCGATAAGGTGAGTCGTCGCCAGCACTTTGTGTGTGGCGGGGAATGTGGCCGGTCTCTGGCTGAAGCAGCCCCCTCCTTTCTGTTACTCACCGTTTGTCGTCAACATTTTCAAGCAGTTGATACGTGCCAGGAGTGGTGCCAGGATCCTCTCTCTGGTGGGGCAGAAACTTGGGGGATTGGGGTGAGAAGACTTGAACCCTGAGGATTCAGGAGAAATCATTCAACTCTTTCCATCCTACCCTTTGCCAGTGCCAAGGGTGTTACAGGACATTCGAGGGCAGCATACTTAGGCTTTTTAATCTTACTCCTAAGCAGAAGAACCTATCGTTTAAAATAAAATCCTACACAGAACGCCAGCGTATGTTTTAATTTGGTATCTTTAAGCTGGACAGCACCCCTCCAGCAACTAGGAGAGACATAAGATAAAAATAAAGAGTGTTGCCTACAGGTTCTGGGGGTCACACGGCACCCCCAAGGACAGGGAGCATGCGGGGACAGAGGAGTCCTTGGGCCAGGCTCCTTATTGGGTCCAGAACGTTGTCCACACAGGTTTGGCACAGGGCGTGTCAATCAGTGGGCTTAGAGCAAGCAGGCATGAGTTTCAGGAGGTCATTCTGTGACTAGGAAGTTGTCACTCTGGCATATCTGCACAGTCCATATGAGGTGCGAGTGTCGGCAGGGCCAGTTAAGCAGGTTTTATGTGGCTGTCCCTTAAAGGAGCGATCACCAGAAGGAAGTTCTGTGAAGCAGAGATCGGGACCGACCACAATAAGGGCCTGGGAGGACATGCTCCTGGTATGAGAAAGTCCAGCTTGTCTGGGTTCAGAGTGATGTCAAGGCAACGTAAAATAGTAAGAACTCACAGCAGTGTAGAAGCAGAGCTGCTCTGATGGAAGTGGGGGCTGTGGCCCTGGGATGCCCTCTCAGAACCATAGGGTGCAGCAGAACATAGAAAACCTGCCCTGAAATTGGCAACAGTGATGACCACTGTGAGCTAGATCTGATTTTTATCAAAAAAGTTTGTATAGGTTTATCTTCTTCAAAAGCAGTCGAGAATATCTCATGATTTTGTCTGATATAATCCAAAAAACCCACAAAGTAAATTGCTAGTAGAATTTGGATTCCTAGGTTTACGTGATGGACAAAAGACAAAATGTTCTCTGTCAGAGCCAATGGGGAACACTGATCTTAGTGAAGTCGTCTGTTCCTGCCAAGATGAGTGTGTTCTGTTATGTTCCTAGAATGCTGGACTGAATTCTTTTTTAAAAAATTGACAGTAAATAGGGTGTTTGTTTATCAGCCCAGAATTACTGAGCTTCTCATTCTCCAATGCAAGTCGGACCTCATTTCATGAGACCTTTGTCCCCATCATGAGACCCGCGAGTCTGTTCTCTGCACATCATTTCCGCAGCCCACTCGTTGGTAGGAAGGACCAATGCCCTGACCTCACTGTCCTTGGGAATTGCTTCAGATGGAGGACAGAGTCCAGTATTTGGAAGGTTATTTCCGTGGCACATCTTTTAGTCCCAGACTGGCCTTTTCTCGCTTGGTTTTGCAGAAGGATTCATGATACTTAATGTTCTAGTTTCTAGGACAGGAGTAAGTAGATTTAAAATACTGCTCTGCTGCAGTGATTTCATTTTCAATATCCTAGTTTAAGTGATTAGTTTTTTTCTCATTATACTTTTTGGGTCACTAAATAATAGATCCTAGGACTTAGAGTGGTTAGAATGACAAGACCAGAGAATAAAAAGAATTTATCATTTTATTTTGTTCAAGGCCCTATGTACTGGCATTCAGCAAATATTTCTTGGCATGTAGTAAAAAGAAATAAGATAAATGACATGTTCAGGCATCTGGTACCTAATAGCATTTCTCCCCGAGACCCCACCTATGGCCATTGAGGTTAAAAAAATAAAGTTTGAGCTTGGAAACACTTTGTTAGAGTAATATTGATCATTTTTTAAATTTTATTTTACTTTTTAATAAAGTAATCAAGGGGATTGTCTGGTGAATTTACATGAGGCTGCCACCTGAAGGGAAAGTCGAATCATAGTTGCTCAAGTGTGTGGGAAAGGGGCCTGCATTCAGGGTGTTTCCAGACCGTTTGAGATCACCATCAAGCCCCACATCCCGTTCTTATAAGACAAACTCCTAGAGGTCTGCTCTGGATTTACCCTAGACATGAGTTCAAAAGTTTATTCTTTTAAAAAAAAGTAAATTTTTTGAATGAAATTGCTAAAGAACTAAGTGGAAAAGTTAGCTTTGGAAGGTTCCTTTTTTGGAAGTTGGTCTAAGAAGCAAGGCTAACTTGTTTGCTCGGGTAGTTTACAGATAAATGGGTGCCTGGGAGTCTGGAAATGACCCCCCTATCCAGGAGGGGGCTCTGGAGTCTCCAGTTCATTATTCCAGACAGAGTTACTGGTGCCACGACTCATCTCCTGTGTGTGGAGAATTCCTTGGCTGGTACCCACATCCTCTGAGCCCCAGCACAGCCCTGGCCCCTAAGGCGCATGGCTGATTAGGATTCCCCAGCAGCTTGAACAGAACTAAGTCTCTATCGTGGAGTTAGGAGTGGTGAAATTAGCATGACTTCACATCTGTTATAGCATAATAGGGAGGGCTTATGTGAACTGGGAATACAGCAAATTATATTTGTATCCAACGAGAGAGGAAGAATAAATCACTACCAGAAAAGTATAGGTTTGCCAAAAACAAAAACAAAAAAAAAACCCCACAAAAGCATAATTTTACCCTAGCAGTCCACTAGGGTATGAAAATATTAAGAAAACTCCCTATGAGTTACTCTTATCTGTGAAGATATTTTACCAGTTTCTCTTGACCTCATCTGATGTGTTGTCCCTAAACTTCACTCCTGAGCTCAGAAATCCCTGAAGGGTCTCTCCTGCCAGTTCCACCGTCACCTCCCTGGCCCTGCTCCTGGGAGGCTCTTTCTTACCGAGGACCACAGCCTGCCATGCAGCGACGCTCTCCCTGGTATTCTCATGGTTGTTAACCGTCTTGAAGGAATGGCACTCCAGACTCAGTTTCTTAGACAGGCCTGGAGAATTTTCTTAATGCCACTTGCTGAGAGCATCGGTCCTTAGTAGGCTCTAAAGAACAGAAAGGATGAAATGTCGTCTCATGAGAACAGAACCACAGGGGATGTCTCTTCCGTTCTGGAGACCTGCATTTGGGATTAAACGGTGTATGAGACTTGCCAATAAGTCAGAATTTGGAATTTGGAGAGGACATACCCATACAGCCTTACCAAAAAGAAGGTGCCCTTTTGCTCCCCATGTGTGCCTGCGTTTGTGGGTGCTCTGCTTTTGTGAGGTTTTCTCTTGGCCATCTCCCTCCTTATGCCTCTCCAGTAGAACAGTTGAGGGTCAGTAGATGACTCAAAAATACATTTTGAAAATCAGGGACTCCATCCTTTCCCTAGTCAGTTTGCAAAATGCCCTGTCCCTCTGAACTGGGCTTAACCAGCAACCCCATCTCCGGGAACAGTAATTTTCCTGAGTCTCAAAGGTCTTTCTGCCCTATGTAGTTTAAGTTTAAGCAGCCTCTGATAGCGCAGGCAGATGGATCTGGCAAGGGAAGTCACTTAACGACATTCTGCCTGTTTGACTTAATTTATGATGTCTGTTATTAGTTAGTTGTTATCATAAAATTTGGTTTCATTTCAGAAACTGGGTGGGGGGATGTTTTTGACTCGGCCTCTTGGAGAATTCTGAAGGCAAAAGTTATCTGCCAGGGCTGTTAGTAATTCTCAGATGAGGCACACAAGGTTTAGGGAGAGTCTGAAGGAGGGGCCCTAGAGACGCCCTCTTTCCAGGGAGCACTGTCAGCAGAGCGGGGTTAGCCGGGCCACGGCCATGAGCCACAGACCCCAGCAGCACGTTTCCTACTTTGAAAACATCAGTTTTAAAATATGCCTTCTCTTTGTTCCAGAAGTAAGTTTAATACTGATTCTTGCTGATCTCCATGGTACTTTTAGCCTGATACAATGATCTTATGAAAATATAATTTGGATTCCAAAGAAATCAAGCGCTTTCCAGATTCTTATCTCATCTGTTCTGAGTGCATCTCCCTGCGGTAGGGAGGAGAGCGCTGAGCCAGGCCTGGGGCACTGTGGAGAACCAGGCCCTCTGCAAGGCCTCCCAGCAGCAGAGGGCCACAGCCAGACACGGAACATGCATTTAATCATCTGTCATTTTCCAGGCCTTATTATTTCATGCAAGAGCTGAACTTGGAGCTCAGTATTTCTACTAAAGATGCATCTTTAAAAAATGTTTTCCCTGTCTTTCCCTTATTAGTCTGTGATTTATAATCATTTAACTAAAATCCATATTACAAAGGAAATAGAAAACGTGGGACTCAAACTGTGTTGTAGAGCAAAGCATCTTGAGGCCAACATGGAGAAATGGCTGAGCTGAGCTGAGGTATCCTGTGGAAAAGCCGGCCCGAGCCAGCAGGGCCCAGGTGTGAGCTGTCTTTCGAATCTAAAGCCGTATGGTTCTTATTTCTAATGAGTGAGAAATTCCATTGAGACTGATAACTTCGTGTGGAACCCCCTTCCCAAGCTTATAACCATGAGTATATGGATTCATGTATTTAAAAACATAACTGGTTTCAGTCACACTTTTTTTTTTTTTTTTTTAAATTCCTGAGGCAGGGTCTCACTCTGTCGCCCAGGCTGGAGTGCAGTGGTGTGATCAGCGTCACTGTAGTCTTGAACTCCTGGGCTCAAGTGATCCTTGCCTGGCCCCCCAGGTAGCTAGGACTATAAGTGTACACTACTATGTCTGGCTAGTTTTGTTTTATTTTTGTAGAGACAGGGTTGCACTGTGTTTCCCAGGCTGTTCTCAAACTCCTGACCTCAAGCAATTCTTTTGCCTCAGCCTCTCAAAACGCTGGGATTATAGTCGTGAGTCCCACTGCATCCAGCCAGTTTCAGTTATTCTTAATGAAGCCTTAGCACTATGTTGGAGACATGAGGTTCTATGTATTGTTTTTTCTTTTCTTTCTTTTTTTGAGATGGAGTCTCACTCTGTCTCCCAGGCTGGAGTACAGTGGCACGACCTTTGCTCACTGCAGCCTCCACCTCCCAGGTTCAAGTGATTCTCCTGCCTCAGCCTCCCGAGTAGCTGAGATTACAGGCACGTACCACCACACCCAGCTAATTTTTGTATTTTCAGTAGAGACGGGGTTTTGCCATGTTGACCAGGCTGATCTCGAACTCCTGACCCCAGGTGATCCACCCGCCTTGGCCTCCCAAAGTGCTGGGATTACAAGCATGAACCACCATGCCCGGCCGAGGTTCTGTGTATTTTAAAATTTAGAAAAACAGTCAGCTCTTTCTGTCAAGTGACGTTCTACACTCCAGGAACTTGGTTGGACTTACGTAAATTGCAGCGACGAGGCAGTATGTAAAGTAGCTAATGCCAATACATTTTGAAATATGGCCTAATTCAGCGTCTTGAGTAAGGGTATATATCTATCTACCTAATGATGCTTGCATTCAACCTCCTGAGGTTGTCTTGCAATCCCGCATTCTGCCTCTATTCCCCGCATGGAAGGCGTAGGGCGGCGTGGCCAGGCACAAAGGTGCCCCGCACCTTCCCTTCTGACTGGAGCTACTCAGAGAGGAGGCTCTCTGCCTCCTGGCCAGCCCAGGGCTCCGAGTTTCCCAGGACCTCAGATAAGTTTGCCCCATGTAAGCATGAAATTGAGTCATTTAATTCAGAAGCCTTTTCCACAGGATGGTGCTGGTTTTAACATCCTTTATAAAGAGCACTCCCAGCCGCAATTGACCTTCCTCTGCTCAGAGTATACATGGCAGTGGCATAGCATGTACAGCACACCTAAGAGCAGGCGATCAAAAGCGAGGATGTACCCACCAGCAAACCTCTGGCCGCTACCTCAGCAGCTGGTGGTCTTGGGCAAGTCACCTCACCTCTTTGAGCCTCAGTTTCCTCATCTGTAAATGAAGATGATAGTACTGCTCACGTATAATGTATTTAGATCAGTGTCTCACATGTTCTAAGCATTGAATAAATATTCAGTTTCTGCGTCTCCATTATACAGATGGCTTCCTCCTGCCTCACTCGGGCTGTTGGCCGCCATTGCTGCTGTTGCAGGTTACTGTCAATTTCAGCCTCCCCTTTCCTTCATCTGCACTCTCGTGGGGCTACAGTGGCTCTAGCTGTTGATTGTATTGTACTCATTAGGAACTGGAAGCTGTCCTAAGAATGAAATGCTATACTTCAGTGCCTGGCCTGATGAATTGTGGTGGCTCAACTGCAAAATTCTGTGTGTGGAATGGGCACAGTTACTGCAGAAGCAGGAGAGTCTTGCGTAAAGCACCTTTCCAATTCATCCTAGCTGCATGCGTATACGGTGACCTCATACGCAAAGGGTGGGTTCATTTATTCTCAGATATGTATTGGTCACCCACTGAGTGCCATCCCCATGATAGGTGTTCGGCGCACAAGAATGAATGAAGGAGACAGAGCCCCAGTCCCCTGGTGAGCTCTGAGTGATAGATTTGGTGTGACATCTGCTTCCTTCTTTTACTCATCTTTGTTTTCTGGTTTTCTAAGTGATGTGGCTTTTTGTAGTAGTTTTTAGATGAGTTTTTTAAGTTCTCACATAAAACCACAAACTGAATGTCGTCTTTGATCATTTCAGTTACCCAATCAGAAAAGCAAAATCCCCCAGGCAGAAGTAGAAGCCTCAGTTCTAAGAAAAGACAGATTTTGTTTAAAGTTTGGTTCGAAATGTTACAAGTTAAGTGTTTGTAAAATAGTAGAGCACTGAAAAGTGCTTTTTAATGTGAATTTTACACAATATGATCAAAGTTACAGTTGGAGACAGTGATAAAGTTATGATTCAGACTCAAAGCAGGTGTTTATTCTGGTTGCTCTTCCTGGCGAGGGCCGAGTCAGCTGGTTAACATTAGCTGGTTGAGGTCAGCTAGTTAATGTTAGATCTCAGATCACCGTCCCTCCATGAAAGACAAAAAGAGGTATTTCAAATTAAGTTTCCTGAATAAAAATTGCTTTGGTCACTCAGGAAATACAGCCAACAGGTTTCTTGGGTTAAATTGTCCTAAGAAGCTTCTTGCTTCCCAGAGCCTAGGGGAGTACACTAAGGGAGGCAGATGTTTTTCAACTGTTTGCTTCTTCCCCACGCTCGTTCCCTTCTCCACTTCATAGCCAAAAAGGGTTTACCTGGCACACCTCGGGGCCGCCTGTAGGGCCTGCACAGCACCTCTGGCATTTCTTACTGGGATATGCTAAAAGCAAGAATACAACATTGGTCCAGGTGAGCTTCTGTGAACCCTTGAAGCCTAATGCATGGGAGCTGTCTTGTCTCTGATTTGCCTAACCTTTTTAGTTGTATCTTCCAATGCATGTATGTAACATAACACACTCAAGTCTTCCAAGATCAATTTTCACATCAGAAAAGCAGTGTGTGAGCAGGTGAGTAGACAGTGGAGGGACTGGCATCCTCAAACACTGTCCTCACTCATTCTTTTGCAGGTACAGTGTTGAGTATGGTAAGCTGCTGGTTTTGAAAATGTTTTTTCTCATGGATTTTTGTTGTTGTTGTTTATTTTAATTGTGGTTAAAAAAATGCAATATAAAGTTTCTGTCTTAACCATTTTTAGGTCCTCACAGGTTTCTTTCTGTGCCCCTAGTGTATCAGAGCCTATCACAATCGTCCTCCTCTTTTAAACTCTTAAGTGGCAGGTTTTAGTGAACACTTCTTCTTGGAATTTGGCCTTATGTAAAGCGGCTTTGGCGTTGGCGTGAGCACGGAGGGCCTGTTGTTCACGTTAGAATGGCTGCTGATCAGCCCCGGTCTCTGTGAAGTTGCCCTGTGGAGAAGCTTGGGTGGGTGAGAGCCTGGGACATAATAGCATTTGTTAGGGAAATTGTTCTGGCTGCCTATAGTTGCTCTTTTTTGGTAACCATTGCTAGTAATAGCACTGTACTCTCTAATTCCCTCTAACCAAGTAATCGTTTTTTGGCCTACTCTGTGTGAAACCTTCACAGAACCGCAAGACCCTTTTGTGAGGTTTCTGAATGACTGAACTCTAGTGGGCTGTAGGATGTGACGGTTCACGGGAGTTAATACACTTTGTTCTTTAGGGGAAAATGGCTTTTATTAGGCTACATTCCCCTTTTGCTTTTGAATTGCTCTCAGAAAATTGGTCAGAACCCACCTGCAATTGATCTTTTACCACATTAGACTCTTTTTCTTGAAGTGGAATTGTTTGCAGCGAAGACTGCATAACCCACCACACAGTCCTAGAGAGCCCCCTCTTCCTTAGGCAGAGCTTGCCCCAGAACCCATCGCGGAGCTTGGTGATTCAAACCAGGTGTCGCCGCTGTCTATCAAGAGCCGTATGTTCCTGAGCCACACAGGCCTTGTTGTAGTGTCCAGGGTGGGGGTGTTCTGAGGGGCAAAGGAAGACATGACAGCTCGCAGTGTGAAAAGTCCTCGGCCACGGCTCTTTTTAGTTACAGCCATTAACTGCGTTCGTGCAGGACGATGATATGACATGGTTTCTTTGGAAAACATGAAAAGTAGAGTTCTGTTCTGTGTGGTAATTGTTGAAGGTTCACATGCTTGCAACCAGAGATGAGTATTTCATTCTCTCGGGTGAAACACAGTAAGTTGTTTATTTTCAGTCATTCTGGAAAGAATTCAGGAAAGGAACCGATTTGATTTTGCTAATTGTCCATATGTCTGGGCCTAAAGAGGGACATGGTGTAGTCTTTGGAGGAGGCACATCAGCGGCGGGTCCCTGGTCCTGGTCCAATTAAGGCTGTTTTGTTGTCATGCTTGTTAGTCACCACATTCATTTTTTTAATAGTGAAAAGTTGGAAGGTTTTTAAAAAAATCTGTCTTCTGATATGAATCTCACAAGTGTTAATGTGAGTCATGGAAAGTGAGATTTTCACAAATCGCAATCCTAAATTCAGTGCATGTGGTGGGAGCCCATGATAGAAACCCACTAACTATATAGAAGCAACAAAGATACTGTGAGAACTCACACAGAATAAGGTTAGAAAGAGAAGGAAATTTTTAAACTAGATAAATGAAATGGTAACTCTTTCAACGGGGGGTAGAAATTCTCTGAAAGCCAAGACCTCCGTCAGACGTAACATACAAGATAGTGGCTGAATGTTTTCTAGTTTGGAGTTTAATTTTTCTTAAAAAGCAGTGACGGTTTGCATTGCTTCCTCAAAGTAGTTATTACAAGTCTTTTGTACACAAAAAAGTTTTTTTTGTTTTTTTTTTTAATTAGCAAACCTGGTTTCAAAGATGTTTTGTAGCAAGAAGTTAAAAATACTGAAATGTGAGCATTGAGGCACATCCACAGGACAGCTTTTCTCTGGACTGGAAAACACCCATCTAATCCTCCCCTTAGTGGTGTGGGTCCCCTCTTTTTGGGTAAAGCCACTTGATTTACTGGGAGATAGGAAGATTTTTAAAATAATTGTAGTGCCGTTTGAAATATTATTCTGTTGTTGGATTTTCTTAACAAGTTCTCAAAAGCCTTTAAAAAGGAATTTTAACTCTGTATATGATTCTTTGGCAGAACATGCTTGATTTTTATTTCTAATGTCCTGTCAAGTACACAGATGTTTCCAATAGTTTTTGATTACTCTTTAAGGGCCTAAGAAATCAGTGCCAGAAATAAAGTCTAGCTTAATCCTCCTTCCTGGGCAGCCCCTCCCTCCCCTTCCCACCCTTCCCCCACCCGCAACCCATGGCTTTGAGCCGTCTGGAAAATTAATAAGACTCTGGAGAATGAGGCAGCCAGAGGGCAGGTGATGAGACAGTGCACTTCCCAGCGTCTGGGAGTGGGGGCTGCTGGAAGAATGTCAGGGAAGCCCCGTGGGTTTCTGCCGGGAGCTTCTCACATGCACCCAGTGAAGCAGCAGGTGGCATCACTGGGGAGCTCTAGCCAGACCCAGAGGCCTGGGAAGGGCGGGTCCAAGGGACCATGGCAATCTGGACCCTCCTTCGGGGCCTGCAGACCGGTCCTGTGTTCCTGGAACAGGAAGCACCCCAGCTGTAAGTCACAGGACTAACCACTCCATGAGTGTGGTTCTGCAAGGAAAGTTCTTTTCCAGGCTGGGCCTCTACCTTTGAACTTTTAACATTAGCATCTTTGATTGTTCAGAGACCTGTAACATTTAGCATGGGTTTTCCACGGAGAAGCTTGTAAGATTGAGAAGGGGTTTTATGAAAACTTTCCTTGTGGACTCGCAAAGCTGATTCACTTTGTCGATACTGTGCTTCATGATGGGACAGTTCGGTTTTGTTTTGATCTTTGTGGTTGTCTAGTGGACATGTGTTTCTTATTCTAAATATCTGAACTTTCTCTTAAAAGATAGCCTCCCACAACAGGAGGGTAATCAACAGCACAGAGCATGGCAGAGGCTCCCGGAGGTCCTCAGCACAAGGGGGCGGCCCCAGAACACAGCGCGAGTGTGAGCCATCGGAGGATGCGGACTCCTGGGTCTCTGGGTGTAGGCTTGTGCCCAGTGTGGGCTTGCGCCTAGTGGAATGTTTCCCAGCAGGAGGCTGGGCCATTCCCTCCTCGCCTTCTCTCACTCCCACAGCCGGCCCCATAGCCCGCAGCACACTCTTGTGTGCCTTTGGTTTGTCTGGGCTACTGCCCTTTAGCAGGAGGCAATGGAGGAGAGCTGAGCGGCTGCAGGCTAAGCGCAGGCAGAGTGAGCTCCTGAAGCCAGTGAGGAAAATCCAGGCTTCGTTTCGGGTTTTCAGATGCAGTGCCTTCATTTTTCGAGCTATGTGTCTTTTCTTTTTCATTTCACAAATATTTGAATGCTAGCTGGATGCAGAGCACGGTGCGAGGCAGGCTGAGGAGGAGTCCCACTCCTAACCGCTTCTCTAAGCCACATGCCTACCACCATTGGCACTGGGGGACTCAGGGTGAGTGTGCCCAGCCCCATCTCCGCCCTCCTAGTCCAAGGATGGAAAGTTCACAGAAGAGTGGGGTGAACCTGCTTCTGGTGATGAGGGCAGACACACACATGTGTAACTCCAGGCACGGCTCACTTCAGAATTGAGGTGCCATGGAGGACAGGCACGAGAGGGACCTCTTAGAGCCAGTGGGGAGCTTAGAATAGAGGGGACGTGGGGGCTTTCAGCAAAAGGGATGGTATGGGCCACTTACAGGCAGGACCCCTCAGGAGGAAGAAGGAGGTGCTTCTGGCCGCTGGGGGGACTTTTGCATCCTATGCTAAGGCCTTTGTGTGTGAGGGTTTTGCATAAGAGGATGATGTGTTTTTAGAAGGTCTCCTGCCAGCAGTGTTTAGATGGCTTGGAAGGAGAACCTGGAGTCTGTCAGCGAGGCCGCTCAGGAGCCCCTGTGGGATCCAGTGAAGTGATTGGTATGGGAGTGCGGAGAAAGGAAGTGATCGGAGAGCTGCCCAACGTCTGCTCCACAGCATTTGGAGGGAGGAGAGTGGGGTTTGTTTAGCTTGAGTGACTTGATGGTGATACTGTTACCCAAAAGGCAACACCAGAAGAAAAAGAGAGTTGGGGGTGGGAGGGCATCATGAGTCATGTCCTAGACTCTGCACTGGGGGGCCAGGGAAGCATCCAGTTGCTCAGCAGGGACCGGAAGCCGTCCGCGGTTGGGACGCGAGCGTGGGAGGAGTCAGCTTGAGGGTGTGGTGGAAGAGCCCATGCAGGGGGACAGTGGAGAAACAGCAGAGACAGAACCTGGGACAGTGCAGAGACCAGGAGCTGCTCTCAGGA
This sequence comes from Theropithecus gelada, assembly GCF_003255815.1. Lineage (NCBI taxonomy): Eukaryota > Metazoa > Chordata > Mammalia > Primates > Cercopithecidae > Theropithecus > Theropithecus gelada. Next base: position 14,440,387 of record NC_037673.1, read on the forward strand.
TTCTTATGTAGAAAAAAAACGAAAAGATTCTTAGGTAGGAGGGATGTTAATGAGCACATGAGCCCTGTCCCCACGGAGTTTACAGTCTAAGGGAACACACACCAGGGCTCAGGCCATCTGAAGCAGACAGTCATGAGAAGACCATGCACTTGTTTTACCGGCGGAGGCCATGGGGTATGTGTCGTTAGAGAGTTTATGGATGAGCTTCTAAGGCCCGGAAGAGTTTCAGCAGGCGTAGGTGGGAGTGAGCGTGGTAAAAGGAGAGAAGGAGGGAAAGGAACGTCAGGCTGGAGGAACCGAAGGCCAGAAAATCCAGGACCTCTGGGAAACGAGCCAATGTCTGCAGAGCCTGTGGTGGCTGCTGCGTGTTGAGGCCTGGAGTAGGGGAGCCTAGAAGGAATCTGAGGGCAGACCACAGGGCCTCGGGAGTCACACCAAGGGGAGCCCTGGACAAGCAGGAGGGGGCGCTGGAAGGATTCTGAAGACAGGCAGGCATGCTTTGCTTCGGTTTCAGGGTCGTAGCACATTGCCTGTTCAGTCCCATTCTTGTGGCTGCGTCCTTCCTGACCCAAGGGATGCTTAAAGAGCCTGCATACTCCAAAGCATGGGACACCCAACACTGGGTCGGAACAGAAATTTGGAGCAGAACTTTATCTCATTTTATCACCATATTTCATGATAATCCCCCAAATAGCCTTCAAGCAGAGTTTCTTTCAGTTTGCCGTAAGTTAAAAGATGAGTGTATATATAATACCACTTTGTGAGGAAGGAAATAGAATGTCTAAGGTTCAAGAAATTTGGAAGCTCTTATGAAAAATCGTATTTTCATCTGGGGAGCACAGTGATCGCACAGCCTCGGAGCACTCAGCTCACTCCGGGGCAGGGGAGGCTCTCCACCCACCTCACGGAGTTCCCAGCTGTGCCTGAAGGCACCATGGCTCACACTGGCTGACCTGTGCTCTCTTCCTCTGTTCCCCTCAGCTCTCCGGTGGCTGTGAGCTGACAGTGGTGATCCACGACTTCACCGCTTGCAACAGCAACGAGCTGACCATCCGACGGGGCCAGACCGTGGAAGTTCTGGAGCGGCCGCACGACAAGCCTGACTGGTGTCTGGTGCGGACCACTGACCGCTCCCCAGCGGCCGAAGGCCTGGTCCCCTGTGGCTCACTGTGCATCGCCCACTCCAGAAGTAGCATGGAAATGGAGGGCATCTTCAACCACAAAGGTAGGAGTCAGCGGGGCGTGGGTGGCAGACGCCTACTGGAAGTGGCCCTGAAGCCCTCTGTCTCTGCGCCTCTGCTCCTGTCAATGTTCATGAGCTTCCTTGTCAGCTGTGCTTTCAGCACATGGTCACTGACTCTCTGGGCATTTCCAGTCCATCAGCACCTGAAGAGGAAATGAGGATTTCACCCATGATTCAGAAATAATGAGTGATCTCCTCACTTCCAGGGTGGTGTAGTGAGATACGACATCGGTTTAGAGAAGAACACTGATTTCGGAACATTCCAGTTGCTTCCTTCCTTTATCATCTGTACCTTCTTCTGTGTGTCATGACACCTCTTGGAGGCCATCCCCTGGCTCCAGAGGGTGAGTCATTCCAGGGAGCTAATGAAGCTGCAAGAGAAAACAGCTACTAATCAGCTCCCCTGATTAATTATAGGCCAAGCCATGTTCCGGATTTCTCAGGGCCTAAATGTGAGTTTACTGTTACCTCGGTAAGAAACAGGAAGAATTAGGCTGTTGTTTCTCCAGAAATCCGAAGAGAAAGGCAGAGGATTTTCAGACTTTGGCCAAAAGCCAAAGGTGTCCACTTCCATGTCTGCTGATGCTGCCCATGCATGTGGAACAGCGGTGGGCTTCGCCTCGTGGAGGCTTTGCGTTTAGCGATCTGGGCCATGCTGGCTTTTAGCCTGTTGCCAGAATGTTTCTAAAGTTGCATCAGTATAAGTCCTTGAATTTGAGTTGAAAATAAAGCACAACTTTTCCTGAGATCAGTCTGTTCTGCAGAGGCGCCCTGGTGAACTTAAGCATGCCTCAAATAACACTTGTTCTGAAGGATTTCTTCTGCACGTGCCTCTCCTGCGGTGTGTTCCTTACTTCCTGGTGTTCGCAGTTGCAGGCTGGCCAAGGCGAAAGAACTAAGCATTCATCACACTTGGCTTTGTCCGGAAAACTTCTGGTGGAGGTTGGGTTTTTGAATGTTGCTATGTTGTACCATTTTGCTTTTCCTCTATGATACTCTCTGACATTCTTGTACCTGGAAAGTCACTCTCTGCCCCGCACAAACCCTCTAATGCCCTATGTTTACCAAGAAGGTGCTTCTTAATGAGCAAGACCTGCTGTGAACTTACGCCAGCCAGTGGTTAGGGGCTCAGAACTGTATCCATTTTTTTTCTTATTTCCCTTTTTTATTTATTTATGTATTTATTTATTTCCTGTAATGCAAGGAAACTCATAAGATGGTTTGTTCCCAGCCAGGCATGGTGACTCACGCCTGTAATCCCAGCACTTTGGGAAGCTGAGGCGGGTGGATTACTTGAGGTCAAAAGTTCAGACCAGCCTGACCGACACGGTGAAACCCCGTCTCTATTAAAAATACAAAAAATTAGCCAGGCGTGGTGGCAGACACCTGTAATCCCAGCTACTCGGGAGGCTGAGGCAGGAGAATCGCTTGGACCCAGGAGGCAGAGGTTGCAGGGAGCAGAGATCGTGCCATTGCACTCCAGCCTGGGCAACAGAGCAAGACTCCATCTCAAAAAAAAAAAAAAAGAATGTTTGTTCCCTTGCAGTGTTAGGAACTGCACAGCAACAGACAGCAGATGTGGGTCAGAAGTAACATGGAAATGGAGGGCGTCTTCAACCACAAGGGTAGGAAGCGCTAGGGCGTGGGTGAGGTCCTGACCATGTCCACATCCAGGAAACTAGGCAGCTTGACCAGAATCTTAGGAGACAGAGGCCATCATCAAAAAGTCAGGCAATAAGGGATGAGAATTTAGACGTGGAGTCCAACAAAAGACATAGGAACTGCAGGAGCAGAAGGCCTCTGCCCCCTGGGAAGCAGAGACCCAGGCTTGCCTCTGCTCAGCCCCGCAGTCCTCCCCCTTCTCCTGCCCTGTGTGTGCAGAGGGGTGCTGTCCCCGCGACCGGAAAGACATTGGCATGTGCCAACGTGTCCATGCCAGCCATCCACATGCTTTTGCCCATCCACTCTCTCCTTTTGAGCCTCTTTTCAGTATAAGAGCTGTTCAGACTTGAAGGATATGCAGCAAGCGAGTTAAACACGGCCCCTCTCTGCACACCATGGCGTGCATCATTCTGGCAGCTGGGTGAGACCCCCCCGGTATCAGATGTTCAGGCTGCCTTGCCTCACCCTTGCTTCAGAACTCAAGGACAGTGTGGAACTGGCTTTACAGATTTGCCTCTTGTCACTTGCTATTACAGTTAGTTTCCTACATGTCTCTGACTTTTACTGCTCTGACCTTCTAGGCAGGAGGAAAGAGCACCTTCATTCAATTCTAGTTTCTCTACATTTTCTCAGCCTTAGTGCCTCAGTAATTTTTTCATAACACCCTGATCCAACTTTTACATTTTTACCTCGAATGTAAAAAACATGCCTATTAAGGTCAAATGACTATCTATTTGCTTGAGAATAGTAAGCTAATGAGTCTGATTACTCAGATCAGCCAACAAGGGTCCGGGACTCATGATGAGCAGTGCTCAGGTTCACGTAGTGGTTTTGAAACTGGGCTAGACTTGGAAGTCTGTCGGACACTGAGAATTCATGGAATTTATGAAGACCAGATTTCTTTTATCAGCTATGTATCCTTAAAATGATTTGGGAGAGGATAAAAATACAGCTCATTTTAAATGAACAAGAAATTTAATTACACAATTTGTTTTTCAAGGAGATAATTTTGTGTCTGAAACAGGACTCTGCTGTGAACATCATTCCATTGAGAAATGCTATCTTGTGGCCAGGTGTGGTGGCACACACCTGTCATCACAGCTACTCAAGAGGCTGAGGTGGGAGGATCACTTGAGGCCAGCATTTCAAAACCAGCCTGGGTATCATAGCGAGACCCCGTCTCTTTAAAAAATGCCTTCTGTTTTGTGAACAAAGCTTGCTTTGGAAGCTCGCATGTCCCGGCATCCTTTGGGCCAGCCAGCCTTCGTGTCTGATGGCTCCTTCTGCTCTTGCTCTGGCCGTCCTTCCTCCATCTCAGCATCTTGGTCATGAATTAAACAGATGCTGGGCATAGCAGGATTGAATAAGGGTTCAGCAAACCCTTGTGTGCTCCAGCAGTCTTATTTCTGTTGGTTGTTTATGCTGTCTGCCGTTACCTCAGAGGCTCTGGGGCTGGGGCCTAGGTCTGGAGCTTGTGTCTGTGCCTCCAGCAAGTCTCCAGTGCATTCCGGGCTGAGGCCCACTCACCTCCCTTCACTCTCTTCCGCTCAAGCATGTAGCATATGTAGCATGTGGGCTCACTGTTGAAATTGGTGTCATGTCACCATTGTTGATGACTCAGTAAATCCAAGTTCTCTTCCCTTTGCATTGTCTCAACTTGTAAAACTTGTCACTCTTACCTATTTATTACAGTCTTGGTCACAGGAAGTAAACAGAGATATCAAGAATGTGTATATTTCCAACGAGACCAGGTCAAAACATCCTCTTTGCCCTACGCTGCCCTGCTTTTTTCACCTTTTCCCTTTCTTCCCAACCAAGAGTCACTCTACACAATGGTCCCTGGGGATTTAGCTCCAGCGTGATCGGCAGGAAAAATAGCCAGGAAAGAGCAGAATAGTCTTGTCGCGAACCTGGGCAAACGAGCATCTCTCGCTCTCTGTCGGATGCCTTTCTGGAGTGCCCAGCATGAGTCTTTTGGACCGATAGTGTTTTGAGGGTGGGACAGGAGTTCGTACCCTGGCCTGGGGAGGGCCTTCCGTCACACTTCTCACTCGAGACGTCTGGAAAACCACCCCGTGGCCTGTGTCCTGCACTACCGCTGCCCAGAGCCCTTGCCATGCAAAGCCGAATCCTGTGTCCTGCACTGCCGCTGCCCAGAGCCCTTGCCATGCGCAGTTGAATCTGGAAGGCCCCTCTCAGCCTCCATGGAATTGTTTTTTTGCTAAAATAAGGCTTTAAGCAGGAGTTTGAGGCTACAGTGAGCTATGATCAAATCACTGCACTCCAGCCTGGACAACAGAGTGAGACCTCATCTCTAAGAAGTACATAAATAAAATGAAGTGGGCTTTAAGAAGAGGCCTTTTGTTGGCAAGGGAGGAGTGAGTGGTGAGCTTGCAGGCGCGGGTTTCCCGTCAGGAGGCCTGAGACAGGGCGGGTGCAGGTGGCCTCCCAGGGCCTTGCCAGCTCTGCCATTCTGAGTTCAGATTTCTTAGAAGGCTTTATGAGCAAAGGCCGATTCAAAACTACCGTTTCCTTACACCAACCCATAACGTGATGACAGGTGGCCTTTTTGCTCGTGCTTTCAATATGTCTAGAAGAAAACACCCACTTATAAAAATTAGCCTTTACCACTCTAAAAGTCATTCACAATTTTAAAGTTTTTTCTCCTTTGGATAGAGAAAAAGTATGGTTCAGTACCTGCATTTTATTTCGAAGAAGTTCAGAGTGTGAGTCATCTGCAGTGAATGAGAAAATTAAGGGGAAAAAAACCATGAGAAATAAAACCTTTTGCTTGTGGGTGACTTGAGCCTCTAAACCCAGGGGCTTTAACTCAGGATGCTACATTTTACTATGGTAAAATCTGTGCCAAAAACAGTCCCCCATAGTTTACCGCAACTCCAGTGGGCACTAGCAGAATCAGCTCTCAGGCTTGACCAGACCGGCTGCAAGTAGTGAAGAGAAGACGCAGGGACTGTCTTTCATAAGTGTAGTGATACATGATTGCTATTAATAAAATGGGGCATTTTCTCTAACTCAAGTTAAAAATGAGAAAGAGACATATTTTCATTCTAAACTATCCGAAATGTTGACTTTTCTTTGGGTCCACCCTGCTTTTCTCCAAGCTCTCCTTGCTTCTCTCCACGCTCTCTCCCAAGGGTTTTCTTGTCCACTTGAATAGTTTACTTCTCCACTTGACTGTCTTAGCAACTTTTTCAAATCTAAAGTATTCAGATTCACTCTCCCACCATCTCCCCACTTGTTCACCCAAGAACATGGCCAACACACATGAGGGTCTCTCCACTGCCCACCACATTTTTTAGAAACTGGTAAATTCCACATACCAAAATGTATTATCTTAACCATTCTTAAATCTACAGATCAGTGGCATTAAGTACCTTCACACTGTTGTGCAGCCGTCATTACCATTCACCTCTAGAACTCTTTATCCACCTTACAGAACTGAACCTCTGTGCCCATTGAACAAAACCCTCCACTCTCTCCTCCCAGCCCCTGGCACTGCCCCTTTCCTTTCTGTCTCCATGAGTTTGACTGTTGTAGGTGCCTCATGTGACTAGAAGTCATGTAGTCTTGTCCTTTTGGAACTGGTTTATTTCTTGTAGAAGATTCCATGTTCTGACCTGTGTCAGAACTTCCTTTCTTTTTAAGGCTGAATAGCATCCCCTCATATGCAGATGCCACATTGAGTTCAACATTCATCTGCTGATGGGCACTCGGGTTGCTTCTGCCTTTTGACTCTTGTGAATAACGCTGCTATGAACATGGGTGTACAAGTAATCTCGTCAAGCCCCTCCTTTCAGCCCTTCTGGGTGTATACCCAGAAATGCAACTGATGGATCATATGGTCCTGTTGTCTGAATGTTTGCGTCCTTCCAAAATCCATGTGTTGAAATCTAACCCCCAATGTGATGGTATTAAGAGGTGGGCTGTTGAGTGGCAATTAGGTCATGAGGGCACAGCCCTTGAGAATGGGATTACTACCCTTACAAAAGAGGCCCAAGGAGCCCTTTTGTCCTTCCGCCATGTGAGGGCACAGAAGGCACCATCTTTGAGGAGCAGGCCCTCTTCAAATACTAACTCTGACAGTGCCTGGATCTTGGACTTCCCAGCCTCAAAAACTGTCAGCAATAAATTTCTGTGTTTTTTAAGTTATCCAGTTTAAGGTATTTTATTATAGCAGCAGGAATGGACTAAGACATATGGTAATTCTATTTTTAATTTTTTGAGGCTGCCCACTCAATTTTGTTAACTTTATCTCAATAATATAGTTCAAATATGTTATCTTTTCATTTCCACCATTACTCTTACCACCTGATCGCCCAACCTCACTTCTTGCCCTTTTTTGTTTTACCTAAAACATAAATGTTACCATACTCTTTTGCTTAAATTTCTTCGGTGACTTTCTATTGGTCAGAGAATAAAATCCAGCTTCCTCACATGTCCAACAAGACCTTTTGTCTCATACGTGCACATGTACACACACACACGTGCACACACATGCACCCCTATACACCTTCCCCTCTTGGAGCTGTGCGTCAGGTAACAAAGGGGCTTTTTTTCCCACTCACTCACCCCTACCTAACAGTCCCCATCTCATCTCATGAAATGCAAATACAAAATCCTCATGAAAAAAAATAATGTATTCAGTGAGCCCATGGAGAGGAGGAGAGAGCAGAATAAATCTTGGTCTAGTTAGCAACTATTTCCACACAGAGGCTCCCATCAGGGCAGCTGAAAAAGTCCAGTTAGATAAACTCCAAGGAACACTGAAGACCCACAAGGAACTGTCCAGGAACTCACTGAAAGCACCTTAAACAGATTGTGACAGGAATGATGATTGCAGATATACTGTTGAACTTAAAAATGGGATAGAGGAACTGCAGACAACACAGGTGTTTTAAACAGTAGGCTCGGTAGAGAAAGCAGCGAGTGTCCGCAGATGGCCGGCACCGAGAGAGCCAGGGAGAAGCAGAGGAGATGGGAGCGGAGGGTTGCAGGGAGAGCTTTGCACTGAGCCCTGTAAACATGGCAGAACTGCTCAGCGGGAGACTCTCAGCATGGGCGGTCGTGGGGAAGTGAGTGCAGTTCATTTGTAATCCTGTTGTTGAGTTCTGGGAGTTTTTTGTTTGCTTTGTAGCTTTAAAGGTATACACTTTATATAGATTTATTTATTTGCTGGGACTATTACTCAGAGTTCCTAGAAATGCTCACAGCTTTTTTACCGGGGTTACTCCTCAGAATCACTTGTCACTTTTTTGAATGAATGAATGAATGAATGAATGAATGTGCCAGGCCCGATGCCTGGAGGTTGGGAGCTTCGTCTGCGTCACATTCTAGCGGGTGAACACTAGGGTAAGCACAGCGTGACTGCAAAGCCAGGGCGTGTTTCCATCAACACCCAAATGACAGTGCCTGTGTGCCCCTGTTGTCCTCCCTCCAGGCCTGCCTCCTCACCCCGCCCCTTTCTGCAGCCCCTCATCTAAACATCTGGCCTGGTGAGGTCACGGCTTAGCCTGTTGGCCAGTGGCCCCACCACCGTCCTTCCCCCTGTGCAGATCAGAGGAGGCCGGTCTGTCCCCTGAGCTCACATGTCCCCTTCACACCCCATGGCACAGATGAGACAAGGTGACAGGACTTTCACAGAGTTTGCAGATGATGGAAGAGAAGACTCCAGGTTGCCATTGTTGCCTCCCAGCCCAGGCCTCACTGCTTGCACTCCCAGCCAACCCCAGCATGGGGGATACACCAGTGCCGTTTCCCTGCTCAGAATACAACCAGTTACCGGAGACAACCTCACCCCTCCAACCACTTTCCAAGGTGCCAGGACAGAGAAGCCCTTCACTGGCCCACCCAGCGCAGTTGACAGACGGATGCCCTCCTTGGAGGGGAGCCTCACCTCTACCCACAGGGCTGCGGTCTTGTCCTGGATTCTCACCTGGGCGGTCACATCTGGATGGAGGTATCCCATGTCAGCCAGTTCTTTGGTGGAAGCCACATAGTCTGAAATGACCCATGGACAGTCCAGGCTGAGCCACAAAAGCCGGGCCTGGGTGGCTTTTTGGTGCCTGCTGTGACTTGAGTTGGATTCATGCCACAGACACATACAGCCACCAACACAAGAGCCAGCCACGCACTGAGCAGAGAAAGGCCCTGTTGCCTCACCACCCAAAAACTCCAGCTTTGCGGAGACCGAGGTTCTTCTCTACCTTCACAGAAGCCTCTGCGACCAAACACAGAGCTCGTCCTTCTGAGGCCTCTAGCATTTCTCCAGGTGTTTTTCGGAGGACTTGGTTTAAATGTGTTCACCCTTAATGTGGTCTTTCCCAAGTCATGAAATGATCAGCCCCAAAGGTGAATCTGAGTCTTCCCAGTCATATGAGACTGAAACTGCTTATAACATTTCGGTGACCTAGTAAGTTTTCCAAAAATATAGGGTATTAAGAAGAGTTTAGTGACATTAAAAAGTTTAGTCGAATATATCGTGATTCAGGTATATTTAGACATTTGCTTCATGCCCCATTGCCACTGTGATCAGAAACACACCCCAAGCACACTAATGCCTAGGCATTTCAAACCCGTATCTGCCTACACATTCTTAAAAATACATACACTGAGAAATCTATATACATTTTTTTTAATTAGCTTGGAAAAGAGCAGTTGTATTCTGTTCGAACAGCTGCTAATGTCAACTCCTGTGGGAAGAAAGACCAAAGAACATGGAGTTACACCAAGAATTTTAAAACAAAGACGCTGTCCCTTTCCTGAGCACTGTGCAGCCAAGACAGAGAGATCAATCTGAGACCTGTGATTAAGGAGCGTTTTCTATGTAGCATATAATTACAGAGCCACACAAGTGGGCCATTACTCTGTTGAGTGCTTTATGTTTGAGGTATTTTCATGTTCCAACTTTACATTAAAGTGTTTATTAAAACAGGAAAAATCCACGAGCAGGTATTGACACTATCCATATTAGATCATCACAAAATTATATATATAGCACAGTCATAAACAATGAGAAACGGTCTTCCCACAGTTGCTTTAAATGGCCATGACCTAGTGTTTAGGGAAAGCAGTAAAATCATCGAGGAGCTCCTGGGAAAAATGAGACAGGCCCTCCGGGGGTGACTCATGGGCCAAGAAGGGCCGCACAGGTACCGGGCCGCTGCCTCCTCTCCTGCCTCTCGCTCTCTGGACGCTGGACTTCCTTTACTGCCTCCGTTCTGACATTTCGTAGGCATCAGACTTTGATACTTACTACACAAACGGGGTTCCCTTTTAAATTTGTTCACTCTAGTTAGCATTTGCAGAAGCTGTGAAAAATTACAGAGAGATGATTTGTTGGGTAAGAGATGGTTTAAAAGTCCAGCTTGCTGTTTTTCATTAAGTGTCTTGAAAATGAATAAATGGTGTTCTGGAGGGGAACAATCATATAATTCCGCAGGGTCGGTCTCAGCTTGTTTCCTGATAGTGTTTAGCAGCTCATGGCTCTGAGAACACCTGATAACACAGCAGCCAGGCACTGACGGAGAAGTGTGTGCTGAACAGACCCGAGTGTGGCTTGGCTCTTGCCTTCTGTTCCTTTCTGTGTTCAGAGAAGCGTGAGATGAGATTCTGTGATTATATTGTACTCCTTGGGCTGACTTTCCCATACACGGAATGTTTTACAGATCCTGATAGCTGAGCTGAAAATGCAAAGAGAAGGGAAAATGCCTTAAATTATTCTGGCTAATTTAGAAGCAGCAGGCCTTGGAAGTCTTTGTCATGTGTCCCCGAACAAATCTTATGGGAGCTCTGGTACCTATTCCAGAAAATGCACATAGGCACAAAACTTTCATGTACAATTTCAGACACCCCACCCACATTGAGAACTTTTTTCTAAATAAGAGAAAGAAAAATTTTTAAGACTTACAAGTTATGTTTAGATATTTTACATGGTTCAAAAAACAAGACATGAAGCGATATAAACTGAGAAGTCTTGTTCCCACAACCCCACGTGCCAGGTACAGATAACCATTTTTATTCATCTCTAGCTTGTGCTTCCAATGTTTGTTAGGCATGTGTAAATAAGTGAATAGATATGCATTTCTCCCTCCTTTTCCTGACATGAGAGGTGGCATATCTTGCCCCTGGCTGTTATCCCTTGACCCCATTCCAGTACCTAGAGACCTGCTTCATTTTTTTTTTCAATGTGCAGTACTTCGTGTGTGTGTGTGCCTTAGTGATTAACTCATGCACTGTGCAGGGACATCGGGCTGGGACCAGCCTGTTCACTGCTATAAACAGCGCTGCGGCGGATACCCTCGCATAAGTATCATTTGGTCCATGTGCAGGTGTGTCTGGAAGATAGACTTCGTAGAATTGGTGGGTTAAATGCATTTATGGGGAAAAAAAATCACAGTAAAACTTTGCATGTAATGATATTTGTGTGTTTTTTTTTTAAATTTTTTACCCAAATAGCAAAATAAATAAATAAATAAATAGTCCTTTTTGAATGTGCCACTTTAAATACATTCATATAAATTAAAGCTTGAGTCTCTGTGTGACCTGTCTGGGAGGTGAGGTTTGGATGGATGTTTTCCCACAGAATTACCAGAGCATGCAATGAAATATTTATGTAAATAATCTTTCATCAACATTTTTGCACTTTTATTTTAGAGATTCTCCACATAAAAAATAAATGGCAGTGATTTCCAAAGAGCAAGTAACTTCTCTTCCCTCAGTATGTGTATAAAATAGCTTTCGTGGTGCCCCGTATGCCTTCCATCCTTGCAAAGTTCTTCATGAATCCAAGCTATGCAGTTGCGAGAGATACATTCACAAGGCTGGGCTGTTGATGGCTCTCCTAACGGGCCTGGGAGTCTCTGTATAATCTCCGCTCTTTCTGAAGGATTCAGTTTCTTACCACGAACATTTCACAGTGAATTTTGTTTTATTTTATTTTTTGTTTATTTATTTTATTTATTTTTTGAGACAGAGTCTTGCTCTGTCACCCAGGCTGGAGTGCAGTGGCGTGATCTCGGCTCACTGCAACCTCTGCCTCCCGAGTTCAAGGGATTCTCCTGCCTCAGCCTCCCGAGTAGCTGGGACCTCAGGCACCCACCACCACACCCGAATAATTTTTATATTTTTAATAGAGGCGGAGTTTCACTGTGTTGGTCAGGCAGGTCTCGAACTCCTGACCTCAGGTGATCCACCTGCCTCGGCCTCCCAAAGTGCTGGGATTACAGGCGTGAGCCACTGCGCCTGGCCTGAATTTTGAATAAGACAGTTTTTAAAGCTCTCCCAAATCTAACTTCCTTCCTGACACTGTGGAAGAGTTTTGAAGGGGACAGAAAAGGGCATGGGGGCAGGAGGCTACCCTTTGAGCTCTTGCCCCCGTGATCACCTCTCCCAGGAGAATGTCCTCACACCCCTTCCTGGGGTTCTGTGTGGCTCACGCTGGGCTGGCTGCCTGGGGCTTCTGAGACGTGTTCAGGGTCTGCCCTGCTTCATCGTGGTCTGACCAACAGTGGCTGGAACACCTCAGACTTCAGACAGTTGGTCATTCCACATCGCAGACTACTCAGGGGGACATCATCTTCCTGAAACTTTTCTAGCCAAATGTAGGACAGGGCCCCCAAGGTGTTTGTTATTTGAAGGTCCTTTCAAACATTCGAGAGGACAGTAAACAGGCTCATTTGCCTTGGCTGCATTGCACGGCGGCTCTAGAATTCTTTATTATTTCTGTCAAGAAATGAAGCCCTGTGTGTTCAGTCACGTCTGTTCTCTTCCCCACCCATTTTCGTGAGTGTGTAGAATTTGAATGCTAGAAGGGAAGAATATTAAAGTTCTGTTCTTAGATATAGATTTGTTTCCTACTGTCTTAAAAACATTCAGATCATTTCAGTCCTTGATTGTGGAGCAGTTTATTAACAGAAGGGGGAGAAAGGTGTATTCATCTGCTGGCTGCCATAGCAAAATCCCAGAGCCTGGGGGATTAAACAACAAACATTTATTCTCTCACAGTTCTGCAAGCCAGAAGTCTAGAAGGAGTCAGTAGGGTTGGCTTCCTCTGGGGCCTCTGTCCTTGGCTTGCAGATGGCCACCCTCTTGCCGATTCTCTGTATAGCTGTCTGTCTCCCCATTTCCTTTTCTGTAAGAACACCGGTCAGGTTGGATCAGCACCCACCCTGAGAGCCTCATTTTAATTTAATCGCCTCCTTAGAAGACCTTGTTTCCAAATACAGTCACATTCTGAGGTACTGGGGATTTGAACTTCAACATGGATTTTAGGGGGACGCACTTCAGCCCATAGCAAGGGGGCCACTGGAGCCTTAAGAAATTAACAGTAGTAACAGAGAGCACGGGGTGAGGACTTGCCTTTGCCAGCCACAGCCCTGTTCTCTACGTTCCACCCTCAAGATACCCTCATGACAACATAGACTACACCATTATCATCCCCATTTTAGGGTAAGAAAAGGAAGCACAGAAAAATCACATAACCAAACACAGCAGGGGATGTAAAGTGAGAATTTCGAAACAGCAGTCAGACTTCAGAGTTCAAGTTCTTAGCCACTGTACCCACTGCTGTCCGTGCACGTTGGAAGAAACCTTTGGTGCAGGGAGGAAGCTGGAGCCTATAGAGACAAACTCAGTTGCCCAAGGCTAGACATCGTTTATGGGAGAGCTGATTCTAGAACCTGGTGTCCTAAGTTTGCTGCACTCTGGCTTTGCCCATTCGTGAGAGGCTGTGGGCCCTCCAACAGTTCCTCTCTATGAAAAGGATCAAGTTCCAGTTTTCCAGTTTGAATTATGACCTAATAATTCCAAATGCATTCCACTGCCCAGAGAAGTCATCTTAATGGAAATCTTTTTTTCATCTTTGGGGGCCAGATTTCTCCTCTTCCTCCTCCCCTAGTTAATTACAGAACTTCACTCACAATGAGCATGTTATGTATGAGTGAATAAGTGGAAAAAGGAATCACAAAGGAAAAGCCATGTTTTCTTTATCAGTTTGCTTCCAGGAGTAAAAGATTTTTGCCCCAAAACTGTTACTCTGCCCCCTTCCCTAAATCAAAATCAGCTGCTTTTTCTCCTTCGCTGTTCCTTAACGGAGCTGAAGAATTCAGCTTCCTATCAGCTCCCCACTGCCATCAACCGTGTGAATTTGCACCCTGTCCCTTATTCTCTGAAGTTTAACAGAATTGGGACATCAAAAGCACATACTGGCAGTCAAGGGTTAGCTACATGGCTCTTAATTTTTTGAGCACTGTTGTTTTTGTTACTTTTTTGAGAAACACGATTTGCGAGGTTACTACATTGTATTGCAGTTCTGCAAATAATCCACAATGCTGGTGCAAACGAGAATGTCACATAGTTAAAGTGAAATGTAAAAAAGGAGTATTTGAATGTTTGTTTTGTTAAAGAAAGAGAAAAACTCACATAGTTTGTGAAAAGATAGTAAATAAAGCAATGAAAAGGAGCCTATCGAATTCTTGGCACCTACACGAAGAGTTTGAATGCCTCCATAAAGGTGCTTTTGTGGATTGGCAACTGTGCTAGAAAGCAGCAGGAACTCCTGGGCTGAATGGAGCCCTAAGAAGCAGGGGTTTCGTCATCCCTTTCCCTCCAGAGCAGGAGGTATTATCTGTGGGGTAAAGAAACCGGAGAAAACTTCCTCTGAACAGGAGTATCTTTGTGCATGGAACCTGAGAGACTGCATCCTGGTGGTGCAGCTGTGCTTGAAGCCAGCACTGTGGACATATTGTGCAGAGCGGAAACGCACAGGGAAGAAAACGAGGGCCAGGGAGGTGGCAAAAGGCAAACAGTCCAGCATTGCTACTTTAAAAAAATGATATGGCATTTCAGGGGCCGAGCACCCTCAGCTGCAGAGCTGTGTGCTGCTTTTAATAATTGGGGTTTGAGGACTGACTTCAAGGTAGAATACTGAAATTTTATCAGTATTAATCAAGTCTCAGAAAACACTTCTAATAGAGGAAATTATAATATTCCTAATCACTACATCCTTCAAGATCTAATCTCAGAATTCAGCTAATGTTGTTTTGTATATCCAGTCTTTTGCTTTTGAGAATCTTTTCATTCTATATTAATTGCTTAATACTCTTCAAAAAGCATCATAATTTCAACAGAAGAGACTTCAGGTCCTTTGGCTCATCTTAATTTGAGGCCTAAGTGTATTTCTAGTCTTCATTTTTAAAGCACCGTTTGTTTATTGATCCTTTTTACTGCTTTTGTTTTAGACTCCTTTTGGCAAAAATGACCTATCTCATTTTTTATGGGCAGATTAATAATAGACACTTGAATATTGAAGTCCAAATTTTAAATAGTTGAGAAATAATTATTACAAGAGAAGGCTACATAAAAAGTAAATTTTGTGGGCATTAACTTTGATCATGACCATAAAAGCTGCTTTTCAGCTAATCTAAGTAAAAATACTTTTGTTTTCATGAAAATAAGATTGACTGTTGTAATTTTTGTTCATGCTTTTGCCCCACAAAAGTATGTGGAAAAAATACGTTTTGTCTTGTGTTCCTTCAGTACATTTTTTTCAGTAATCATAAACTCTTTATTCACAGATCTTTAATTTGTCTGATATGTTTCTTTTTCCACAAAGATCTTCTCTGACTTTACCTACTTTTTTCTGGTAACTTTTTCATACTCTCAGTTTCTTTAGCTATTTGCATTTAAATAACACAACACTCAGGTTTTTTTTATTTTTTATAGCTATTATGAAATAATTTTGGACCTACAGAAAAGTGACAAAAATAGTTCAGAGAATTTCTATATACCCTGTACCCAGCTCCCCCAATAGTAACATCTCACATACAGTTATGAAAATCAGGGCATGCTCTTAACTAAGCTCTGGGTCTTATCTTGGATTTTGCTTTCATGTCCTCTTTCTGGCTTAATATCCAATTTAGAATCCACATTGTATTTGTTTAGGTTGATGCAAAAGTAATTGCAGTTTTTGCCATTTCGATGACAAAAGGCACAATTACTTTTTGCACCAACCTAATAATTTCCTCCAATCTGTAGTAGCTCCTCAGTCTTTTTTCTTCTTCATGACCTTGACAATTTTAAGGCATACTGGTCCTTTCATAGGATGCCTCCCAATTTGAGTTTATCTAATAGTAAATAAAGCAATGTTTTCTCTTAAATTTAGCTCATGCATTTTGGGCAAGAACAGCATTGACACTATTGTGCCCTTCTCCGCGCATCACGTCAGGGGCATAGGGTATCCTGAGACGTCTCCCTGCCGGTGTGTGGACCTTGGTCACCTGGCTAAAGTAGCGTCTCAGGACTTTTACTTAGTTCAGCTAAAGACGGGGTCCTCATCCGTCTCATGGCCATGAAAATGTAGGCTCGCAGATGGTTTCAAGGCTGAGTAAAGCAGGGTTTTATTGGGTGAAAAGGGGAAAAAAAAGGGGGGAAACAAGGATCCTCCACGAGGCCAGACTCCCTGCTAGAGCACCCACAGTTGGAATCCCAGGTTCCACACAGGAAGAGGAGAAGCCGGGCTTCTCCCCGCTGCAAAGGGCACAGACTTCCCAAGGCTCCACCCCAATGTGCAGGCTGGCTGGAGTGTTTCCAGGGACCCCCTTTCACCTCACTGTCTCAGTAGCATCTGCAGCATTTCCCCCACTGTAAAGGTACTGTTTTTCTCTTTGTAATTAATAAATACCTTGTGGGGAAATACTTTTGAACTGTGCAAATACTCTGTGTCTCATCCTACCTTTACCCTCTAATTTTGGCATCCCTTAGTAGTTCTTGCCTACAACACTGTAGTGCTTGCCTAATGGTATTTCATATTTTCCTCATTCCTTCTGAATTTATCAGTTGGAATTCTTCTATAAGAGGTGTCCCTCTGCCTCATTTTTTATGTATTCCATTCTTTATTTATATCGGTTGGAGTACTGGATACTTATCGTGTGGATCCTCACCCAGTGCTGTCATTGTTTTCGTCTTAGATTGTTCCAGCTGTGCCTTTCAGGAGCCCTGTCTGTGAACTTCTGACACGTTCCCATCTTGTTTTAGAGCACTCCTTTACCTTCTGGCACTATAGGATGTTCCAGGCTCATCTTGTATTTTCCCTGCCACAGCCCTGGAGTCTGCCATTTCTCCAAGAAGCCCTCCTGGTCCCTTTTATTGGAGAATGGCCTTAGAAACTAAGGTTTGGGTGCTAGGTATGCTCGTTGCTGTGTGTTGGCTTGGATTGAGGCCCTCTTAGCAGATACGTGTGTGTACCAACCCACGCGTACGTAAACATCTGTATTTTCTGTTTCTCCTCCTCCATCCTCCCCTGCCCCCATCTCCATCTCTTCTTGTTTTCATCTGTTTTCATGCTGCTGAGACTGGGCAATTTATAAAAGAAAGAGGCTTATTGGACTTACAGTTCCATGTGACTGTGGAGGCCTCTCAATCTGAATGGAAGGCAAGGAGAAACAAGTCACATCTTACATGGATGGCAGCAGGCAAAGCCAGAGACAGCCTGTGTAGGGGAACTCCTCTTTTTAAAACCGTCAGGTCTTGTGAGACTTACTCACTATCACAAGAACAGCACGGGAAAAACTTGCCCCCATGATTCAGTTACTTCCCACCAGTTCCCTCTCACAACATGTGGGAATTCAAGATGAGATTTGGGTGGGGACACAGCCAAACTGTATCATTCCACCCCTGGCCCCTCCCAAATCTGATGTCATCACCTTTCAAAAGCAATTATACTCTCCAAACAGTCCCCCAACGTCTTATTTCAGCAATAACTCAAAAGTCCACAGTCGAAAGTCTCATCCGAAACACGGCAAGTCCTTTCCATCTATGAGCCTGTAAAATCAAAAGCAGGTTAGTTACTTCCTAGATACAATGGGGATATAGGTATTGGGTAAACACAGCCATTCCAAATGGAAGAAATTGGCCAAAACAAAGGGGCTACAGACTCCATGCAAGTCTGAAATACAGCAGGGCAGTCAAATCTTAAAACTCAAAAATGATCTCCTTTGACTCCATGTCTCACATCCAGGTCATGCTGATATAAGAGGTGGGTTCCCACTGTCTTGGACAGCTCTGCCCCTGTGGCTTGGCAGGGCACAGCCTCCCTCCTGGTTGCTTTCATGGACTGGCATTGTCTGCAGCTTTTCCAGGCACACGGTGCAAGCTGTGTCGGTGGATCTGCCATTCTGGGGTTCTAGGGGGTGGTGGCCCTCTTCTCACAGCTCCACTAGGCTCCTGTATGTGTGTGTATGAGTTTACATCATACTGAAATGTCCACCTGCAATCTGTCAACAAAGGCTTTATTCTAACCTTCCTTTCCTCATTTGTAACCTCTTTGATAGTAAGACACCTGGATTTCATTCTCCGGAATATAATTATTTGTTCAGTCCTATTCTAAAAGTTCTTTTTTTTCCTCTCCTGTTTGGAAATTGAATTTTTAACTAATTATGACTTTAAGACTCAACTCCACCCATTCTCACTATAGTAGTTTCAGAATTGCTAACCCATACTCCTGCGAGAAACTTACAGGTTTTTTTCCTTTGGTTTTACAGTATACAATCAAAAAGCTCTTTTTCAAAGTTAGGTTAGTTCTTTTCTTCCCCACCCACCTCGGGGTGTTGTTGTTCAGCTGGGTTCATTGGTTTCTGTGTTTATATTCCATTTGGAGTATAGTACCCCTCACACACACGTGCCCTGATGAGCTGTGCCTGGGGCAGCCATAACAAAGTACCACACACTGCCTGGTTCAAACAACAGAAATTTGTTTTCTGGAGACTGAGAGAGATCAGGGTGTCAGCAGAGGAAGTTTCTCCCGAGGCCTCTCTTCTTGGCTTGCAGAGGCAAGAACGTGGCCATCTTCTCCCTGTGTCTTACAGGGCCTTTCTTCCATGCATGTCTGTGCCCTCATCTCCTCTTCCTAGAGGCATATTGGATGAGGATCCACCCTAAGGACCTCATTTTAACTCAGTCACCTCTTTAAATTTCTGCCTCAAAGCACAGTCGCATTCCGAGGTCCAGGACTTGGGATATCAGCATAGGAATTTGGGAATAAACAGTTCAGCCCGTAACCCCATCATCCTGGTGGATTGTAATGATTTGTTTTGGGAGGATGTGAAATATGGCCATGATGTTAACAGTCAGTGCCCAGTTTGCTTGACATAGATATCACCCTTTTGTTTCTTCCCAGCATCTCTGGCTTTGGTCCTCAGAGACAAACGTCATGTCCTTAAAGCAGCACTATCTCAATGGATCTTCTGTTCTCTCTGCGACATTTTAAATTGTGTGTCCAGCCATCAAATTCAAATGTCAAAAATTATCAAAAATACCAAAAAACAGAAGCTCTTGTTTTCCTTTACAAACTCCGTTAAATTTCTACATTACACACATTCTCTTCTGCCAAGTGCCTGTGACGTTTGTCTCTGACCCACCCCATTCGCTCCATTTTCACATCTCCTTTCTTTGCAAATTTCAGCTCTACCTGCACTAAACCTGTCTCACTGCTTCATTCCTTTTCTAGGTCCTGTTCATTGACAATTCAGGCTTCTGTCATCATTTCCTGACTCCCTTTACTTACTTGCTAATGTTCTCACACTGCAGGTAGACTCATTCATCGGATCAAATGAGGTTAAAGACTCAAAGCTTTAACCTCATTCTCCCCTTTCTCAAGCCTTTCAGTAGCTTCCAATTTGCTTTCTGGTCACATCACATTGTCGCTTCTATAATTTGTTCCCAGTTAACCAAGTCACCCACCTGTGTTCACCTCCTTCTGCTTCCCACCCTCACGGCCACAGTTTTGAACCAGCGTTTCTTGCCACAGTCTTAATATTAAGGTCGCTAGCCCCTGTGTTGCCTTCTCCTGAACCGAGTCTGTTCAGATGCTCAGACCAGATCCCTGGCCATGCCACCATAGTAGAAATAGGCCTTGGCGTCAAAACTTATTTCCAGGGAGATTTTGCCAGTGGTTTGGACTTCCCCCCTTTCCTTTTGCCTCGCCTCCTCTCCCATCGGTCATTTACTCACCTCTGCATTTCTGCTGGTGCCATGTTTCTGTCTAGTGGCTCAGGTTGTCTCCCTTTGGGGCCTGCCTTTAATTGAGATAATTTCTCTTTACCTACTGTATAAAATGCCCTGTCCTATGTCACGCGCTCCGCAGTCTCTCACCTACATGACTGCAAGGAAGGAGGGGACCCAGACCTCACTCCCTCATCTCTGCGATGCTACACCTCTGACAGATGTGAACTTGAGGGTTATTTGTTTTTGTTTTTGTTTTGAGATGGAGTCTGTCACCTAGGCTAGACTGCAATGGCACGATCTCAGCTCACTGCAGCCTCCACTGCCGGGGTTCAAGCGATTCTCCTGCCTCAGCCTCCTGAGCAGCTGGGATTACAAGCATGTGCCACCATGCCCACCTAATTTTTGAATTTTTAGTAGAGACGGGGTTTCACCATGTTGGTCAGGCTGGTCTCGAACTCCTGACCTCGTGATCCACCCACCTTAGCCTCCCAAAGTGTTTTGGGATTACAGGCGAGAGCCACCGTACCCGGCCCAAATTTGAGATTTGAAGTGATCAGTCCCTAGAGAAATTTCCCATACATCTTTAGCCAAAATTATTTTACTCATTTTTAAGCTTAATCCTCTTTTCTTTCATAGAGAACTTATATTACACATAAAGTAATTAAATTCCCTGACAGTTCTTTTTTAGTTTTTAAATTAATGGCCCGTGTTGGCAGTCCCTATTTTTGGAAAGGGACAAAGTAAACTTTTTAATAACGGTTGTAGTAACTGAAACCTTAGAATGTCAATTAACTTGATTTCCTTTAGGTCATAATTTTTAGTGCTTTTTGCTAACAAAAGAGGAGGTTATTTATTTGGCAATAAAGTTTTCTTCTCTTACATAAAATGTGCTCTGTGCGGAACTCTGCCTCTCGCTGGGTCCTGGCACAGACCCACCATCTGGATCTATCACGGGACCATTTAAAGGGAAAAACAGCCGTACGCTTTGCTTTTGGTATTTTAAGAAGAATATGAAGCCTAACGTGGGCCCATAAATGCCAGACTCCTCTGCAGCAGTTTGTGAGAGAGCCGTTGCGGTGTCTGAGATAGTTTTCTCTGGATGTCCTGGATGTAGCATCTTGATTTTTATAGTAGTTCATTGTCTTAAACTCAGAAAGAAACTAGAAGTCTGTGCTGTTTTCACAGCCTTTTTCCTTTGAGGATTTTAAAAATTTATTTTGCAACAAATGTGGGGGTGGGGAAAAAACCAAAATTTAACTTTTTTTTTTTTAACCGAGGAAGTAAAAAAAGGCAACATTCTTCTTAGCAAAGCCATATAAAACAGCACAAATAAAATTGTTTATACTGTCAAGTTAGATAAAGCAGACATGAGAAGAATTATTAATATAAAGAATTCAAGATAGTACATGTTTTTTTAAGGTTCAACAAATAACACTTCCTCAAAGACATTGTAAGCAGCTCAGAGCCACATTACAGGTTGAGATATGTGGAGAATATTCCAGGTGACTCTTCGTCAGACCAAGGCAAGTGCGTCCAGGTTTAGCGTGGAGGGCAGCGAGGAACAGGGGAGCGCGCACACCGCAGAAGCTGGAAGTCAGACCCCGCAGTTCCCACGCAGTGAACGTTCCCCTCTGAAGCCATTGTGTGGTGTGGGACAAGGAAGCGAGCATATGGAAACTTTCAAAGAGAGAGTAAGAATGTTTCTCGGCTGAGGAAAAGATCCAGTTTCCAAGGAAGACAAGAAAGAACTTCTAAGATATGCTTTTCTAAAAACTCCTTACAGTTCACATGCAAGAATTTACATTTTCAGCTCTCTGGCTGCTTCCTGTGAGGAAGAATGAAGATATGTTTTTAATAAGTGAGGAGCGGCGTTACAGCACAGTGATGTAACCAGTTGGCTATTAGACTGCATTACATTTCTTTTTTTTATCAAGTCACATCAGGAGGTGCTGTTTGGTGTGTGAGTCTCAGGGCGGACCTCCCTCCAGATGTACACAAAGCCCGAGTCAGGGAAGCCATTCAGAACGGCCTGCGTGGGGAGGGCAACTGTCACTTCACATTTCACTGAGTAAGGAAATTGCATCCCTGGCTAGTGCAGGCGGGGAGAGACATCTGGTTTCCAGGGTGCCTGAAGAATTTCCTTGAGCTCCAATTAGAGTCAGTGCGGTAGAATGAAATCCACTGCGTCTGGGTATTCCCACTTGTGAAACCCAACTGCAGCGTGCGCGCTCAGACGCCAGCGAGGGAGAGGCGCGCGCTGGGCCGGGCCGTGGGCTGGCGCCGGCGGAGCTACACACTGCCAGTCTGTGTGCCTGTCCCTGTCGCGTCCCGGTCTGTGTCTGAGTGTCTGTTTAGCTGGTCTCTGCTTTTGCTGCCAAGCGGGTGGCTCTAGCTGCTGTGGTGGGAGAGGTAGGATAGGGGTTCCGCACCTTTAGCCTCCAGCCGGCTCCCGTCACCATGCCCAACGGATTGAAGCCCGTGGACACGCTGGACTCGCTGTCCTCTGTCAGTTCAGCCTACTGCGGCGGCGGGCAGCCGGGCACCTGCAAGTACTGGATCCTCGACCTAGGTACACAAGCTCGCTGCAGATGCTCGGGCTGGCGCTGCTTTCTCTCTGCCTGCTTTCTTTCCAGTGGCTGCTCAGTGATTGACATGTCCTTTAAAACAAATGTTTTGTGCTTGGAACCTGAAACGTGTTCCGTGCTGACCACCTTGGGAGGGGGCTGTGTCTCGGAGATGGTTTGTGGGGGGACCACTGGGAATGTGAGGAGCAACTGGGAACAGAGCACTGCACATCCATTGTGTGTTGTAAGACCTTTTTAATATCTGGAGACTGCTTTTGATTATCCCTTTTTCTTGTAAATGGCATGTAAACAGTGTAAAGTAATCTATGCTACAAATTGCCTTATGATTTTAGTTGGCTTTATGTCTGTTTCGGGTTTAATTTTGTTTGGAGTTTTTCAGACTAGAGAAAACGACATGTCCTAACATATTTAGACTCTGGCTCTCCATGAGAACTACAGCCATATGATAAGATAATACGAAGTTAACTGGGGAGAGGGATGCTCCCAGCATTGCCATTGTATTCAAGGGAGTGTCTGTGGCAGATTCTGGCTTTATACGCAGAACTGGGGGAAAGACTGGGGGAAAGACGTGAAGATGTGATTCCTGTAAAGGTTATTTGAGAGGTTGGTAAGCTTCACTTTGAGGAAAAGGCAACAGGATACGAAAGAGGCAAGATGAGGGGAGAAGGGTCTGCAGATGCCCATGGAACACTGCCCTGCTCCAGAGGCCAGCTTTGTATCAGTAACCTTTGACAGCCATCTGTCCAGACCATACAGCCAAAAAAAAAGGAATCTCTCATAGGGTGCCACCTCCATGCCAGCAGGAATGCTCTCTACCAGAATTTGCGTCGTGGCCTGGGTCACTTTCAGTGTTTGCCTTGACTTTCTTGCCAGCCGTTATCCGTGTATGTGCTTCAGAAGTGGGCGGCAAGATGCAGAGAGCCAAGGGGATCTGCTGAGACTTACGGGGCACTTCTAGTTTATTAAGAGCTCAGTGGAGAAGGGTCTTTTGGGATGAAAGGACCCCCCAAAGAAAGAGGGTGGGGTGTCAGATCAAAAGGGAGGCACAGAAAATATGTATTGGGCATCTGAAGGGGAAGTGGCGCTACTTTACCCATTTGTTCATGGAATATTAGGAGGTAAGTGTTGGCTGCGTGAATGTTGCATGTGTGGTTCTCAACATCATTTTCAATAATACTCACTGTATTTTTGTTCACAGAACCTTTAAAAAGTCTTTAACCCTAGGTTCTTTTTGTCATATTTATGTTAATTGTTTTACCACTCAGAGATGGTGACCTCCCTGTCTGCAGGTGTGCAAACTGGGTAAGTCCCTCGAGGACCCTGTGCACTAGGAATTCCTGCACTGGGTGAGTTAAAGTAGATGATGTGTCTGCTCTCCTAATTGAATGTAGTAATTTCTGTGCGGTGCAAAGAACAACTGGTCACATCAAAAGTCTAATTTGATGCCTCAGCCACTAGCTAGCTCTGAATCTTGAGTAAATTACCTTCTTTCTCTGAACTTCTTTTTCTTTGTCTGCAAAGTGGGAGTAACAGTAGAGCACACCCCTCGGGATATCATAAACATCCCCAAAGTTTAGAACAAAATATTTTAATGAACAATTTTTCTAAAGAGTAATGGATAGTAAAGACATAGCATTCTTTCTGTAGAGGGAATATTTGAATCTTAGTGGTATTTTAATTCCTTCAGAATTCTTCTCAAGGGACATTATTAAATTTGCTTTTTAAAATACTGGAGGATAATTGTGCTGTAACATTTTTTGTTTCTCTATATATATATATTTGTTGGTAATTCTTAAACTATTAGGAAGTCTAGGTGATGTTCTTCAAGCTGTCACCTCAGAATTTTTTAAGCTAGCAAAAATTCGTAAGAAAAATTGATGACCTGTGGAATTTCCTGAACAAAAAATGATCACTTCACAATAAAGGATAGATAAGAGAAAGTGAAATTCATGCATATGCATGTGTGTGTGTAGAAAGTGCCTGCCCATCCTTTTCTAACCCTTATAGTAATTTCAAGACAATTTCCTGAATGCTGTTATATCAGAGTGATGTTTTAATATTCTGATTTTACCTATTAAATTGATTATGGGGAAATGTATATGCATCACATTTTAAAAGGAAGAATGATTCTGGGTAACATCCAAGAAGTAAATCCCAAAGTAACTCTAAGTGCCCATGAAATCACTGAGTGTGATTACAAAGCCTCTTACACCTGCAAGCAGTCTGGGGCTTCTTGTGTTAGAGTACTTTGGGAAAAGGCAGTTTTCCTACTTCCTGACATTCAGTGGGGCATTCCCCTGTCCAAATGTGAACCAGTCTTGCTTGGAGTAATCTTCACAGAAGCCTGTTTTATTTGCTGACATTGCCATCGTCAATAACTTACACAGACATGAGCCAGGAGACTTTCACTGCTAAGTGATTGTGAAGAAAATCAGAGAAGGTAAGGTCAAGAAGAACTGTAAATCTTCTTTTATGACATTTCCAATGAGAGAGCCCAGTTCTGCGGATAAGAGAGTGGAACTTTTGGGTTGGTTCTCATTCTGAAATCAGTATGCCCTTTTATAGGACAGATGGAATCTATTCCAGTGCTATACGTATTCCCCTGACTCAAGCTCAGGGAAAACGTAATCTGGTGACTCTTCTTAACACTGAACAGACTTACACAAAGTGAACTGTGTGCTTTATAATTCTTGAATTCTCTTGAAGTCTTTTTTTCTTCTGTATTGATTGGGAATATGGATTCTCACCACTGCAATTTTTGTTTTTATAAATTAAAGGGAAACATTCCAAAGACTAAATATAGGATAAAGAAATTTCTTTGCTGAAGAAATACATAATATGAATCTATTCTGAAAGTATCCAAGTAGATGAACAGTCCTGCCTCACATTAAAGCTGTCCTGTACATGGAATATTCAGTTTCACGTGAATAAACAAAAACCACAGAAGTACTTGTCACAATGTTGGATTGTTTCAACTGTGAAGACTGATTGTTTCACACAAGTTGCTGTGCAAACTAAATTCTATCTCAAATTGTTTTTTTGCCCTTTAAATATCTTTAAGTGAATGGTTTAAGACAGGATGTGCATTATAGGATAGTGGAAATGGTGTGTTACTGTAGAAGCCAGTTTGTCCCTGCTCACTCCTACCTGTGTGATCTTAAAAGTTCTTGATAATCTCGCTGAGCTGCAGTTTCCTCATCTATTTAAAACAAACAGACAAACAAAAAGATAGAGAATGCTTGCTATTATGGTTATTATGCTCTCCAAAATCTACATTAAAGGCTCTTTTTATTTCATCTTAAGCAAACTGCATTTTTAAAATAATTTTGTTCCCTCCCTTCCATGTTAGAAAAAGAAAAAGAGTGTTACACATTGAATTTGATTTGTATATATTTTTAGCCAAGAAGCAAAGAAACTTGAAGTTATTTGGTATTATAGCCTTTTTTTAGAGTGAATATAAAATCTTGAAATATTAGAATGTTTTTGAAGTTAATATTAAAATTAGACTGAAACCTCCCCCAAAAGTGCCCGAGAAGCCAAAGGTCCCAGGTTAGGAGCCTTCAGGCAAAGTGTCTTTTCCTAGTTTGGGAATTCTTTTCTTGTTTCTAGACAAGGAGCAGGCACCCTTCTCATTTAACTGTAATCTCTCTTTGGTATGTGCTCTTTCTAAGTATATCTCTTCAGCTAGATTTCGGGGGAACACAAATTTATAGCTTTTCATTCTGAAGAATTTCCTCCAGGTGCTCAGAGTTGGCCTCAGGGGCACGTGAGCAAGTCCATAAGCAGAATGAGTCGGCCTGGGAGCTGGGTAACAAGCCATGGAATTCATCCATGGAGGCTTCCTCATTTCCCCTTCCTGTCTCCAAGGAGTAGCAGTGGGGGCTGGGTAGCCATAAAGATGCTCCTATTGACTTTTTGCAATTCACATATAAAACCATACAAATGTGAGCAAACCACATACCCCACCCCCCACCCCGCCCAATATCTAGTTTTTCTGAAAGTGTATGTGCTAAGTGGAAAACTCCCAGACACAGCGAGCAGCAGAAGGGGACATAGCACCCTTGGGCAGCCACGAATCATGTTGGATACATCTTCTAGTCTGTTTATGTGTAAAATGGGGCTTCTTTTGTTGATACTTTTAATATTTGACTATAAGAAACCATCTCAATCATATCCATTGTCCAGTTTCTCAGATGCACAGTTAAAAAACCTTTCTATTGTTATTTCTTGTTAAAATTAACAATTCCTATTGTAGTGAAATGGACCTGTACCTATCAGCCTGAGAAGACTAGAGTTACTCTTCTGTCTAAGGATACAGCCTTTGAAAAACTTCTGAGACAGAATATATTAGCCCTAAGGCAACTTCCCCTTCCTCTTTTATCCTTGAAAGCTGATGGATTATTTTAAGAAGTGGCCCAGGGGCACAGAAGCAGGCCTGCAGTTGAATAAGGAACTCTTCAATAATAAAAGGGGGATGTGCTTATTATGACGTAGGAACTGAACATGGAATGTTTTTCCCTTTGTCTCTCTCCAGCTAAAAAGAAAGACAGCACCGTGCCCACCCCAGGCACTCTGAGCCCCGGCCCCACGCAGGGGCGGTCTGCTTATTTCCCACTGCCACCTCCGGTCCGTGGCCGTGCCTTTCATCCACCACGGGCACTGCTTCAGCCAAGGACAAGATCCATGCTGTTAATTGGTGTTCTTAGCAGAGGCGTTCCTTTCACTCCCTTTGTCTCCATCTCCGAGCCTGCTTTGTTTCTGCCTGGAATAACTCCAGCCCTCCCTCCCTCCCTCCCTCCCTCGCTCCCTTCCTCTCCCCTCACTGTGATTACTCCCAGGCTTGACAGGCAGGGAAGAGTTCCTCACAGGAAGACTTAGGACAGGAAGGTGCGGGAGATTCTAGAAAGCCGCCGTCTCCCGAGGCGCTGGCAGCGTGGGAGAGACAGCATTCGAACCCCGTGTGGGATGCCTGGAGAACTCCAAAAGCAGTTGCTCCAACCCTCTTTTCTTTTTGTCTTTGGCCTTTATTGTTGTGGTGGTTTTAGTATGTGATATCCCAAAAAAGTGGGGGACGGCCCTCAAGAAATGACAAAATGGTGATTTGAAAAACAAAATGCAGTGCCATTCAGTGCCTGTGGGTGGGCAGGAGGAAGAGAGGGAGACAAGATATCATAAAATCAAATTAGTTCAGGTCTTGGCGTTGCACCACTTAATGCTTTGTGTGCTTGGGAGTAGACAGTACCTGCGGGGTGCATGCACATGGGGGCGTTCTACCTCCTCCAGTCTGTGCTACTTTGCTTATTACCTTTAGTTGAGCAGCATTTTGCTTTTAATGGGGGAGTTACTCAAATATAATTATAA
The DNA here is from genome assembly GCF_003255815.1 of Theropithecus gelada. Taxonomy (NCBI): domain Eukaryota; kingdom Metazoa; phylum Chordata; class Mammalia; order Primates; family Cercopithecidae; genus Theropithecus; species Theropithecus gelada. Next base: position 14,468,257 of record NC_037673.1, read on the forward strand.
AAGGAATTCCTAATTGGTTACAGCTTTCGTTTCTTTGTTTTTGAATTAAACAACCAGGGACTGTATAATATAATGTACATATATTGCGTAATATAATGCTTTGTGGTTTATTGGGGAGAAATAATCTTCTGGTTCCTCATTCTACATAGCTGTAGCTCTTTCTAAGCTAATATTCCATCCCTTGAAACTCTGAAACTTTAGCTAACCTTCGCTGTACACAGTGTAAAGTGGCCGGGAGTGGTGGCTCACGCCTGTAATCCCAATACTTTGGGAGGCCAAGGTGGGCAGATCACTTGAGATCAGGAGTTCAAGACCAGATTGGCCAACATGGTGAAAACCCGTCTCTACTAAAAATGCAAAAATATTAGCCAGGTGTGGTGGCAGGCACCTATAATTCCACCTGCTCGGGAGGCTAAGGCAGGAGAATCACTCAAACCTGGGAGGCGGAGGTCGCAGTGAGCCAAGATCGAGTCACTGCATTCCAGCCTGGGTGACACAGCGAGACTGTCTCATAAATAAATAAATAGAGATAGTACTTGGCAGGCTCATTGCAGAATACTCCAAAGCCACGTTTTTTTTCCCTTAATGCCGCATTAAAATGGGTATGTCGTCGTGTGACTCTGTGAAAACATGTATAAGTTAGCATGGTTCATAGTACATTTTCTTGAATGTAGGTAAAAAATATTTCCATGCTAGCATTCTGAATCTGGTATACATTTTTTAAAATAATAATAAATGTATACATGAATGAAGAGAAATCATTCACCTCCTGAAATAAATGTCATATAGTTTAAAATACTAATTGCACAATTTTTAAAACCATTTTGCCTGGGAGAGTCTTTTTGTGCCACCTGCTTCATTTAAAGACATGTTTCAACTTTTTAAAAAATCTGCATATAGCACCCTGCCCCCAGCATCTTTGGTATCCTCTTTAACAAAGCAGCCAAAGTGATTTCATTGTTTTCAACAAATAATAGGAAGATATTAACCAAAAATAAATATTCATTATGAAGAATACACTTCCATATGCCTTCTTCACGTAAGATTAGATCTTTCATTTCTAACATTCCATGTTTAATGTCAAGAACTATTATGCCCATGGGTTCAGCATTCATGTTTCTTAGCTGAGTTAGCACCTCTGGAAGGCAGACTCAGATGGACAGAAGGGTGTGTGAGCACCGTGGAACTGCTTGTTTCCCCCAAAATTAACCTTCTGTTTCCTTACATGATGGTTGTCTATTCAAGACAATAGTAAGTACTGTATTGCCTTGGGAATAACTTCCCATATAGAGAAATTAAGAATCAAGAACCCATTGTTTTATAACAGGGAGAACTTCATTATCCCTCAGTCAGCAGTACACAAAATAATAGTCTCATACCCATGCTGAATTTGTTTGTTTAATAATCTTTCTTTGTATAAGTTATACGAATCTTGGGTAATTTTGTGAAAAGAACAGCCATTTGACTTTTTGGGAACGCAGAGGATCGGAAACATCTGAAAAAGCCACACAATTAGAGGAACATTCAGAAGTTCTTGCTTTCTGAGCATTTGAACAGACCAGAGCCCAGAGTGCCGCAGCAGGCTGTTGCTCCTTGCCTGCCTGGCGGGATATGGGGTCACATGCTGCATCCTCGCCCTCGGAGCCTCCATCAGAGCGGGGGTTGTCTCGCAGCAGGCCGAGACATGGCCTTATGCCTGTTGTTGTGTCATGCAGGAGAGGTGCAGGGAACCGGATCTCCCCTGACCTCTGCTGTCAGGCTGAAAAGAGGGCCCTGGAACAGTGCCACACTGGGGCTCGATGCGGGCAGCGGGGCTGCTCCCTGGCTGGAGAACTTTCCCCAGGAGGACTGACGCGACATCACCTTTCCACCGTCCGCTAACCGCAGCCAGTGCTTAAGAGCCATGTGGATTGTGCGTTAGGAGGGGAGCGGAAAGGGCTGGGCATGGATGTCTTCAGCTGGCAGATTGTGTGTGTGTCTTTCTGGTTTCATTTATGTGGAATTTGTTTTTAAGTGTCTCTCTTTCACCCAGCAAGGCTATCTGCTTTTGTCCTTGTGTAAAAGTCAGGAATGAGTCCAAGTCCCCTCCCAGTAATCACTGGTACGATAGTTCCTTAGGGATTTTTTTCCTTTTGTTATAGCTTATTTTGGCTACAGAAAAAGCATACTGTGCATCTTCCCAAAAAATATATTTTAGGGGCTGGCTCACTTAGAAAGCAGTGAAAATGGCCCTATCATTTCAAGACAGCAATATGGCCTAGACATTCCCCTCAGTCAAGTCAGAATTTGTCCAGAGTAGAGAAAGATCACATTAAAAAGTAAGCTTCAGCCTACAGAGTTGGGTTAAAAAAGAAGAGAACTTTTTTACAACCTAGTGATTTTTTATGACATTGTGGTTTTTAACAATGTGTGGCCATCTGCCAGGTGAGCCATCAACCCGGGTCCGCCTGGTTCACCCCATGTCACCTCAGGAAGGAAATGGGAGATGAGGCAGGCAGAACGGACTGCTTCCGCAGCCAGCGAGATGAGGACGCCCTCTCGGCCCCATCTCTGCTGGGAGGCAGTGCAGTGGGAAGCCGAGAAAGTCCCAGGGAGGCGGCTTCCGTTGGCACTGGCATGTTCTATTTGGTGAGATCAGCGCGGCCAGCCTCTCTCTCTAGGACTTCTCACTCTGGGTGGTGATAAGGCCATTTTCTTTCAAGACATGACTCACTAAGACGAGCCCAACAGCCACCACTTGATTCCTACATTGGCCTCTTGTTGCTCGGCTGCTGGTCACAAGGCAGAACAGCTATAGGCTCATCTTTTCCTGGCAGCCAGCAGCCTAGTGATCAACTGCCCACCAGCTGCAGACCATGTGTTTCTAAAGCATCCCTGAGCTCAGGCCAGCCAGGTCCTGCTCCGTTCAGGACACGTATAACTCAAGTCTCCAGCCTTGTTTTCATTCCTTACATTGATCCACACTGGCCCCTTTTTACTGTTATCCACTATCAGTAATTAGACTCTTTCTTCATTTATTTTATTTCTGAGGTGTTTTACACGTTCACTTTGGCAATATGTGAGATCCTGTGCATCTGATTAACCAAGCAAAGGATCTTACCATCTGTTTTCATTTACATTTAATTTCTTCACGTTTCTTTATTGGCCATTTCAGTGGTGAAAATAAAAAGAAGGACCTTTAGAATGAAATGGTTTCCTGACCAGAAATGCTGATAGATTAGCATTCCCCTTCCAAGAATCAGCTCGAGAGGAAAAATGATGCTCAAAGTCTTGCATTTGTCTACATAGCTACATTTTCCAATGCTTATGTAATGTTTTCAGTGTTTTCAGAAACGACGCTGAGAATAAGAGTGAAAGAGCCAGTGTGTACGTGCGACTTCCGTTGGCTTGTTCTGTTTGGTGAGATCGACGCGACCGGCCTCATATCTCTAGGACTTCTCACTCTGAGTAGTGATGAGGCGGTTCTCTTTTCATGACATGACTCAGGAAGACTAGCCCAAAATGGGGAGACTGCTGTGTGTTCTCGTTTTCAGAATGCACAAAGAAGAGCAGTTGTTTTTCACTGGGCTGGTTTTAATTGATGCCAGGGATTACGTTGTGTTCTGGCATTCAGGGTCACCTGGAGGTGTCCGCTGGTGAAAGCTCCCCGCCGAATTTGTGGGAGAGGGCTGCTCAGAGAACGGTGGAAGTGTCGGTCATTTATGTGCATTTTCTCAGGCAGCAAAGACCATGTGTTCTTCATTACAGCATGAGCCGCGGCAGTGCTGTGTTGGGCCTCTGGTTGAATCTTGGGATCATTTAAGAAAAAAAAAAAAGCTGGGGAATTTAACTTTATCCTTCATGTTTTCTGTGTTCAATTCATATTTGAAAGCAAAGACAGAGTTCATATTTTTGCATTTAGGACCCACTGTGCAATATGTAGAATTTGCTTTTAATAGTCTTTTGTCACATTTTCAGTCATTACCATCCCCCAAACTCACGCTCACTGCCTCTCTGGCTCTTGTAAAGATTTCCCATGCTGACATGACAGCATAACAAATAGTTGCAGCCCAGAATAAAGCCCTGAAACCCAGGTATGTGCAGAGAAGCAGAGAACCCCTGGGAACGCAGTGTCCATGCTAAATCTGTTGTTTCATCCCCTGATGAATCTTTCTTTTCCAGAGGAACAAATTAAGACTCACTAGTACTCACAGACACACGATACACGAAACACACGTAAGAGCACGGTAACTGGAATGAACACATAGAAGTCAGCCAAGACACCTTTCCAGATACTCACAAATAGAATATGGACTTACGTTTGGAGAAATATTTTTAAAATACTTGTATATTCTGAACCACCAAAAGAGTAACAGTATCACTGGGCAAGTCAGTTGCTTAAGATTGCCCAAGTAATACTCCAGCTTTGTCTCATCATCATCATTTTAAATTAATATGCATTGCCCAGGGGATGGTTATAATCACCATGTAAGATGAAGAGAAGATGCAGTCCCTGGAAATTGCATCCAGAGGAATAACTTTACAGATTAACTCAGTTTTTATGTGATCTGCAAGAGAGTTTCTAGTGCACTGTAGTCTTTTCTTTATTCAAAAAAAAAAAAGCTACCTTGATTCCAAAAGCATGGAATTAAAATCCAGTTTGAAAGTGTAGAGATGACAGTCATTTACTCAGAAATGTTGCTCTAGAACATTTGAACCAACACAGTCAACAGTCAATAAGCTAAGAATTTGATTATTCTTTCTAAGTAATTTATAGATCTGATTTTCACATTTGCCTTACAACCTCCCTTGTATGGTAGAAGAACTTCCTGAATAAAAATGTGATTTACTGCATCAAATTCTTGACAAGACAGAAGTTTTGATTAATTGCTATAGGTCAGTTGTACCTGATTACACCCTGACTGCCCTCTTTTCAAATAGTCTGATGAAGTTATTTGCAGACATTAGAAGCAGTTGCTGCAAAGTGTCTTTGAATTAGCTTTCATCAGCACATAGCAGTAACTACTAAGTGAACATTTCTTTTAAGTCCTCACAACTAGAATTTTAAACTAGCTGTTTGCTTCAAGAACTTGCCTCTGAGTTGTGCTTTATCCTGGTTAGAGTTTTTATAAAGACATCATTTCGTTGTTCATTTGACAGATATTTTTGAACACCTACAATGGACAGTAAGATGGGAATATCTGTCTTTAACATAAACTAGCTAAAATCCTTTGTGGGAGACAGCGTGGAGAATGTGAAATGCAAGACAGATGTTCGCCGGAACTCTCCCGCTGTTGAGCAGGGCATTGTGTAGTGGCCCTGTCTGATCAGAAACACCCTGGTTGTCATCAGCGGCCCCACATGTGTGCATGTTTGGCTGACGTTATGTGGCATGAGGGCTGCCAGTCATGGCAGAGGCATGGTGACCTTGTGGGGCCTGTGACCCTGGCTGTCCAAGGAGGCCCGGCCTTCACAGCCCCAGCTCTTCTTCCCACTCTGGGCCTGGGGCGCTTGTCCTTAGATTCGTCATCTCACCACTCTGCTTCATCCTGCTTTCTTCCTCAGCCTTTTGCAGCTTTTTTTCTACACATCACTGTGAGTATTGCCTCATATTGTGTTAGGCTATAAGTTTACAAAGACCTTTTTCATACCTTTTCCCCTCAGCAGCCTGGTAAGGCTAGAGGAATCACTGTCATTTTACACATCAGGAAACAAGCAAAAAGGGGGTCATTAACTCATGAGAACCCACACCCGGCAGGTGGCAGGGGTGTTAGTGGAACCCCGGTCCCCTGGCCTTGAGTGTCCACTCATCTGCAAAGACCGTACCGGTCAAATACCTATTGAAACCTGCATGTGCCAGGCAGACTTTAAACTCCAGATAAACAGCACACGTAAAAGCAGCAAAAGCCACTTCTCCTGGTGCTTACATGCTGGTGAGACTGAGAAACGGAAGACACGCAGAGATTTGGGTGAAGCCTTTTCACATGCAGAGGCTGGAGTTTTTAGTTCAGCTTACTACTCTACTCAGCAGTGCAGTCGTTACTCTGGAACACTCAGAAGTCTTTAAGACTTTTTTACCATTGTGAAAATAAAGGGAGGGTTAAAGTGAAACATGATCCTCCTTGGTCTGCGACCAGCAGGATATGGTCCTTTCCCTCCTTTTTAAGAAAAAAAAAAAAAAAATTAAGGCTTTTATTAATCACAGATGTCCCAAATTTACAGACTGGGCCTAGAAAGCAGCCTCTCTTCTCCCGGCAGTCCCCGCGTTTTGTGTGTTCACACGGTGAAACTCCCCCTGCGTGGGGCTGAATGTCAGAACTTCTGCTTTCCCTTCTTTCTTTACCTTTTTTTCTTTTTTTATTTAAAAAGAAATCTAGCATGGACTTTTTTTGAACATCTGTTTCAGCAAGAAAGCCATCTACATAAGGATTTTTCCCTCCTCAAAGTAAGAAGGGATGAACTTGAGTTGACTTTCTCTTCTCGGTGCTTCAAGCGGATCACAGATGGCTTTCTCATGTGCACAGCTGAACATCTTTTTAAGTCACTGCGATGTGCTGATAGTATCTTCTTGTGCTCAAGTTTACTTTGTTCTATTTTAAAAATAGAAATAGAAGTAATTCATCTAGATTGCTTCATTCATCCTTCATATTAAAAGTGATTTTTAGTACGTCCTAGACACCATGTTAGGCCTGTAGTTACAAATCTAATTGCGATGAAACCTAATTCTCGTTTTCTGGGTACTCACAGTTGATGTAAATACAGTGTAGTGAGTTCTGTGTTAGCATGGAGTCCTTTATGCCTCAGCCATCCTACATTGATAAACAGCACTTAACAGTGTATAAAGCTTGTTTGTTCCCTTTATTTCATTTAATCCTGTTACAACCCTGTGAGATGTGGAAACTCACATGCCAGAATGTTTGCTGTGGAGTGGGAGTGCCAGGTTCACTCAGGCCCTTTGATGAGTCCAGCTTTCTTTCTGACATCCCCTGTGGATCATCCATCTGGGCCTTGGATCAGTGGGTTTCCTCAGGCTGAAAAGGAAGCACATTCCCAAACCAGACCTAGTGGGAACTGAAGGCATTTTTGTTGATAAGAAAGCTCGCGATGGGGTAAAAAGGCAGGCCTGAAAGTTGACTTTTTTTCTTCCAAGATGGTGAGTTGAGGGAAAGGCAAGAGATGAGTAACTATTTCTTTGCATAACAAATGGGTCTTTTTTTTTTTTTTTTTTTTTTTTGAGACAGGGTCTTACTCTGTCACCCAGACTGGAGTGCAGTGGTACAGTCCTGGCTCACTGCAACCTCTGCCTCCTGGGTTCAAGCGATTCTCCTGCCTCAGCTTCCTGAGTAGCTGGGACTACAGGCGTGCGCCACCATCCCAACTAATTTTTGTAGTTTTAGTAGAAACGGGGTTTCATCATGTTGGCCAGGCTGGTCTCGAACTCCTGACCTCAAGTGATCCACCTGCATCGGCCTCCCAAAGTGCTGGGATTACAGGCATGAGCCACCACGCCCAGCCCAGATTGGTCTTTCATGGTATTTCTCAGGTCAGTTCTGTCCTGAGCCCCCGCCCCCACACTGCTTTACGTGACAGGCAGTGTTCACATGCACTTAGTCTGGACTCTGCCTTCTGAGAAAGCAAAGTGGTAGCACAAGTGAGAGATGAGTTGCTGGAAGGGTTTCCTTATTTGCTTTGAATTATCATCTTTGAATAAATAATTCACAAACTCATGAACCTGACAAAAATTAGTTGTTACTTAAACGTTCACTTCAAAACTAATCAGGATATACCAGTAACTCAGGACATCACCATTCATCGTGGTTGACTTACCAGTCAGTATGCCTAGGCTGAGAAATAATAGCTTGCAGCTGGTGTGTTGGCTCACCTGATTGTCATTTATTCAGTGTATACTCATTAAGCTCCAGGTGTATGCCAGGCTGCCTGTTGGCACCTGGGTATGTAGTTGGAAACAACCAGACATGGTGCCCTGGAATCTAAGATCATGGTTGGCTTCCCGCCTTCACAGTTGCCCAGCTAGGAAAATGTGATCATGAACCAATTACACGGGGCTCTGACCACAGGGCTCTCCTCCTGAGGGCTGCTCTTGTTATGGGTTTGAGCCATCCACAGTCAAATCCTGAACAAAAAAGTAAGGACACAGTGCCAAAAGGATAGGAGCATGCCTGCACCGTGTGGGCGTCTAGGCAGAGGGCCTCATGCTCCTGTGTTCGCAGCCATCAGGACCTCTTCTGGGGAAAGGCGAGTGTGTGCACAAAAGTAATTTAAGATCTTCCCACGGAGACTTCAGAATTCTAGAGCTCTGTGTTTATGGTGTGATATATCCTTATACTGTGCCCAGTAACTTTGGAGACCTTAATTCTACTCAAGATACCATTAGGACATGGGATTCAATTCAAAATTTGCAACAGAATAGCTGATTTACTGGGCAAAGTCTATATTCTTCAGATAGCTAAAAATAATAGATACTTTATTTCATTCTGTTAATGATGGTATTAAGTTTAAAGACTTTTAAAGCTTTTTTAACTCCTAATGTGAACATTGTATCACAACCCAGCAAAGAGCATAGATGTGCACTGTTACATTCCATTGATTTAGGCCAAAGGAGTTTCTATGGTGAAAAGGAAAAAAAAGATCCCCCCGCAAGAGAGTCAAATAGCATGAAGAATTGAACATTCTTGTTAAAAACAAAGAAAAAGAGAAGGGGTCATAATTGTCCCTCCACATTTGCACACTTCTGAAACAAAATTTTTCTCAAGGTAAGATTTTTTTAAATTCCACATAATTTTTCTTATAGTTTATGACCGCTTCTAGCATTTTTCTAAGTCATAAATATTCTAGCGAAATGAAAGAACGTCACTTCCGTCATTTGGTAAGTAGGAACTCGGGAGAAGAACTGCTTCTTCTCGTCAATGGCAGTGTCACACAGTCCTTTGCATTTCATCTTTGGCACCAGTGAGCTCCCACCTTGGGCAGCCCTGACCCCTCCTGGTTCTAGGAGGAACCATTTAGGCCATGGCCACATTGTTAATGTTTAACCTGCCAGGTAAGCAGGAAATCTCTTTCGAACCAGCTTCCCAAAGTGCAGAGAACCAAATCCCTTGCAGCTGAGCCCACAGAGAGAAGCTGGGGAATGACGTATTTAATTTCCTTTTCTTTTTGAACCGTTTTTACAACTAGCTCCTTTCCCAGGCAAGGCTAAGTGCCCTGGGAATCATCCTTGTAATGCCAGCTGGGTGCCACAAAGCATTATTAATTGACGGTGGTTCCTTCTCATGCGTGCAGAGGCCACTGGATCTGCTGAACAGTAGGGAGGTCTGTGTGCTTCAGGGCTGCCCTGCGTCCCTGCCTGCCCTGCACGCTCTTTTCCGAGAGCACACCTGCTTCTCTGTAGCCCTGCAAGTCTGGGTGGACAGAGGGACCAGGTCAGAATACTTCGTAGGTGTCACTTAGGCTTCATACTACTCCTATATAGGCCAGCTCCCACCAAATTCTAACTTATAGACCCCAAAATGTCTGAGGTTGATTTATTGACTGAGGTCCTACTAGTTGTGATGTATAAGTGTTCTGTTTATGAATGTTAAGGCTTGCACTTGATTTCATTTTACTAAAATAAGTGGGCCTGGGTGTTTTTTTTTTTTTTTCCTTTTCTTTTCTTGGCCTCCATCAGTTTATCCAAGGCACAGCGGAGCTCCTTGATGACAGACACTTCGCCACATCTCAGGCATCCGGGGTGTCTCCCGACCTCCCCACGGGCCACACTCATAGTTCCTTGTCTTGTGCAGTTGTGAATCTATATCAAAGAAAAGACTGTCCTTAAAATACGAGCTGTGGATCAGCTTGCTCTTTCTTTAGGCTGTTGATTTCTGATGTTTCCATGTAATACTTGTGTGCCTACTGTGTGCCAGGCACTGTGCAGAGCCCTGAAAGTACCTCAGGTCCCAGACAGACGAGGCCCCTGCCTTTCTGGAGCTTATGTTCATTCTCCTGACCCAGTGCCTGGGTTACCTGTGCCCACCTCCCTCAAAGGCCAGCTTCAGTGCCATCTCCTTCAGGGATCCTTCCATGCTTCCTCCTCCTGTTGCACCTTCTTCTCAACCCTAACAGGGTTTGTACCTCGCCTATAGTACAGGATAATTTTGTGATCCAAAAACCACTGTGTGGTGGGTCACATGGGTGAAGAAACCAGGTGTTCCTTATCTCTCTGTCCAGTGAGAAATCCGGGGCTTGGCTCCAAGTCACAGCACAGTAAGTGACTCTGAAGTCTGCCACCTGCTGTGGGCAGTGCAGGGTTCTGCTAGCAGTTGGTGCTTTAAAAAATATTCGTTGAGGCCAGGCGCGGTGGCTCAAGCCTGTAATCCCAGCACTTTGGGAGGCCAAGACGGGTGGATCACGAGGTCAGGAGATCGAGACCATCCTGGCTAACACAGTGAAACCCTGTCTCTACTAAAAAAAAATACAAAAAACTAGCCGGCCAGGGGGCGGGCGCCTGTAGTCCCAGCTACTCGGGAGGCTGAGGCAGGAGAATGGCGTGAACCCGGGAGGCGGAGCTTGCAGTGAGCTGAGATCCGGCCACTGCACTCCAGCCTGGGTGACAAGGTGAGACTCCGTCTCAAAAAAAAAAAGGACAAAAAGAAATGGTGTTTTTAGATTAAATTGTCATCTGACATAGATTATCCAAACCCTCCCTTTCTCTTTGTCCTTCCTGAGGCTAGGGACTGTGTCTACCTCATTTGCATTTTATCTTAAGTCAGCACCCGAGAAAGTCCCTGGGAATGAATTTCATTCTTTTCTACCTCTTCCAGACCATACCAAAGGAAAGTGAGACTGATATGGAAATATTTTAGTAACTCTTGTTTAAAAATAGAGTAAATATATGAGAAAATATATATACATATATGTACACAAACATAATACAGACACCCATGCAGAGGGGAAAGGGTTATCATTCTTTAACAGATATCAGTGGGTTCTGAACCAGAGTTTGCCTGTGAGAAAAATCTAGATTTTGAAGAATGAGTGATCCTGCCTAAAACACATCATCTGTTTCTGGAAGATTATACCCTTCACTAATCTGTGTCTTGGTCGAAGGCAGGAACGGGACAGCAGTGAGACAGGCGTGTGCTGTCTAGTCCCAGCGTCAGGAGCACTTGGTGGGAAACCACTGCCGACTCTGCTCCTGTAATCACAGGGTTCACCTGCAGCAGGGAAGGGCGTCCAGAGCCAGAGAGGCAGTGCAGCCCCTACAGGTATCTGCACAAAGGAGTAGCTTTCAAGATTAGTTTCAGTATATCCATGAGACTTCAGAAGATAGCAAGCACAGGGAATGATCGCCATCGTCACCGTTCTGCTTTCTAAAGTGGGGCACTTCATTCCATGCCACCGTGGTGGAGCCCCTGAGCCAAGAGCTCGGGAATGGGCCTGGCAGCCAGCCTGCACGCTCACTGGTTTGCGAGTTGTACAGTAGACGTCACGCAAGTCCATGGATTGGCTGAGTGTCTCCTGTCACCCAAATTTCAGATTTTTTAATACAAAAATTAGCTGAGTATGGTGGCAGGTGTCTGTAGTTCCAGCTAGTTGGGAGGCTGAGACAGGAGAATCTCTTGAACCCGGGAGGCGGAGAGTGCAGTGAACTGAGATTGTGCCACAGCACTCCAGCCTGGGTGACAGAGCGAGACTCCGTTTGAAAAACAAAACAAAACAAAAAATTTGTTTTTGTTTTTTTTTTCTTTTTTGTCTTGAAATGTCATCCACTCCAGATTAACTATATTTAATTTTTGAGATCCGGTGAGAAGCTGACTTAGATATATTTTCTGTAGAGCGTTTTGGTTATTTGAGGAAGGCTTCTCCTCACACATTTCTTTCTTTCTTTTTTTTTTTTTTTGAGACAGTCTCGCTCTGTCGCCCAGGCTGGAGTGCAGTGGCGCGATCTCCGCTCACTGCAAGCTCCACCTCCTGCGTTCATACCATTCTCCTGCCTCAGCCTCCCCAGCAGCTGGGACTACAGGCGCCGCCACCACGCCCGGCTAATTTTTTGTATTTTTAGTAGAGACGGGGTTTCACCGTAGATGGTCTCAATCTCCTGACCTTGTGATCCGCCCGCCTAGGCCTCCCAAAGTGCTGGGATTACAGGTGTGAGCCACCTCGCCTGGCCCCTCACATTTCTTTTTAAAATGTGGTGGCGTTTTTGTTCATTGTTGCTGATATTTACTTCGGCACATGAGGTAAGTTTGTCAAGGCTGTGAGCAAAGTCCCCATGTACCGCCGTGGCCTGGCCATGAACAGGAAAGAGGCTGCTGCTGGTCAGAGTCTCACCAAGACAAATCACTGTCATTTTATCCATAATAATTACAGAATTCTGCTTTTGTTCACTGGTAGTGAATCAAACTAATGGACTTCTTCGACATGATTAGCTTACAGTAAGGATGTCAGTTGGCACAGCTAAAACTTCTCAAAATTTCCTTTCAATTCATTCTTCTTTCTTGACTTTTGTCAAGAAAATGGGTGAAATGATTTTAAAATTCTGTCCTCCAGTGTCCACAGTACCAGTGTCCACAGTATTTTATGTGATGAATGACATCGTAAATCTGGCTGGTAACGATGCTGGTCTTCAGGATTGGTGACATGGGTGATTTTGGAGGGGACAGTGCATCTTGAGAATGATCATCTCTAGCAGAACTCAGGTTTGCTACACAGTTGAGGAGAGAGTGGGTGTAAAGCATCAACCCCTCTCATCTCACGCCCGGTAGGCAAAGCCTGCAGGTGAGGCGTCCCAGCCCACTGGCTTCCCTGCAGCCTGCGGGCTAATGGCCTGGTCTCCCCACTGGAGGGTCAATGACGCTCCCTCTCCTTCTCCCTGGCAGACTCGCTCTCCGTCTCCAGCAATGACGCCAGTCCACCCGCATCTGTGGCTTCCCTCCAGCCCCACATGATCGGGGCCCAGAGCTCGCCGGGCCCCAAGCGGCCGGGCAACACCCTGCGCAAGTGGCTCACCAGCCCCGTGCGGCGGCTCAGCAGCGGCAAGGCCGACGGGCACGTGAAGAAGCTGGCGCACAAGCACAAGAAGAGCCGCGAGGTCCGCAAGAGCGCTGATGCCGGCTCGCAGAAGGACTCCGACGACAGTGCGGCCACCCCGCAGGACGAGACGGTCGAGGAGGTGAGGCTCTGCCCACTGGATGGGGCCCGCGTGGCGGGGCCCACTGGGCTTTTGCTGCAGGAATAGTTGCTTATCTTACGAATAAACTGGTTTGGTCCTGTTTTCTGCACTTAACTCAGAAATTACCATTCAAGTCTCTGCTTAACCGACTGAGATTTAGTGGGGACACCTTGAAAGACAATTGAACTGGCTGTTCCCCAGTAAACACGGTCAGGATCACGTGTGGCTTCTGATAGAAAAAAAAAAAAAGACCACCATGCGCCCCAAGCCCAGTCCGCCCCCAGGCCTGGGCCTGGAGGGAGCCCAGACTGTGGCTTCTGGACCCTCTCCTCCTCCCCACTCCACCGTGAGGCAAAGCCAGAGGCTCTGTGTAGTCTGCAGATTTGGGCAGTATCTGAGCTGACCACTGTGGCAGCATTTTGCAGAGAAAACTCAGATTGGAAACTTGGAAGGACTTGTGGAGTTTTTTGCATTTTCTAATTGTTTTTCTCTGATATTTATTATACTTACAGCTTGTCTTGAGTAGAAAATAACCAGTTAATTTACTTTGTTGACCCAGTAATAAACATTGGGTTATTCCCATGTCACCAAAGATAAGTGCATATGGGTCAGCCAGGAATTTTTTTATGTCCTATTGATGGGGGGTGGGGGGAGGCTTTAAATTATATTGCAAGAAACAGAATTCCTTCATGATGCTGGAGATGGCCTTCAGCACTGGTGGTGTCAGTGAGGGGCCCTCAGAGTGTTTAACTTGGATTGACCCCGACTCAAGTCCCACACAGGTTCGAAAAAGAAAAGGCAGAGAATGGGGATGAGATTTGTGTTATTTGATTTATTTGGCAGATAGCTGTTTTCTGCTGGTTTTTTTTTTCCTGGGCCTATTTTTGCCATCAGATTTTATTGCAGTGTGGGGGTGGGGATGTACTATGCATCTGCTTAATAAACCTCTGTCCTCTTAGGAAAACTAAAACTGAAATTTGTTTCTAAAAGTGAGAATAGAGGAAAAGGATACTTAAATCCAGTGCTTAAAATGCATCTTGGATTATATTTTTTATGCCCTTATTATTTCAGTGAATTTTTCTGTAGCAAGATACCCAAAGTAAAATCAGCTAGACCAAAGGAGCTAAACAACATGAGGGCTGTAGCTCAGATTTTTGAACCTTTTTGAAAACTGGCTTCTCAAAGATGAGATGTGTTCAGAGCCTAACAGGTCACATGGGCAGTCCCTTTGTACGACACTTTCAGTGGCCCTTCTGTCATCTAAGTTGACAAGCAAGGCATTTGGGTTGCAGGAAGAGAGGAAAAGTTACCCTCAAGGTCATTTGTTCCTGATTTCTGCCATCCCAGTCCCTGTCCCCACCTTGCTTCTCCAAGTAACCCTTGGTCCATGTTTGTGAATTGGCCTGGAATATAATGAGCAAATCTTGATTGGATTTCAGAGAGGCCGGAACGAGGGCCTGAGCAGCGGTACTCTCTCCAAATCCTCCTCCTCGGGGATGCAGAGCTGTGGAGAAGAGGAAGGCGAAGAGGGGGCCGATGCCGTGCCCCTGCCGCCACCCATGGCCATCCAGCAGCACAGCCTCCTCCAGCCGGACTCACAGGATGACAAGGTAAAGGGGGACGAGGGCTGGGGGATCCATCCCTGCCGTGCCAGGGCAGGGCACACTCAGTGGCTGCTCCACCCCAGCCTCATTTCAGGCGACAGGAGGCCCCAAGGTGTGGAAAAGGGCAATGCAGTGCTCTTTCAGGCAGTGTCAACCTGGTTGTACCCCAAAAATATGAGTAACAAAGCCATTTGGAAGAGCAGTAGGCCGGGGGGTGCAGTTTTTCCTACACATGTGACTGAGTGCATTTTTAATGATGCTTCAGTAATTGCTGCTTTTAAAGTTTCCTAATGTATTGACTAGAATCCCTGAGAGAACAATCAGAGATATCCCATGCAGGTCTGCCCGAAGGCATCACTAAATGAGGAGTTGGCCATCTCCCCTCTGTGAGGTTTTTGCATGCAGGTTTCTGGTTTAAGATGAGGTTGCATCACTGTCCAGTTGCTTTTTCCAACATGCCAGACATTAGTTTGTAGGATCCCTATACTAGAGTGTAGGCATAGTTGTCAAAGTGTGGGAATCAGTTGAAACCTCTTTGGCTCTACGCGGTGGCTTTAAGCCACGAAAGTCATTTGTTGTCTTGAGTTCTCACATAATCTAAAATTATTTTGTCAACCCAGTTGTAGAGCCCTAAAAAATGAAATAGCAGAAAGGAAACCTGCTCAATGTGGCTTGCACATCCTCTAGCATTCTGGCCCCATTGTGCCCCTCAAAATTGTCAGGTGTTGAAAAACATGCTATGAAGTCATTACTGGTGATGCTTTTTTTTTGGCAGTAACTGAGTTTTCTGAATAAAACAGATAACATTATCAACATTTTTTCCCCATGCTTCCCTTTTTCCTTCCCTGACTCCCTTGTCAGTACTTGCACAGTCACTTGCCGGATTAATCACCCTCTATTTTACGACCTGGGATTGGCCTCAGCCAGTGCTTGGCAGCTGTGAGGCCAAGTCAAATCATGCATTCCTCTTAACCCAGGGCAGACCTGTCCACCACCCCTTGTTGGTGGAAAGCTACTCCCTCCTCCCTTTTTAACACGAGGCTCACACACTGTAAGGGTGCCCTGGGGCCTGCAACAATGGCTGTGAGCTGCAGGACTGAGCACAGGTTGGAGTCCTGGAGTTTTGTGTGCATCTGAGGTTCAGGCTCCCGCCGTGTGTGGGGGAGAAGGAACAGGGAGCCTGAGGTGAGAGGACCACGGCCCCCCACCCCACCCAGTGCACAGGATACCTGGCTAGGACATAGGGCTGTGTGGTTTCTGTGACATTTCCTAAGCTACTTTGTAATATGCTCAGCCATGCCTTTTTGAAAAGCAGAAAAGTGGCATTTCTTAAATATGGGTGGTTATCCAAACATTGAGGGGCTGGACCTTGTCGACTTATTCACCCAATAAGGGAGCATTTTTCTCCGTTTAAAGAGTGACCTGCACTGTATTCTTCCATTTGCTAGAATCATTTATTGGTTACTATGTTACCTCGTTGAGTATTATCAGTAGCAGTTCTTCATTTACAAAAATCTGTAGTGATTTTCCCACACAGTATATAATCTTGTGACTAATTTTTTGTTTTGTTCTGTTTTCTCTTTGTGTAAACTTTCACTGCAGCATTATGTTGATTTGTGTTCCATGTCTGTTTTGGCTCAATTTCCTTACCTTTCCGTCTGAATTTTTTTCTTTCTTTTCTTCACCCCATATTCCAAATGTCATTAGACCAAACCAACATTTGTTTTGCAAAGTGCATATTTTGACCCACACGTGTAAAAGCCTTGTTGTGAGTGTATGAGCCTGTATCTGTCTGCTGTGAGACACGCATGGCCAGGACAGCCCGCTGTGGGTCGCATGCCTCGCCGCTGTCCTTAATATGAAGCAAGGTTCATATTACGCCCCTTCTAGTTCCCAGTTAATTAACGGCTCAAGTAATCTGCAAACACATCGTGTTTGCTAATTACTGAAACTCGAACTTAGTAGCCCCTCCCCCAGATTTCCTGTCAACCCCTTTATGCCCTCGATTCTAGCCATAAGTGGCATCTGATAGCTTGTGAGGCCTCAGCTCTTCTGTACTCTGCACTAATCATGGGGAAGTGGATGGCACAGAAAATGGTGAGCTCGTCCCCCTCGTTCCCTGTCTGGTCACCGCACCCCGCTCCTTTCCTCTTCCTCGTTTCTTTTTTTCTTAATCCCATAAACACAGTAAAGCCATTTTTAGTATCCTGTTTTGTTTCCTGATTATTCCAGGGTTCTCTCACTAGACCTAAGCCTCTCATTCTGCTGTAGGTCAGATTCTCTATTCCTTCTCCCTAGCCTAGAACCTTGCCAGCAGTTGCGAAAGTTACAGTTAGAACGTTCCCTTGCCCAGTCACCTCTTTGAAAACAAACACTACAATGTTACATGACTGCGATTAAAATCAGACACTGTCTGCTTTCCACATGTATCTCAGACAGGTTTTATTTAATGTTTCTTGTCAGAATATTGTAAATTCAAAAGGATGACTCTAAATAAATGCAAACAAAGACAAACTTGTGGTCTTTTTGTCTGTAATTACTTTAAAAAGAGATGGAGCTTGCAGGGAAATTTACTGTTTGACCAGTTACTAATGTGAGCCTTTCCCCCACCCCGCCTTTTCTTAATTTCTTCTGTAGGCCTCTTCTCGGTTATTAGTCCGCCCCACCAGCTCCGAAACCCCAAGTGCAGCCGAGCTCGTCAGTGCAATTGAGGAACTCGTGAAAAGCAAGATGGTGAGGCCTCCCAGACAAAGTCTGACTTTTGGAAGCTACTCTGTGTTGCTGCTTGCAAATGGATTTGCCCTTGTCCTTGTATTTCTCTGGGCTGCAGAATGTGGCTGTGGCTTATTGCACATCTCAGGAGTCCCCATGACCACCCTCGGGTTCACTGATTTGAAGGACTCAGAGAACTCAGGAAAGCCATTATTCCCACATTTGCAGTGTATTCCCATGAAAGGGCACAGATCAAAATAGGCAAGGGAAGAGCTGCATAGGTCAGGTCTCAGGGAGTGCCAGGTTCAGGCTGCCAACTGGGCTCTCCCAGTGGAATCAGGCAGACGGAGGATTGCCAACCACAGCAGCTAACCCAAGCCTTGGTGTTGAGCGTCTGCTTGGGCTCAGACACACATGGCTGACTGCTCTGTGTGGCTGACCTGAGTAGTCTCCTGCCCCTCCAAAGATCAAGACACTGTCACATTGCTAGCATAGACTATTTGCCTTGGTCCCAGGCCCCCACATAAACAGACATTCTCACCAAGCAGAACATTCCAAAGACTTACAAGTTCCCTCATAGAAAATGGGGGCAAGCCTCACTGCACACACCCTGCCTGCAGTCACTGCAAATGTGGTCAGCTCCAGTCTGTCTGAAGATGTACCAGGGTCAGTGGTACCCACAATTAGACTCTCAGTTTTGTTTTGCAACCCCCGAGACCTTTCATTTGGGTTTACAATGTGTACGAGAGAAGGGTTGGCATTATTATATAAGGGCTGTATTTTCTCAGTGATCTCTTTGTTGCCAGTTGGCCAATGTGAGTTCATTTGATAAAGGCCCCAAATTACATGTTGGTTCTTTGAAGTAAGACAGGCATGTTTTGCTTCTAACTGATTCAAATCAATTAATTTCTGTTTTTTTAGTTTTCCTGACTGGGAAGTAGGAAAACCACCAATGGTAACAACTTTTTAGACTGGTATATCCTACTATCCCTATGAAGACAACATCTTTTAAAAGCAACTCCTCCCAAAGTAAAAGCCCTCAGTCTGTCTCAGCAATCCATTCTCCAGAGGTTACCACTGCGAAGAGTTCGATACGTTCCCCTCCAGACGTTTTCCTTGCTGGTGCAAACATATATATGTGCATGCATTTTCTTTCCAGATGGGTTCGTTCAATTTTTAAGATTCTAATGATTAACACATCTTGAGGATCTTCTCACATCAGTCCATACAGATTACCTCTTTCCTTTATTTAATAACTGTGTAGTATTCCTTTACATGAATTCTATGATAATACCACTGAGAGCTTATTCTAAGCCAGGCGCTGTTCTAAGTGCTGAGCATGTATTAATTTATATACTTCCCACAACAACCCTATAATGTTTTTATGCATTATTGTTATCCCATTTTACAGATAAGGAAATTGAGGCACACAGAACATTAAAAAAACTTGACTAGCCACTAAGGGTCAGAGACATGATTATGCTATAATTTATTTAAATATATTCCTAATATTTATTTGTTTCCCATATTTCTCTAAATATCCGTTACGTGTTTGTGATTATATTTGTAAGGTGAATTTGCAACACTGGAATTGCTGAATCAGAGTATACTTCTTTAAAGTTAGAAGTTTCTCTTCCTGCATTTAAATGCATTAACTAGGTACCAAATATATCATTCCCATTTCTTCTTTCATCCACAGACAGCCTCTCATGAAACTGGTTGACTGAGTCAAATGGGAATTATATAAAGAAAAATTGGGACTGA
Organism: Theropithecus gelada; assembly: GCF_003255815.1. Lineage (NCBI taxonomy): Eukaryota > Metazoa > Chordata > Mammalia > Primates > Cercopithecidae > Theropithecus > Theropithecus gelada. Next base: position 14,487,487 of record NC_037673.1, read on the forward strand.
CTTGCCACCCTGCCATAGCTAGAAATTTCTCCCCAGGTAATCGTGTGGTGTTCCGGAAAAGACCCAGTGAGCTTTGAAATTGGACAGGAAGCTTGCTAGGGCGTGGTGGGTAACTCACGAATTCGGACTCCACCGGTAAAGATTTTGGAATCAGGCTGGGTATGGTGGTTCATGCCTGTAATCCTAGCACTTTGAGAGGCCAAGGCAAGCAGATTGCTTGAGCCCCTGGGAAACACAGCGAGACCGCATCTCTACAAAAAAATGCAGAAATCAGCTGGGTGTGGTAGCATGCACCCGTAGTCCCAGCTATCAGGAGGCTGAGGTAGAAGGATCACCAGAGCCCAGGAGGTTAAGACTGCAGTGAGCTGAGATTGTACCATGGCACTCCAGCCTGAGTGACAGAGTGAGACCCTATCTCAAAAAAAGAAAAAGAAAAAGAAAGGAGCTTAGAACCATGCCAGTATGGACTGAGTTCAGCTACATCCTTGGTATCTCTTTAAAAGAGAAGTTGATAAAACTGTCTAAATGAAGGGTGCTTAAATTGTATCCAGTGAGTTTTTAAGCATCCTTAAACTTTTTTTAAAAAGCCATTTATACACATCAGTTAAATGACCATTAAAATTATTCTTACCAAATAGCTGAAATGGTTTCCCAGGGAATGCTGTGAGGCAGATCTGGCCACAGAGCTGCAGGTGTTTAAATTGTATTGCATTTTATATGGTCTGTGATTCATTTGTAATTAATTCACGTGGCCTTCCAAATGGAGAGGTGGTCTGTGGCATGGTCAGTTTTGACTCTGACTAGCTTAATCTCCTTTTCCAATTCTGAAGAATTAAACTTTCTCAGTTTACTCAGTGAAACTGAGTTATTTCTGCTTACTTCAGTGGGCATAAAGCTGTTGGCATAGGAAAGGCATAGGTTTTGGAATCAGATAGACTTGGGTTCACAGTCTCCTTATGGTGAGTTCCACCGGGCGAGTGCTTCAGCCTCGGAGACTGTCTTTCAGCTACACGTGGGAGCTTGCACCCAGGTTCCATCCACAGGGGCGTTCACTGGTGCCTTCCCCTCCTTTTGAAGAACCATGTTTGTACTTTATGTGATACATTCATCCCATCTTCAGTGGGCCAGGGAATGCTATCTAAATTCTCCCCTCTTTTTCTGGTTCAAGAGAAGCATCAACCTGTGTTGGTTTCCGGTCACTAATGCTCTAATGTCAAATGGGAACTACTTTTTGTCAGAAAACACTAATGCATCATTGTAATATCCTCAACTTATACTGACTCCACAGTAGATCCTTAAGCATCCACATGTGTTTTCTTGTGGGTGATTTCTGAGGCTGTCGCACATTCATAATTGGATTTGAACAGTGCATTGTTTATTCATCAGAAGCTGCGTATGTCTTTATTGGGTTAGGGAGAAGAGGAGAGAAGGTGTTCAGCTGTTACACAGTATGATGTTTAAGGAACTGAACCTACCTAAACCTAAAACCTGAGGATTTAACTCAAAAAATAAAAGCCACCCTGAAAAGTGTTGCCTGGGATTCACTCTTCTGGCTTACCTCCACATTCTTGATCCAGCTGGTTATTTTAAAGGTTGTGCATTTTTCTTGCATGTGGGCAATAGAGTAATAGTTCCCTGCTGCCACAGTGACTGTGTGAACTTAACTTTGGGATTTTCTTCTCTTCACTAATCAAAATATAAAGGGAGATACAAGAAAGAATAAAAATAAATGAAATCACATCTAACGCAAGATGTTAGAAAAACAACAAACCAAAGAAAAGCAGAAGGAATGAATTTATAGAGATAAAAGCCGAAATTAATGAGCTGGAAAACGGTAGCATAATAAAACCAAAAAATTGTTCTTTAAATATAGACATTAGGTAACCATGTCAAGAAAATAGAAAACACAAATTCCCAAAATTAAGAAATTGTAAGAGAGGAAAAAACTGAGGAAATTCAAATAATCATAAGACGTTATTTTGTTCATCTCTTTGGTAATAAATTTAAAATGAAACCTGAATGAAATGGGCAGTTTTCTAAGGAAATATAATTTATCAAAATCTCATAAGAGGTAGAATATTTCTGTAGACCCATCTTCATGTAAGAAAGAGAGGAAGTTGACAAGGACACAAAAAACAACCAAACCCAGAGAGTTTCACAAATAATTCATCCAAAATCTGTAAAGTCTCAGTGGTTGCAGTTTTGAGACAGCCTTCTGCTGGTGACAGCCTTCTCACTCACTTTTGTGGAAGAGGCAAATGGGCCTCATGAAGGCGACAAGGTTGTCTAGCCACGACTGCACCTCTTCAGGGTGTGGGCACCCTCTCAGCAGCCCGTCTTGTCAGGAAAGATCAGACCTAGGACAGGCAGTCGAGGGGCCTGGAGACTTCTTTGTTGCAGGTCGAGAAAACCGGAAGACAGGTCCCCACGGACACTGATGAAGTCCATGACCTTACCTCCCTGCCCTCTGCAGCATCAGGGGCATCTGGAGCCTTTCTCTTTATTTTCTTTTTTTTTTTTCTCACTGTTCGAATGAACAGAATTCAATCTAACAGGCTTCAGCTGTCCGTGTGGGGGGTGGGGGGGGGTACAGAACATTCTCCCCTCGCTCTCAAAAACAGATATGATCTGATGAGCGTGAAACAAGCTCCACTACTCACAGCAAAACATTTGCTTCCGGTAAAGCTCAATGGCTATTTATTTAAAAGAGTGCATTTATTTTTCAGATCAAACTCTGTTCCTTAACTCACTTAATGTCCTGTTTTTCAAAAGTAAGATCAGCAGTTGGTGTGTTTTTTATAGCTCCAAGGGTTTTAACAAGATTGCGTGTACAGTACATACTTTGTGTCCTCAAAGCTCTGCTTAACGATGAAATCAGACTCAGTCTGTTACTGTGAAGAGGGAAAAATAGAACAAGTATTAGAGATTTTAGTTTATTAATATCAAATGTTTAAAGTGAGGTATTGTTTTCTCATTTTGTATTGTGCTGTTCAAACGAAGAATAAGTTCATCACAATTTTTTCCAGTTCAATCATATCTATATATCCAGTTTGTTGCTTTGGGAATGTTAAAAGAACTATGACTCTTAGGTGTTCTGTGAATCCAGGTAAAACAACAAGATTAATATGTACCAAATTAAAAGCAATGAGTCACCAGTCATTGTCACATTAATCCAAGGAGAGAAGTCACCAATATTCAACTTACAGATTTGCTGAACACTTGCAAAGATTTGCATGAGGTTCCACCAGGGATACAGCAATAAAAACAATCACCTGTAGAAACCAGAAGCTAGTGGGGGAAAGAATGTATTGCAGAAGTAATTAAGACCAGCATGATTACTATTTTGTATAGAGGGACAGAATGCAAGTTGCTAGATGGAGATTAATTTTACCTGGGTGATCTGTAGGCATTGAAGTATGAGTCAAAACTATAATAGGATAATCAGGAAACGAACCAAGTTTGTTTGAACTATAGATTGCTGATAGTCCACCAACAGGGAATGCAGGCACCATGTCCATGAGCCACACTGGCCTGACCGACATGCATCCCAACAGCTCATTTGGCAGGAATATAACCAATAAGAAAATTGCTAGATATTAAATATGTGTGATATATCCAGAAATGAGTGCAGCACTCTGACGTAAGCAAGTATAACATTTCTACTTATTTGGTAACGAGAAATAGAATATATTAATGTATGTAAATTCACTCTCCTTTTCATTCCAACTTGCCTCTTTTGTCCACCTCCTTTGACTCTATTTTTTGGTTAATAGTTGGGTTTTTTGTGTTATTAAATACTATAATTTCATAAGCATAAAGATTTTATAATTTCACAAATACATTTTCTTAGTTTCAGCCAATCATGGGCTGTAGGCAGTAAGTGTTGTTGCTTATCTCAATGTCTTCCAGGCACTGGAGGATCGTCCTAGCTCACTCCTTGTTGACCAGGGAGATAGTAGCAGCCCTTCCTTCAACCCTTCGGATAATTCCCTTCTCTCTTCCTCCTCGCCCATTGATGAGATGGAAGAAAGGAAATCCAGCTCTTTAAAGAGAAGACAGTAAGACAGAAATGTTTTCATTCTTATTGTTCTCCGGGTTCCCTCCTGTCTTTGTTGCCTTCAAAAATGTGACTGAGATTCAGCTCTGAATTACCTAGATGAGGAGCTCCATGGCCTCTCATTGAGGGATTGTACGTATGTAAGACTTAGGACCTAATAAGGGCACAGTATTCCATAGCCGCAGTTTCTTGTTTTATTTGTATATGATACTTCATAAGTAAAAATGATGCAAGATAAAAATGTCTTCTGCCACGTCTGGCGAGAAACTCCTAGACTTTTTATTGTACCTGTGATTGTGAAAGAAAAAGTCATGTAAAATTAGAACCAATCCCCAAAACTTGAATAGTCTTCAAATACACTTTACTGGTAGGTGTTTCTCAATTCCAGTAAAGCAGCATATGGTGAAAAGAGTCCTGAAAAATGTTACAAAAGGTTTAAACTTGCCTTTGAAGAAGAAAAAAAAAAAAACGTAAGCTACAAAACGGCAGAGACTGTGTATGTCTTCTTTAGCACTGTATCCCAGCACCTCCGATGCTGCTGGACACGTGAGAGGTGCCAGGTTGATGCTGATTGAATGAATGACTGAACAACACGTGAATGAACCTTTTCAGGCCAATTGAGGTTGTTTGCTATGCTGATCAAATGATTGCCTTCTATTATCTGAGTGGCCTAAACGGTTACTGAATGTTACAAACAGAAATACTTGTGAGTGATGTGATTAGACTCAAGGCTTTAAACATCTGAATTAAAAGTTTTTCTTGTATAGCCAGTGAAGGTTAAAATGACTTAATCATATTTTTTAAAGCCACCTCCTTTACTGTCATGGCTTTGTCATAAAGTTGTGTCTAAGCTTCTTTGTTGTCCCTGTATGTGATCGGAATCTAGAAGGGTGAATTCACCCGGATTGCCCTCATGGCACTGTGCCTAAGTGTCTTTTGACCTCCAGCGCTCTTGGGGGTCAACCACTGGAACCCTGTAAGTGATTTGGGAACCTCCAGAATTTAACACCCAAATGTACAAATTTGATACATTACTATTCAGTCCTGGAAGGAGTCCGCCTTGACCAGGAGCAGAGGTACAAAAAAATTCACTTAGAAAACAGAGTTTGCGGCCGGGCGCGGTGGCTCACGCCTGTAATCTCAGCACTTTGGGAGGCCGAGGCGGGCGGATCATGAGGTCAGGAGATCGAGACCATCCTGGCTAACACAGTGAAACCCCGTCTCTACTAAAGAATACAAAAAATTAGCCGGGCGTAGTGGCGAGTGCCTATAGTCCCAGCTGTTCAGGAGGCTGAGGCAGGAGAATGGCGTGAACCCAGGAGGTGGAGGTTGCAGTGAGCCGAGATTGTGCCACTGCACCCCAGCCTGGGCGACAGACCAAGACTCCGTCTCAAAAAAAAAAAAGAAAACAGAGTTTGCATGATAAACGCTATCTTTCTCTCTCCAGCTACGTTTTGCAAGAATTGGTGGAGACAGAGCGTGACTATGTGCGGGACCTTGGCTATGTGGTTGAGGTGTGTATTGCCAGAAATTTGGTAACTTTGTATCAGCCCCAGGAGTTGTCCAAAGTAGTATCGGGTTAGACAGTTGAACACCTCTCAAATTAAAAAAGTTTTTGACCCAAAATAAAAAATGACCAACAAAGTATTTCCAAAAAATTAAATTTAGCCAATTATCTTTACCATCTGTATTCAGTTGTAAATGTTTCTTTTTCACATAGTGTATCTTGACATAATCTTTTTAACAATTAAAATGTATAATTATTATAAATAATAATATTATTAAATGATACTAAGTAAATATATTATACTTAGTAGATAGGAATCTTGCCTTAATTATTTCACAAGAGTGTGGGTATCACTACAGAAATGGAGACCTTACTGGTTGAAAAAGTCAGTGTGGCCCAGCTGTGGGTTTGGTTCCATCCTGAATCCACCCAGGTTCAGAGCTTGGACTGTGGCTGCAGCAGGTCATTTACTGATAGTTTTGTGCAGAATACATTGCTGTTTCCATCGACCAGAAGTTGCCAAGCACTGTAGCCATAGCAAACCACTGCCTTTTGTACTGGATCGAGAGCCATCTCTAGGCTAGTCCCTGCCAGTCAATTTGGAGATTAGTCAGATTAAGAAACTCAACTCATCAAAAAGCTATTTTTGTAGTATTAAATTTTATGTTTACTCTTTCACCTTTGCAAATTTGTATAGGACAATACTTTTTGGTTACACATCCCATTAAAAGTACCAGCTATTACAGTTAATTGCGTAACACAAAAGATTTAACATGCTTGATTTGTCTACAGTCATTGTTAACAGTGAGATAAGCAACATGAGTACTTAAGAGGTTCTGTACGGACTCAATTAAATAGAAATTTTAAGCCACATTTTAGCAGCGTATTCAATCCGCTGTTGTTTAAAAATCAATTTATAAAAATATTGTTAAACCTTTATTTAACAGATTACACAAATAATCCAAAAAGAAAAGAAAATCTTTGTTTCTAAGAGATAAATGCTGAAAACAAGAGATACAATTCTGACCAAATATTTAATATTTACAAACTATTTTAATGAAACCATTTACATTTATGTAAACTTCTTTAATTCCTTAGAAGAATTTTGATCTGTGAGTGCTGAACAGTCCAGGGAAAGAAAATTACAGCAATGAATATAATGGGTATATTCCAAGTATCAGTTATAGATACTTTTCATATGGGGTTTTTTGTTTGTTTTAGAGAAAGAGCTGGTTACAAGACAGTGCATGCGTCGGTTTTGCCTTCTGTGACTATTAATCAGTAAGCCGCTAATTGATTCAGACATATTCCATGAAATACACTTATCATAACTGTTTAATTGTAGGGCTACATGGCACTTATGAAAGAAGATGGTGTTCCTGATGACATGAAAGGAAAAGACAAAATTGTGTTTGGCAACATCCATCAGATTTACGACTGGCACAGAGAGTACGTAAAGATACATTGTGCCCGATGGTATACGAAGCACCTGCACTTGCTAAACCGAGGCAGGCCAGGCCAAAGGAAATTTGTTCTGTTCATTTTATTACCTGCGTAGCCTCCTGGAGGGAGCTGGTGCAAAGGAGATATTGATGTACCCAGGAATTCTGCAGTAGCATTTGGTGGCAAGGAGAGAATCTCGTCTCTTGTTCGTGCTGGTCCATGTCGAGAGTCTGTGGAAGGAATTAGCTGGAAGCACCAGCGTGGAGCCAGCTGCCAGAGCTGCTGGCCTGGTCCTGACCTTGAGCCCTCAGCCTCCCTACCGTACACTTCCATGCTTCATCTGCACACCCACATTATAATGTTACCAACCTTGTGGTTTTTTTATGAAGAGTGACTGAGTTAATACTTTTACAAAGCGCTTAGAACAACATCTGCGTAGAATAAGCCTTAATAAGTATTTCTAACTAGAACTGCAGCCATCTTTAGAATAAATACAAGTTATCATTAGAGGACCTTGAAGACACTCATTTGTCCAATTATTTTATGTTATTTTTATTTTTTAGAGACAGAGTCTCGCTCTGTCACCAAACTGGAGTGTAATAGTATGATCATAGTTCACTGCAGCCTTGAACTCCTGGATTCAGGTGACCCTCCCACCTCAGCATCTCTCAGCATCTGTAGTAGCTGGGGCTACAGGCACGCAGCACCATGCACATCTAACTTTTTTATTTTTCATAGAGACACAGGGTCTTACTGTGTTGCTTAAGGTGGTCTTGAACTCCTGGGCTCAAGCAGTCTTCCCACCTCAGCCTCCCAAAGTGCTGAGATTACAGCATGAGCCACCACACCTGGCCCAACTCAATCTTTTTTTTTTTTTTTTTTTTTTTGGAGATGGAGTCTTGCTCTGTAGTCCAGGCTGGAGTGCAGTGGCCGGATCTCAGCTCACTGCAAGCTCCGCCTCCCGGGTTCACGCCATTCTCCTGCCTCAGCCTCCCGAGTAGCTGGGACTACAGGCGCCCGCCACCTCGCCCAGCTAGTTTTTTGTATTTTTTGGTAGAGACGGGGTTTCACCGTGTTAGCCAGGATGGTCTCGATCTCCTGACCTCATGATCTGCCCGTCTCGGCCTCCCAAAGTGCTGGGATTACAGGCTTGAGCCACCGCGCCCGGCCTCAACTCAATCTTTAATGGAAAAAGTAGACATGATTAACCATGAAATTCGACTCTGATACCACTACGTTCCCCACACGTATCCTAATCAGGAGGCGATCCATCTGGGGACTGGTGCTACGTAGCTCACCTTGGCTACCAGAGCTTGTCAACTTACCTGTCCCTTTAGGTCACTTTGCTTATAACTTTAAAAATCCTTCATCATCTGAGGATTGCTTAATGCTGGCCACTGGTCTTCCAGTGGAATGTTCCAGGTGCACTGTCTGCTCTGGTTACCTGGCAGGGCCTTCTGCTCTCCTGTCTTGATGCAGCTGCTCCTCCCTCTGTACAGGGTGGAGCACAATGTCATCACCTCCAAAGCTCTGGCCTCTCTCTGAAGCTGAGCTCCAATACTTGCTTTTCCATATGGCCTGGGTGTTCCCAGTCAGACTCCTTCTCTTCTGCAGAAGCAGATGGGAATATGCTCTTTTAAACTATGAAATACTGGACAGATATAAGGAGGAACTGCCATGGCATGTATCAAGTAGTGTTGTTATTTCTGTACTTCTCCCTCATAATAGATTGTAAAACCTTTGAACCCAGGTCAGAGAGGTCTTTATTTTCATATCCCCTGTGATGTATAATTTATTCGGATTTACAGATAAATGATTGGTGAACTTTAGAAACAGCACTCCAGTTTATAGCTCTGTGCTGTAGACTTACTGAAAGTCTACAGTGAAACCAATTCAAAAAGGGATATTTTGTATTATGATTTAGTCTCCTACTTCCAAGGCTGGTTTTTAACGCTATGAAGGGAAGCTGAAAATGACAGTGTTTCTGGGATGTCCAGACAGAGAAACTGCATCCAGAGATGCTATCCACCACAGCAGGGATAGTAAATCCCTTAGTACAACATTAATTGTCATGGTGGTTTGGGGGTTAATGTAATACCAAATATTAACACAAATAAAAATATATTTAAGTGATAACTAAGGTGGACATATATCTTAAAAGACAACTACAGCCCAGAAAACAATGAACGTTGTTGTCCTACAGCTATGTGGTCACTGTGATGATACCTAATTTTAATCTTAAAGGGAGCTGATATTTATAACCTAGAAGTGGATTTTGATAACATTTGAGAAAGCTTCATAAAGCTGACACAGGTAACATATTTAGTTTTGTGTATCTGCTGTCCAATTTGAGTCTCTAAAAATTATCTTAGAATGAATACGAAGTTCGCAGGTATGAAGACCAAGTTTTCAGAAATAAAAAATGTCCAAGTACTTTGAAGCATCTATTTTTCACTGATTATTCAGCCGAGGATATTAGCACTTGTGTCCTTGAACAGAGATGAGAATGTTTGTTGTCCAAAGACCAGGAAGGTTACCAGCCAAGGGATGCACAGTTGTGCCTCATCTCCTGTGACTTTGTATTCCTTTAGGCTTTGTAGCTTAACAAAAGGTTTTCCTTGTACTTGTTAAGTTTCCGTGTATTTGTTAAATATATGCTTCACACTTCGCAGTTGCTCATATGAAAACAGACTATTGAAAATGTAAACCTGGCCAGGCATAGTGGCTCACGCCTGTAATCCCAGCACGTTGGGAGGCCAAGGCAAGTGGATCACTTGAGGTCAGGAGTTCGAGACCAGCCTGGCCAACATGGTGAAACCCCGTCTCTACTAAAAATGCGAAAAAATTAGCCAGGCATAGTGGTGGATGCCTGTAACCCCAGCTACTTGGGAGACTGAGGCAGGAGAATCGCTTGAACCCAGGAGGCGGAGGTTGCAGTGAACCAAGATCACACCACTGCACTCCAGCCTGGGTGATAGAGTGATACTCTCTCAAAAAAAAAAAAAAAAGAAAAGAAAAAGAAAAAATGTAAACCTAAATCTAAAGTCAGAAGGCCACACTGGAAATAGTTCTAATATTTTCTCCTTTCTTTTCAGCTTTTTTTTAGGAGAGTTAGAGAAGTGCCTTGAAGATCCAGAAAAACTAGGATCCCTTTTTGTTAAACACGTAAGTATAATAGCATTGCTTATATCCTGTTCTGATGGTGTCATCTTTAGTCATTGGTTTGTCGGATTAAAGGAGAACTCACTTATACTTTACATGAGTGCGGATGTTTAAGATAAAATCAAACCGCATGGTGTTAGTGAGTTGGAATTAAAATCCCTTCTTCAACATGAGTTACCTTCTTTCCCAGTCACCTGGCTGCAGCTGGCTATTTGGCTAGCAGCAGCACAGGTTGGTTAGAAAGGACCAGAGCCAGGCCTGAACAGTATCATTTGGGGTGTCTGAGCAGGCAGGTATTGTTGAGTGGAGATGTAACTGTACCTGCAGTGTGTTTAACATAACAGCCACATAGTGTGTATATCTAAAATAAGTGTATTAACATTAAAGTTTTTTGTTTTGGGGAAAAATCACGATATATTTTTAGATTTAGTGACAGGAGTTTTTGCATTTTTGCCAGTCTCTTTAATGTCTTGCTGAATAAAAGACAGCTGGATTTTTATATCTGCTTCTGCATCTAACTCATTGCTATGTTTTTCGGTTCAAGTATCCAAACAAATCCATCCTTACACACATATAGTTAGAAAAGGATGAGTATTTTAATAGCCTGTTCAGATAATTATATAGTTTTCTTAGATGCTACCCCAAAACTTGACAATTGATCATTTCTTAAAGGTTAGTTGCAATATGGAATCTGAAAACCTACCCATGAACTTCTCCCTTGCTGTGACATTAAATACATGTTAATTAAATACATTTAATGTTTCTATTGGGCTTCGAGGCTCCTGCAGCCACGCAGGGTCCTGTGACATCAGGCATCAGTCCACTGGAAGATCCCAGCTCACAGACTTAGGCAGATCTTCCAGAGGTTGACACATTTCATTACACAATCTCCAAAATTCCAGTTCTTTAACTTTACCACCCATCTCTTTGAAGGCTTTAAGTGTGAGGTTCAGAGTGGCAGATATATATTTCCCAAAATTTTAATTTTTTGCTTGAAAGCTGTAATTTTCACTAACAAACACTGCCAGTTGTTTGCCTTGAAATGACAGGCTTATTTTGTTCATGTTCAAGAAAATGAACAGATACCCAAGAGTAAATAATTATAGTTTGTGTCAATCATTCTTCCAAGTAAAAATGGTGGTTCATTAAAAAAAGTGGTTAGTTCCACTCACAACTCAGTTACATAAGTGCTTTTTCTTGAGACATTTATCGAGTGCAATTCAAGTGTTGTGTGGACATCATCTTGTCACAAGAATGTTAAAAAGGTATATACTCCCTGGTTGAGTTTTAATAAAAAGAATAATGTTTACTCATCCAGGACATTCTTAAGTGAAGCTATTTTTTTTTTTTTTTTACTATAAATTTGTGGCAGTGAACAGTTTTTGCCAAGGTGCCAGCAATTTCACCCACCATTGGTTTTGCACATCAGCACAGATGTCAGCACAATGGAAAGGACAACTGACATCTTAGTGGTGTTTAGAAAATAGTTCTGACCTAATGGCGCCACAGAAAGACCTCAGGGGGCACTGGAGGTCTGCACACTCTACTTTGAGGATCACTGATTTATGGAAAGGCTCATTGTCTACATTTTTTTTCCCTCTGCCTTTATGATTTGAGATTAAAGAGCTTTTTCTTCTCTACTAAAACCAACCAGGCTTACTAGGACTGTTGGCAGGGTTTGGAGTGATGGCAGTAATTCTTTGTTTAATATTAAGAAGCGTGTTTCTGGCCGGGTGCAGTGGCTCACGCCTGTAATCCCAGCACTTTGGGAGGCCGAGGCGGGCGGATCACGAGGTCAGGAGATCGAGACCATCCTGGCTAACACGGTGAAACCCCGTCTCTACTAAAAAAGACAAAAAAATTAGCTGGGTGTGGTGACGGGCGCCTGTAGTCCCAGCTACTCGGGAGGCTGAGGCAGGAGAATGGGATGAACCCGGGAGGCGGAGCTTGCAGTGAGCCGAGATGGCGTCACTGCACTCCAGCCTGGGCAACACAGCCAGACTCCGTCTCAAAAAAAAAAAAAAAAAAAGAAGGGTGTTTCAGCCAGGTGCAGTGGCTCATGCCTATAATCCCAACACTTTGGGCGGCCAAGGCAGGAGGGTTGCCTGAGGCTAGGAGTTTTGAGACCAGGCTGGGCAAAAAAGCAAGACTCCATCCCTACCAAAAAAAAATTAAAAATTAGCCGGGCATGGTGACACACATCTGTAATCCTAGCTACTCAGAGGCTGAGGTGAGCGGATGGCTTGAGCCCGGGAGTTTAAGGCTTCAATGAGCCATGATTACACCACTGCCCTCCTGCCTGGACAACAGAGTGAGACACTGTCTCCTAAAAAGAACAAAAAAACAGTGTTCTTTTGCTACCTCTGGTATTTGTTGGTATTTGGTACTGTAAAGTGAAGGGTATGGTGTGTGGGGAATGATGGGGAAGGACTGGTTGTGGAGCTCCACCATAGAATGCTGATCTACATCATGAATCTGGAGTTTACTCCCAAGAGCCTTAGCCATGCAACTTGGTTTTAAGATGATTCCCTTTATGAATGTGCTGAAATGTGTGTGTGCTCTTGTATTCTCATCCAGCTTCCCATTGTTATAACCCGACTGTTTGCCTTTTTTATTCCTAGGAGAGAAGGTTGCACATGTACATAGTTTATTGTCAAAATAAACCAAAGTCTGAGCACATTGTCTCAGAATACATTGATACCTTTTTTGAGGTAAGATCTAAGATACAAACAGAAAGTATTTCTGAACCTTTTGTTCTAATTGATTTCCAAAAATTAAAGTATCATTGGTTTCCCAGGAGACTAATTTCCAAAGAAAATTAGCCTGAGTGATAAGACTTCTGAACCTGTGTTTCTTTCCTATAAATCCGAGAAATGAGTATGAATTTAGTCTGTGGTCATACCCCTAGCATTCAGAAGACTGCAGTCATTGTTAAAAATAAGGGTTTTTATAAGTGTTACACTTAAGTCTCATTACAAATCCAGAATAATTTATGTTCTAAACTTGTAGCCTAAAAATAATATATATATTTATACGAATAAAAGAACACAATTGCAAAATGTCATTAAACAAGCCTAAAAGACTGCTTTGAAAAACAACTCAGGTGAAAGTGTGAAACTTGGAAATTCTGTGAACTAGCAAAGCTCTAGTTAGTCTAGTGCTTTTTTTTCCTAGTTACTTTTGCTGCCAGTGTTGTAATCTTTCTGACAATTACAAAGACTAAAAATTTGCCCTTTAATGAACAGCCCATACGATCTTTTCTCTCTTAAAACCACAGGACTTAAAGCAGCGTCTTGGCCACAGGTTGCAGCTCACGGATCTGTTGATCAAACCAGTGCAGAGAATCATGAAGTATCAGCTGTTACTGAAGGTGAGAAGGTAGCGGGACAGACTCTGGTGTCAGGAGTGAGTTTGCTGAGAAAATAAGACTCAGTGGGGGAAAGAAGGATTTGGTAGGACAGGGGAATCATTTGTGTAACAAGTATATTATTTCTGTTAAGTTAATCTTTAAAAATTTGAGAAAACACTTCAAACAATTTTCTCAATTTTTTATTTACATCAAGTTCGGAATGAAAATATCAGTAAAAGTGAATTTTTCCCCCCCACCACAGACCTTGGAATGCTAATGATTTTTCTTCTGCTCTATCAACTTTGATTATTTTCTAATCTTCTTGGAACCTTGGATAAAAGTAAATTTGGAATCCCTTTGTATTCCTCTCTGTTGGCTTAACACTAGCCCTTGGTTGATTTAAATTCTTAAGCATAGCTGAAGGCAGAGTCACATGTTTTTCTGTGATAAAAGTGACTTCAAGTGTAACGAGATTCCTTCATATACAACACTTAGGACCTGGATATAGAGAGGGACAAAGAGTTTGTCTTGCGTTAAACAGGAACCATCAGATAGATCTGGTGTGACTCTGTGGACTACAGCTTGAAATCCACATGGGAATGTCTTTTTGTTGTGTTACTGATAAAGTACTTATAACAATATGATAAAGTAGAACTAAAGCACCAGACAGGTGTGGTGGTGCACACCTGTAGCCCCGGCTACTTGGGAGGCTGAGGCAGGAAGATAGCTTGAGACCAGGAGTTGGAGGCTGCAGTGAGCTATGATTGCTCCTTTGAATAGCCACTGCACTCCAGCCTGGACAGCATAGTGAGAACTTGTCTATTAAAAAAAAAAAAAAAAAAAATTCTTTCAGAACTAAAGTGCTGAACCCAGTGTCTGGCACAGTGTGAGTGGTCAAAAGGTTAGCTTGTGTTCAGTGTCTCATTCCTGTAGTCCCAGCTACTCAGGAGGCTGAAGCAAGAGGATCACTTGGGGCCAGGAGTTCAAGACCAGCTTGAGCAACATAGTGAGACCCTGTCTCTTAACAAAATAATAAAAGGACAGCTCCTGTTGTCTTTGTCACCATTATCACGTCCTCTCCATTTCCCTTTCAGGACTTCCTCAAGTATTCCAAAAAGGCCAGCCTGGATACATCAGAATTAGAGGTACATGCGTCAGTGACTGTGCCCCCCCAAATCCCCACCAGCCTCTTTTCCTACTCGCCTCGTGTCTCCTAACAGTGGTCTAGCCCTGGGAGGGGTCAGAGCAGTGGGTGACAGTCTCTCCAGTGCATCTCCATGAGCCCTGCACACTAGGGGGTGGGGAAGAAGAACAGAACTTCTTCAGGTCAGAGGGTGAGCACGTCAGATTTTCCCCAGAGGAACTTGAACCTCCACTCTTCTCTCTCCCCTCCCGCAGAGAGCTGTGGAAGTCATGTGCATAGTACCCAGGCGGTGCAACGACATGATGAACGTGGGGCGGCTGCAAGGATTCGACGTAATGCGGCTCTTGTTCTTTAAGAGAGCTCCTCTGCCTTCCCTCTCTTTCTTTTGTCTTGGATTATTTTTCTCCACGGGGAAAAAGCTGATCCTTTTCACTTGGTTTTCTGGCTTCTCTCACTTTACTTCACTCTGATTGATGTTTTCTTTCCTTTTTTTTTTTTTTTTTTTGGTGCATTTGATTTGCTTTTTTGGGACTTGCCTGTGCTCAAAGCCCAGCGCCTCATGGCAGAAACAAGCAGGACTGGGCTTTGTCTCTTGGGCCCAGTAGTGTAAGAACTGAGTTTCCTTTCCTCAGCATTTAAGACCACGGTAGCTATGGATATAGTAGGACCTAGGAGGCCCCCACTCTCTCATCTCTGGGACTTGATACTTCCTCATTAGTTTGAGATACGTTTGCATGAGTTGCTAGACTATTCATCTTACATATTACCTATTATGTATCCTCAGGATGAGTTCAGAACCAGAATCTTCTTTTAAAAATTTGACTATTGAGTTAAGGAGGCGGGAGAAGTTTTTATTTTCTTGCCTACTGTTTTGCTAGAGAATTAACATTGACAGTTCTAGTGCTGTGGTTCTCTCTGAGGCACACACAGAGGCCACTGGAGGCCTTCTGAGAACTCCTCTGCATGCCTGATGAGTTCCTGCTGGCGGCCCAGGGACCACACTTTGAGAACCACTGTTCTAGTATAAACCAGACATTTAAAATTCCACTTTTAATCTGTAACTGTAACTGAGGCGCCAGAGGTCTTTACAAACGTTGGCAAGAATTTTATTTAGATAATTATTCTGTTTAGGGCCAAGAATAGTAAAAGAAAAAAAAAATTAAGCTCCATAAATTAATAAAAGAAAAATACATTATTCTATAGGAGGAAATCTAAAGAAAACAGAGCTTCAGATAACTTAGAATGCAATGTTTTCTTCTCCCCTTCCTTTTCCCCCTTTATTTCTTGTTTTAGGGGAAAATCGTTGCCCAGGGTAAACTGCTCTTGCAGGACACATTCTTGGTCACAGACCAAGATGCAGGACTTCTGCCTCGCTGCAGAGAGAGGCGCATCTTCCTCTTTGAGCAGATCGTCATATTCAGTGAGCCACTTGATAAAAAGAAGGGCTTCTCCATGCCGGGGTTCCTGTTTAAGAACAGTATCAAGGTAATGTGTGTCTGTGTGTGTTTTCTCTGTGCCGGCGCATGTACCCATCACACCGATAAACACTGTTTCCTTTTAATGATGACACACCCTGATGCTTGGTTTAAGTATTTGAGAATTTTCTAGTATATTTCAGAGCCTTTGAATTCACCCATTTCTCTCTTTACTGTCTGTGTTCTTGAGTGGCTAATGTCTTGTGCACACCTCTATGTGACCACAGCCATTCCTTCTTAGATGAGAACTGGTCATGGGTAGTGTTTATGCACCACCTTCTCTAGGACCATGGAAAACTGGTTTAAATTTGATAGCATGGATTTGGGGGATTGTTCTGTGATCAGAGAAGAAGCTAACTTGGTGTCTTCTTCTCTTCCCCCACTCACCAAGGAGGTACTGAGCACTCAGCAGCCGGCGTGAGGGGTCCAGGAATGGCCCAGTTGGATGCCCTCCCTACCCTGATGTAGCTTATCCTCTAATAGGAAAGGAAGACAGAGGGACAAAAAAAATAATTGCAAATGGCACTCAACTCTATAAAAGGGACAAACCAAGGGTGAGGTAGAGAAGAGCAGAGGGCAGGCCTGAGGTCCCAGCAGATGACTCCTGGGAGATACACGCCCCCGCCAGGGTCCTCCTGGCTCTGCAGCTGTGCAGAGCCTGAGGTCAGAAGGGAGATGCACTTCCTTTTGGTAGGGCCTCCTGCCCTACGCCATCAGGGAAGGGGAACTCTCAGACCGTGCACATCTGCAGGCCTCACAGCACACAGGCAGAACATTGCATCCTCCCCCATCCAGCTCCCTGCTCAGGCTTTTGTTGGCTGTCCCCAGCAGCCTTCACTTGCCTAAACCTGGGGTGGGTCTGTCCACGGGCACAGATGCCAGGCTGGGGGGTCTCTGCCCACCAGCACCTAGGAAGGCTCTGGAGCCAGACAGCTGGGGAAGGAGGCTGCCTCTGCATGAGGCTGGGCTGTGGGCCCTCGCACCTCCCACCACCCACCTGCCCCTCCAGACTCCGCCTTTTGAGGCCCCTTATCCTGAGGCCATGTCAGGCACAGACCTTCTGGGCTCACCACTACACCTGAGCCTCCACCCATCCCCTGAACTGTGTGCCCATCCCCTGAGCTGCACCCATACTCTGAACTGCACCCATCCCCTGGACAGCAGCCATCATCCAAACTGTGCACCCATCCCCTCAACTGTGCACCCATACACTGAACTGCACCCATACGCTGAGCTGCACCCATCCCCTGGACTGCAGCCATCATCTGAACTACACCCAACCCCTGCACTGCACCCATCCCCTGAGAACTGCCTACCCATTCGTCTCACAAGTCTTTTGTCAGAAAATCACTCCAGCACTGTAGGAATTTTGTATATATTTTTTACATATTGTTTTTATAAAATTATCTGACATATTTTAATCATGATATCATATATACTTTTATAACATAGGTTATAAAATTGGTTATCAAATATTGGTATTTGAGATTTGTTTAATGGTGTCATTTACACCCTGGGAAGTAAGGGATAAATAAATACTGAGGCATCATAGAGGGGTTTGGGAAACAGGTAATCCCAGACCCATATTTCTAGTTAATTGTTCAGGCTGTTAGTTCAAACTATTAGTTAGTTTAACAGCCTTATAATCCCCATGTACCTGAGTCAAGAGGCATTGAAAAGCTTCAAGTGTTTTCTGAGGCAGTAAAAATGGCAGTTCAACAGAAAAGTGCTTGTTTCAGGATTGAGGTAGGATGAACTTCACTTTGCACTTGGCCAGTGGGGATCAATGTGCTTTAATTTTTTATTGTGGTAAAATACACATAACATAAATGTGCTGTCTTTAATTGCCTAGCGCTGTGGGATTAAGAGCATTCATGTTGTGTAACCATCACCATCATGTCTTCACAACTCTTCATCTTGCAGAGCTAAAGCCCTGTACCCATTAAACACTAACTCCCCACTTCGCCATCCCCAAGCCCCTGGCAACCTCCACTCTATCTATCCCCACGTTTGACTACTCTAAGGACCTCCTGTAAGTGGAATCATAACAATAGTTGTATTTTGGAACTGGCATATTTGACTTAGCATAACGTCTCCAAGGTTCATCCATGTCATAGTGTATATCGGAATTTCTTTCCTCATTAAGGCTGAAAAACTGTCCACATAGCCCACATTTTCTTGGTCCATTCATCAGTCAGTGGACACATGGCTTGCTTCCTTTCCATCTGTTAGCTATTATGAATAATGCTTGCCTTTTTTTTTTTTTTTTAAGGTGAGTTGCCTTTGCCTGGAGGAAAATGTGGAAAATGATCCCTGTAAATTTGCTCTGACATCAAGGACGGGTGACGTGGTAGAGACCTTCATTTTGCATTCATCTAGTCCAAGTGTCCGGCAAACTTGGATCCATGAAATCAACCAAATTTTAGAAAACCAGCGCAATTTTTTAAATGGTAATATATGTTCTGTTACTAGATGTGTGCTTTCTTTCCTAATGTACTCACTTGTATTTATCTTCCCTCTCCCGTTCATATCCATAGTAATGACAGAACTTAGCACTCACCACTCTTCAGGCACTGCCTCGATATTGCTTTACTTCATCTTCACAACCACCCTGTGTGGCCAGTACTATTATTATCCCTGCTTTACAGATGAGAAAGCTGGGGCACCGAGTGGCTGAGTAATTTGCCTCGAGTCCCACAAGTTGTTGAGGGCAGAGTCAGGATGCAGAGTGGCCATCTGGCTCTTGGTCTGTGCCCCTCGCAGCTACACTGTCCCACACATAACATGTTATGAGGGCCCTGTCCTAGGAAGAGGAGTTTGCAAGAAGAACACCAGGAAGATGGCATTGGCCAGAGACATTCACGAGGGCCTTGCCACACCCACACCTCCATTCCCCATAAAAAAATAAGAGATGGGGGCCGGGCGCGGTGGCTCAAGCCTATAATCCCAGCACTTTGGGAGGTGGAGGTAGGCAGATCACCTGAGGTCAGGAGTTTGAGATCAGCCTGACCAACATGGAGAAACCCTGTCTCCACTAAAAATACAAAAAAAATAGCCGGGCGTGGTGGTGCATGCCTGTAATCCCAGCTACTCAGGAGGCTGAGGCAGGAGAATCACTTGAACCCAGGAGGTGGAGATTGCAGTGAGCTGAGATCACGCCATTGCACTACAGCCTGGGCAACAAGAGTGAAACTCCGTCTCAAAAAAAAAAAACTGACAGTTCGGTCCTGCCCTGCTTCCATGACTTGAGGGATTGCAGAGATGCTGCAGAACACAGCAGGCATGGCCACCCTATCCTTTTATTGCCTCAATGTATTTGATCTCTTTGCAACTGCTGGCTTCAACACTAGCTTTTAATTTGGTGATCGGCGAAGAACTTTGAGAATTCAGTTGGAAGCTGTGTGCCCATGTCATCTGTGTCTTCTGGGTTCGTTCTTTCATGTCCGTATTCATGTCGTGCATCTATGCCTGTGCAAGCTCAATAGGATGTTGTAATGTTCTCTGTCACAAGAAAGCCACCTCTACACCTTGCATGACATTCAAGAGCCAGGAACATAGGCACTCAGTGAAAAATCTCAAGCCTCATGGCATTTTTAGCCAAGTGTTATCTGCTGCCTGGGTGTTAACTCCAAATTTCCATCCTGCTTGCAAGCTAATAATCGTTTACATCTGCAGCTAGGGGTGGGCGCTTGAGGATAGGGAGGGACAGTTCCTCGGGCACCAAAGAGGTTTAATGTGTTGTTCTTATGTGGTGCATTGAGTTCCAATCCGTAGCTTGGAATTGAGAATGCTCTAAATTTTCATCACTGTTGGCCGGGCACGGTGGCTCAAGCCCGTAATTCTAGCCCTTTGGGAGGCTGAGGCGGGCAAATCACGAGGTCAGGAGATCGAGACCATCCTGGCTAACACGGTGAAACCCCGTCTCTACTTTAAAAAAAAAAAAAAAAAAGCACAAAAAACTAGCCGGGCGTGGTGGTGGGCGCCTGTAGTCCCAGATGCTCGGGAGGCTGAGGCAGGAGAATGGCATAAACCCGGAGGCAGAGCTTGCAGTAAGCTAAGATCCAGCCACTGCACTCCAGCCTGGGCAACAGAGCGAGACTCTGTCTCAAAAAAAATTTTCATCACTGTGTTTAAAATAGAATGAACTGCCCCCAGATCGCACACATGGTCTATGATGTCAGAGTTTACTTGACACCCACTCAGTTAAGGAGCTAGTAATACCTATCCCAGAGGATTAAAGGAGATCGCTAATGGGGTGGGAGCCTGGGACCCTTGCACCTGCTTCTTGCACACCTCTTACTCCTGGAAGAGGCTGTGGCCAGCACAGAGTTTGTAGACTGCCTCTGGCTCCACTGCGCTTGCTCACACATGCCTCGGGCTGGGGCTGGGGGGCTGCATCTGCTTGTCGTATTTTTCAAAGGCTTTAACACTTCAGGAGTTTGTTCATGTTTCCATATATGTTATTTTGGCCTGATTCCTATGTTTTTCTACAATGAAGATGTAAGAAAACTCAGACGCCCAAGTCAAGAGATGGGACAGCCTCCCGCCCCAGGGGCCTTGGGGAGCGCCTTAGCTTCTCTCGGGGCTCTCTCTGTTCAGCCACCCCACGGTATGAAACCACCTCCACGGCAGCCCCAGGGTTTCTTTTTCACCCCAGGACTCTGGTTTAGGAAAGAGCTTTGCGGAAGGCAGTTGGTAGCTGGAGGAGTTCTAGTCAAATCTGTTGCCTTGGTCTTCCCCTCCATACTGGCCCTTTGTCCGGGATGTGCTGAGGAATGCAGCCCCTTACACCCGCTGCACTCAGCCGGCATCCCAGTCCCTTGGCAAGCAGGGGCCTCTTCTAGCTCTACGGATAGGTGGGGTTGCTCTGCGCCCCTGCACGGGTGGCTGCCCCATGACCCATTCCAGGGTGGGTCCTGTTCCTTCCTCACCCCGCGGCGTGCTCCTTGATGCCCTGACCCAGTCTCTCTCGCTGTCTTGTCTTACAGCCTTGACATCGCCAATCGAGTACCAGAGGAACCACAGCGGGGGCGGCAGCGGCAGCGGGGGCAGCGGCGGGGGTGGGGGCAGCGGCGGCGGCGGGGCCCCCAGTGGCAGCAGCGGCCACAGTGGCGGCCCCGGCAGCTGCGGTGGTGCCCCCAGCACGAGCAGGAGCCGGCCCTCCCGGATCCCCCAGCCTGTCCGACACCACCCCCCCGTGCTGGTCTCCTCTGCAGCCTCGAGCCAGGCAGAGGCAGACAAGATGTCAGGTACGTCCACCCCCGGGCCCTCTCTGCCTACCCCCGGCGCGGCCCCCGAGGCCGGCCCCAGCGCGCCCGGCAGGCGGCCCCCCGGCGCGGACGCTGAGGGGTCCGAGCGAGAAGCGGAGCCGATCCCCAAGATGAAGGTGCTGGAGAGCCCCAGGAAATGCGCCGCGAACGCCTCGGGGCCGAGCCCAGACGCCCACGCCAAGGACGCGCGCGCAAGCTTGGGCGCCCTGCCGCTTGGGAAGCCCCGGCCTGGGGCCGCGTCACCGCTGAACTCGCCGCTCTCCAGCGCGGTCCCTTCTCCTCTCGGCAAGGAGCCCTTCCCCCCCAGCAGCCCCCTGCAGAAGGGGGGCTCCTTCTGGAGCTCCATCCCCGCCTCCCCCGCCAGCCGGCCCGGCTCCTTCACCTTCCCGGGGGACAGCGACTCCCTCCAGCGGCAGACACCCCGCCACGCGGCCCCCGGCAAGGACACTGACCGCATGAGCACGTGCTCGTCGGCCAGCGAGCAGTCCGTGCAGTCCACCCAGAGCAACGGGGTAAGCGCGTCGGGGGGCCCGCGCCCGCCCGCCCCCCTGCCTCTGTCCCGCCAGCTCCTCTAAACGCCGCCGCGGCTGTCCTCACTAACTCGGCTGCCCAGCGCTCTCCGCCGCCCGCTGCGGCCTCTACCCGGGACCGGGCTAACCCTCCTGCAGGCTGGCCCATGGCGCTACTAACTACTCCTTGCTTTGTTCGTGTCTTCTAATAAGAGCAAGCCGATCATTAACCTTCTCAACGCAGCGTCTTTTGGTTTCTTCCGTTTCCAACCAGCAGAATATCTTTTTGGAACTTTCTTTTTTAACCTCTGCCTTCCTCACGCACCTATTTTTTGGAGGGGTCCTTTTCCCTGCTCTCTACCTCCTGTTTAAATTGAAACCTGTACACTTTAAGCTTTTTGCTCATCGCTTGGTTTTGCTCTTTTATGCCTTAAATTATCTTTGCGGCATTTTTGACTCATCTGCTGGGGAAGACCATTCCCTCAAGAAAACTTCCAACAGCAACTCAAAGCAAACTAAGATGACAAAATGGGGGGAAAGAATCTGTCCACTGGGAACGCTTTACGTCACCGTGTTGCTCTGGAAGACAGAGACTGCTCTGGGGCACCTGGCGAGGCGGCTCTGCAGTGCAGGCTGGGGCCGGTCCCTGCGGCCTGCTGGGCTCTGGCCTCCTCTGGCCCATCACTCATGCTGCCGTCTCAAGCACAAGGGTTGCTGTGGTGGGTTTTCCCTCTGTTTCCTGCTTCCTCACTGCCCTACCCACCTGTTTCCTACAGGGCAGATGGCCTGGCCCGTAACACTTTCCTGAAGGCATGCGTGAGTGAATAGAACTGTTCTAATGAGTGTATGTTTGAACGCTTTATAAATTTTTAAATACATTTCTCTAAAAGGGTCTGTGTCTCTCTTTATATTAAAAAAAAATCTAGCTTTTGCATGTCTTTCTCTTTCCTCTGGACTTATTAATGCCTTAATTGGTTTGACTTGGTCTTATCCTTTCCTACTATTTTTTGTTATGTATTTTGTTAAACTCTATATTTAATTGGGGAAGAAATTAACAAATGGGTCTTAATACATTTATTTACAATTGAATGGCCGGGTAGGCATCCGCTGTCATGGCCACCATACTGTGTCCTGCAGAGCAAGGCGGCCTTTCAGTTAAGTTGGGCATGCTAGATAGACAAGTATGCTAGGTGGGTGAGCACAGATTTGAGTCTGGTGGGGGGTGGTGGGGAGATGCAGTCAACCCAGTGACGGGCTATACCCATCAGCACTTAGTTGGATACTCAATATTCAGGTGTGGCCTTATAGCTGTGACCCTCACTGAATCTGCCAGTTAGCATCTGGAGCTCATCATAGCCTGGACACATTCCCATTCAGCACAGGAGACTTCAGAGGCTGTGTTTCAAAATTAACACTTCAACTGCTCCAAGACAGGAGCCAATGCCAGTCTTCTCTGGACATTCATGAGAAGACATGAAAAATGGCCACACCCTGGCTCCATCCCGAATGCTCTCTCTGAGGCCAAGGCGCAGTCTGCAGAGGGCACGTGTTCCCACGAGCTTTAGGTTGGGAAAGTTGCCTTTGCTTTCTCTCTTCCTCTTCCCACTTGTTCTCATGTGGCAGGGAACCTGGAAAGGGAACTCACTGAACAGGATTTCAGACAAGTCAAAATGCCTTACAGAAAGGCCCTAGAGGCCTAGGAAGACTCCAGAGCTCCGAAGTGGGGCTTTAAAAATGCCCTCCAGGCTGGGCACAGTGGCTCACACCTGTAATCCCAGCGCTTTGGGAGGCTGAGACGGGTGGATCACAAGGTCAGGAGTTCGAGGCCAGCATGATGAAACCCCATCTCTACTAAAAAAAAAATACTGGCCCAGCATGGTGGCACGCACCTGTAGTCCCAGCTACTTGGGAGACTGAGGCAGGAGAATTGCTTGAACTCGGAAGATCACACCATTGCACTCCAGCCTGGATGACAGAGGGAGACTCCGTCTCAAAAAAAAAAAAGCCCTCCAGGACTCTGAAGTATATCAGTTAGAAGGGGCCGCAGCCCTGCCCGGCCCCCACGTATTGGCACTTCTGTCCCCCTGGAGATCTGCAAAGGCCTCCTTCCTCCTTGACCACTTCTGTCAAGCTGTCTGTGGTCACAGCCAAGCAGCTGTGCCCAGCCCACAGCCCGGCTCCTTCTTCTCCCTTTAGATGTGCAGCTTCTGCAAAGCTCTGCTGAGAGCAGGAGTGACATGCATGTGGATCAACCCAAACCATGACTGCACCAGTCCTTCCTGTGGCTCTGTGGTCTAGCCTTTTGGCCTCCTTTATTGGGCAGCAATAAAAGTGCACACACGTTGGAGTCACTCTAGTCCTGCCTTTCTTGCACAGGCCAGGTGGCCAGTGCCAGCTCACTGACCTTCCACTCTGAGAGACTGATAACCACGCCCACTGGGGGGGGGTGGTGAGAATTAAGTAGGATAGACTTTGAAATGCCTAGTACATAGGAGGTGCTCAGAAAATACTAATAGTTATGATTCTAGTAGCAAAGTACTCTAATTATGAGATTGTAGCTTGGTATATTACCAAAAGCAGGTACGCTGCAGAAGTTGTGTTTTTTTAAAAATATTCTTGGAAATTTAGCTTTGTAATGTCAAAACTCTTGAGCATTGCCATATAAGTCAGAATACTAAAGTCCATGCTAAAAGTATAATGCATAAATGAGTATGCACAAGCCAAAGCCTGCCCTGTACCGCATCCTTTTTTGCTGAGGGGCCACAGGCAACCAGTGGGCACCCACAGGGACAAGAACAGGAAGCACACTCCTCCACGGCAGAGACAAGGAACAGGAGCTAGGCAGCACCACCATGTTTTAAGTATGCACCACAGCTCTAGATTTATAGCCCTGGCACCTGGAATTCCCAGTGGCGTGTTGACTTTCTCAGGCTTGACCTCGTGGAGGAGGGCTAGAGGTCTCTCCTCTCTGGTCCTCTCGGCCAGCTACAGCAGTCCACCACCTGCTCCAGCATGTCCTGATACTGGCTCAGTAGACCAGGGCTGAAAGGCGGTAGAGCAGGGTTGTCTGACTGATTGCATCTGCACTCACCCGGGATCTGCCCAGGGCGTCGGAAAGCCCAGTAGAAGCTAGCACCTTTGGAGTCTTGGGAATCCATGAACATCCCGACAGTACCCTCAGTGGAAGCCTTTGAGCACAAGTTCACGGGAACGAGGCGCCAGATGCTGTTTCTCATGTCCTGACTAGATAGAGGGGACTTGGGCAAGATGCAGCTTCAGGAGTTGTCGGGGGATCTGCATTTCTTCTCCACCCAGAACCATAGGCCACGCACTAGTTGGGAGTTTGGGACAAACACTGCCGTTTGTGTTTCTTCTCCTCAGCAGCTGCCACCACTCTGTGTGTGGCATGGGTAGGGTCTTAAGAAATCTTCTGTCTTGCTATTGCAATCCTGCCTCATGGACTGGGCCACTCACCACATACTGAGTTCCTGCTGCATGTCAGCCCTGTGACTGAAGAGATTGGGTCCCACGGGGGCAGCGGCATAAGGGTGGGGGTACACATCCCACACCAGAATCCGTTCCCAGAGCTTGAGTCACAGCACCTGTGGCGAGCGGCCCTGGGATGTTTTGTGATGTGTTCCCATAGCAGCAGAGCCTTGGGGACACTTGAGTCATGCAAGCTCCTAAGAGGGACACCCAGCAAGTTCATACGCTGGAGGCAGAGTCACTCTCCATCCAAGCAGAATAGTGATCGATTTACGTTCAGGGTTTCCATGTTCTTCTTTTTAAAGAGAAGAAGTAGAAATGATTAAGCATGTCAGCAACGAGCTTCCAAAACCAAAGAGTCATTATTGCAGTGAATTTTTTAAGAGCATCCCTAAATTGCTTTGTAGAGAAATTGCATTTTCAGGTATTGAAATAGATGCACACAGTTAGCCAGAGGGTAAAGGAAACGTCGAAAGTTTCTCAGTGCCGGCCTGGTGAGCCCTGCACAGGGTCATGGTGCCATGGGGCACACTGACAAGGGATTTCACGTGATCAGGTCTCGTTTCAGTTCCTCCCTGCCTTTCTCTGTCTTCCTCTGTCCCTCTGCAGAGTGAAAGCAGCAGCAGTAGCAACATCTCCACCATGTTGGTGACACACGATTACACGGCAGTGAAGGAGGATGAGATCAACGTCTACCAAGGAGAGGTCGTTCAAATTCTGGCCAGCAACCAGCAGAACATGTTTCTGGTGTTCCGAGCCGCCACTGACCAGTGCCCCGCAGCCGAGGGCTGGATTCCGGGCTTTGTCCTGGGCCACACCAGTGCGGTCATCGTGGAGAACCCCGACGGGACTCTCAAGTGAGTGCTTGACAGTAACGGTGGCCTGGCAGGCAGCAGAGGGAGGGGGCGCAGCGCCCATGAGGCACACGATCTCGGATGGGGTAAGCATGTGGAAGGGGGAGCCGCGCTGGTGTGTTAGTACAGGCTCAGCTCTGAGCACGTGGGAAGATGGGTGGCCTTCCATCTCACACACTCAGACTCACAGGGTCTTTGAATAATCTGCATTTAGAAATAGCCTGTTCTAGCACATTGTTCAGGAATCCCATTTGACAGCTTTTTGTGTTAGTCATAACTCAAGAAAGTGTTGTTGTTTTTCTTTTTAAGAAACCTAAGGGGGAAATATCCCTTATCTTTGTTTCTCTGAAATACATTCTCAGGCCCCATATTAGTCGGGGTCCTTCAGAGGAGCAGGACCAGTAGGGAGTGTACTGAGATGTCAGCGTAGACACAGGCTCACCCCGGTTTTTTGTGTGCTTTGCTTTAATGTGCTTTGAAGACATTGCCTTTTTTACGGGTTTTGTGGCAACCCTATGTCAAGCAAGTCTCTCGGTGCCATTGTCCGACAATGTATGCTCACACTCTGTATTTGTGTCACATTTTGGTGATTCTCAGATATTTCACACATTTTGTTCTTGTATTTGTTATGGTGATATGTAGTTAGTGATGTTTGATATTACCATTATAATTGTATTGAGGAACAATGAACTGCACACATACAAGATGGCAAACGTAATAAATGTGTGTTCTGACTGCTCCACCAACTGTCCATTCCCCCATGTGTCTCCCTCTCCTCAGGCCTGCCTGAGACACAACAATATCGAAATTAGACCAGTTAATAACCCTGCAGTGGCCCCTAAATGTTCAAGTGGAAGAGTAATGTGTCTCTCACTTCAAGTCAAAACCCAGAAGCTTCGTGAGGAAGGCATGTCAAAAGTGGATATAGGCCGAAAGCTAAGCCTCTTGCACCAAACAGTTAGCTAAATTGTGAATGCAAAGGAAATAAAAGTGCGACCCCACTAAACACACAAATAGTAAGAAGGTGAAACAGCCTTTGCTGAGACAGAGAAAGTTTGAGTGGTCTGGATAGAAGATGAAACCAACCACAACCTTGCCTTAAGCCAAAGCCCAACGCAGAACAAGGCCCCATCTCTCTCCAGTTCTATAAAGACAGAGAGAGATGAGGAAACTGCAGAAGAAAAGTTGCAAACTAGCAGAGGTTGATTCATGAGGTTTAAGGAAAGCTTATCCTGTAACATAAAAGGGTTAGGGCTAATGCAGCTGGTGACGTGAAATTGAATCCAATGCGCATTTACCCTTCTGAAAATCCTGGGGTCCTTAAGAATCATGCTAATCATCACACCTTATATACCAAAAGGCTAATTCAGTTAAGACACATGAAGCCGGTTTTGCTGCATTGAGTAGTATTTTACTGAATTTGATGGTGGTTTTTACAACTCCTCCTCCCCCTGGAATGCCTGCTGTGGCAGAGGCACCTACTCTGCCTGTGCTCTAGAAATGAAACAACAGAGCCTGGCTGACAGCACATCTGTACACCATGTATTTACAACACAGTTTACTGAGTATTTTCAGCGCACTGTCGACACGTACTGCTCAGAAACAAAAATTCTTTCAAAATATTACTGTTCTTTGACAATGTACCTGATCACCCGAGAGCTCTAATGGAGATGTGCAAGGAGATTGATGTTCCTTTCTTGCCTGCTAAGACAACATCCGTGCTACAGCCCATGGATCAAGGAGTAATTTCGACTTTCAAGTCTTATTTAAGAAATGCGTTTTGGGCTGGGCATGCTGGCTTACGCCTGTCATCCCAGCACTTTGGGAGGCCAAAGCGGACGGATCACCTGAGGTCAGGAGTTCGAGACCAGCCTGACCAGTATGGTGAAACCCCGTCTCTACTAAAAATACAAAAATTAGCTGGGTGTGGTGGCAGGTGCCTGTAGTCCCAGCTACTTGGGAGGCTGAGACAGGAGAATTGCTCGAACCCAAGAGGCGGAGGTTTCATTGAGCCTAGATCATGCCACTGCACTCCAGCCTGGGCAACAGAGCAAGACTCTGTCTCAAAAAAAAAAAAAAGAAAGAAAAAGAAATACATAAATACATTTTGTAATGCCATAGCTAACATAGGCAGTGATGCCTCCAGTAGATCTGGGCAAAGTAAACTGAAAACCTTCTGGAAAGGAGTCACCATTCCAGATGTCATGGAGAATACTCATGAGTCATGGGAGGAGGTCAGAATGTTAACAATTACTTAACAGTAGTTTGGAAGAAGTTGATTTCAACTCTCATGGATGGCTTTGAAGGTTTTAAGATTTCAGTGAAGGAAATAACTCAGATGTGGCAGAAACAGCAAGGAAAATAGGATCAGGAGTGGAGCCTGAAAATGTGGCTTGAAGAGCTTCAATCTCATCATCAAACTTGAACAGCTGTGGAGCTGCTTCTTAGGGGTGAGCGAAGAAAGTGGTCTCCTGAGATGGAATCTACTCCTGGTGAAAAGGCTGTGAACACTGTTGAAATGCTGGCAAAGAATTTAGAATATTACATAAATTTAGTTGATAATACAACAGCAGGGTTTGAAAGGATTGATTCCAATTTCCAAAGAAGTTCTTCTCTGGGTATAATGCGGTCAGTGTCACCTGCTGCAGGGAAGTCTTTTGTAACAAGGGGAGTGGTGGCAAACTTCTTGTTGTCTTACTTTAAGAAATTGCCACAGCCAGGCCAGGCGCAGTGGCTCACACCTGTAATCCCAGCACGTTTGGAGGCTGAGGCGGGTGGATCATAAGGTCAGGAGTTCGCGACCAGCCTGGCCAACATAGTGAAACCCCATCTCTACTAAAAATACAATTTAAAAAGTTTAAAAAAGAAAAAAGCAAAGAAAAAGGCCGGACATGGTGGCTCATGCCTGTAATCCCAGCACTTTGGGAGGCCAAGATGGGCGGATCACGAGGTCAGGAGATCGAGACCATCCTGGCTAACACGGTGAAACCCCGTCTCTACTAAAAATACAAAAAAATTAGCTGGGCTTAGTGGCGGGCACCTGTAGTCCCAGCTACTTGGGAGGCTGAAGCAGGAGAATGGCATGAACCCGCGAGGCAGAGCTTGCAGTGAGCCGAGATCACGCCCTGCACTCCAGCCTGGGTGACTGAGCGAAAGTCCATCTGGAAAAAAAAAAAGAAATTGCCACAGCCACCCCAGCCTTCAGCAACTACCACCTTGATCAGTCAGCAGCCATCAGCATCTAGGCAAGACCCTCCAAAAGCAAAAATATTACGACTCACTGATGGCTCAGATGATAGCATTTTTTTTTTAGCAAATAAAGTGTTTTTAATTAAGGTGTGTATATTTTTTAGACATAATACTATTGCACACATAATAGACTCTAGTATAGTATAAACAATTTTTATATGCACTAAGAATCCAAAAATTAATGTGGCTGACTTTATTGTGACTCAGTTTATTGTGGTAGTCTGGAACCGAATCCCTAGTATCTCTAAGGTATGCCTGTCCAGAAATGGATTTATGATAAGAAATTCGCTCACGTAGTTATGGAGACTGGCAAGTCCAAATCTGCAATGTGGACCAGCAGGCTTCAGACCCAGGAGAGCACGTGGTGCAGGCTGAGCCTGAAGACAGTCTGCTGGAGAACGCCCTCTTGCTTGGGAGACCAGACTTTTTGTGTTCCCTTAAGGTCTTCGGCTGATAGGATGAGGGCCATTCACCTTAGAAAGGGCACTTTCCTTTACTGGACCCATGCAAATGTTCATCTCATTCAGAAACACTCACAAGAGGACCCAGAATAACGTTTGAACCAATATCTAGGCATCCTGTGACCCAGTCAAGTTACACATAAAACCAGTTATCAGAGGCACCTTTATATTTTCATCCTCAAACTTGAAGAGATTGTTGGTTTTATCTCCTGGTTCTGGAGAATCACAGGAGCATTTTCTCTAACAGAGGTCACTGTTCGTAGAGGATTTCCCATCCCCGTGTACACATATAAGTTGAATATTCCGCTTTTCTTTAACACTTCCAGGTAGCACTTGGTGAATGTTGGAAAGGCGTAATACCCACAATGTGTTCTTTTCCCCTAGGAAGTCAACATCTTGGCACACAGCACTCCGTTTAAGGAAAAAATCTGAGAAAAAAGATAAAGACGGCAAAAGGGAAGGCAAGTTAGAGAACGGTTATAGGAAGTCACGGGAAGGACTCAGCAACAAGGTATCTGTGAAGGTGTGTTCGGGGGTCTTCAGGAGCCCGTGTCATCCCAGCATGAGAGAAGGGATCAGGGAGGGCAGAGACTCTGCAGACCTGAAGCTGGGCTTGCTTATGACCTCCCTCCCACCCACCAGCCCTGTGCCCTGTGTGTCCTGTAGGGTCTTGTTAGGGGCACTACGCTGGCCGGCACAGGGATGGGTGAGTCCTACAAGGAACCAGGTAGACCCCTGCACACTTCTGCAGGTACACCTGTGGCTTATAAAGAACGTGGTTAGGTTTGCAAATGAGGCACAGAGACTAGCTTCTCAGAAACAGCAGAGATGCAGAGAAGCTATGGCTCAGGCTTCCTTCAGTGTTCCTGCCTTAGAGCAGAGGGGAAGTGGCTAGATGTGGGGGCGCATATGGGCTCCCCGGCTGTGACAGATTCCCCTGGGGACAACTTCAGTCAGCTTGAGTCCTGTAATCAGATTGCCTGACACCTGCGGCAGGGGTTGCCTGGAGAAAAAGAAGGTATCTCCTGAAAGGGACTCTGAGCGCCAGGAGCCAGGGCGTTGGTGGCTCTGCATTAGGAAGGCATCTGAGGACCAGCTGGACTCAGCCTGTAGCGTGAGAAAAACACACGTCTAAGCAGTGTTTGTGGGTAGGAAGAAAAAGACCCACCCAAATTAGTGTGCATGAAGCTTTTCAGTGCAGTGAAAAATGTCTGTTTTGATTGATGCCCAGGCAAGTCAATTTCTACAAGTCTTTCAACAATAATTGTAGCCCTGGAATGAAAGTAATACACCTTAAAGTAGCTGATTTCAGTTAATGCTTGTTTGCTGTTTCCATTTCAGCTTCTCAATCCCAACTACATTTATGACGGTGAGTTCTGTTCTTTTTCTTATAGTCGTAGAGATGATTCTAGATCTATGGGGCATGTTTCAGAGTACTTGCGTGTGGCCTCTGGAAATGGGTTTTCCGTGGCGCTCTAGGCGTGCAGAGCAGGTTAGGTCCTATCAGTCTGTCGGGGACATGTGGGTGGGTGTGGAGGAGGAGCCAGGACTGATGGGCCTTTACCAACTCCTTTCCCGTGCAGTTCCCCCAGAATTCGTCATTCCATTGAGTGAGGTCACGTGTGAGACAGGGGAGACCGTTGTTCTTAGATGTCGAGTCTGTGGCCGCCCCAAAGCCTCAATTACCTGGAAGGGCCCTGAACACAACACCTTGAACAACGATGGTCACTACAGCATCTCCTACAGGTGAGGGAGGCCCACTCCTGGTGGGTTTCGCTGGCTGGGAGCACCATCTTGTCTCTTGGCAACTGGAAATTCCTCCTTCATGGACAGATTTCTTTGGCCGCCTGCGGCACTCCACTTCTTCCCTGAGAGCACATTTCACGCCTGGGTGTACAGCTCCTCATCAGCACTTGAGCTCCTGCCTTCCCTTGATCCTGAAGGAGGAGGCCAGCGCTGATGGCCACATGCTCAGCTTTTCTCACGCCCAGTGTGTTCCCATCTGTGCCGCAGTGACCTGGGAGAGGCCACTCTGAAGATTGTGGGCGTGACCACGGAAGATGACGGCATCTACACGTGCATCGCTGTCAATGACATGGGTTCAGCTTCATCGTCGGCCAGCCTGAGGGTCCTAGGTAAGCACCGTGCTACGAGGAGTCTACGTGACCCAGTGGGACACGTCTTCCAGGAGTCTCCGGAAGTCCTGAGTCTGCCCTCGCACTCCATGTGGCCTGACAGATAGAACAATAAGTCATCTGTGGGGCTTCAAAAGAGAATTGGAAGTAGCAGACCAAAGTGTCTGGGGTGGCACAGCAGAGTGACCTCTCAGCACCTTATGTAAGGTCGGGGGAGACACCAGAGCTCCTGTTGCTGGGAGGAGGATGGGGGCCTGGCTGGTGAAGGCCTCTGGCTGCCTACCATGGGGCACCACGGCCCCCCCGACCAGCCTCTGAGTTGGGGCAGGCTGCTTTCTGTGCTCTTAGTACTCAAAACACTCAGATCCAGCTACTCAGCTGAATCTGGATCTGGTCTAGGTTGGTCTCATGTAGAATGGGCATGGGAAAAGCAGGAAAGGAGATGTGGGTGGGTCCCGGGCCTGCGCAGGCACTGTGGCCCTCTGAGACCCTAACAGCAACCCTTCTGGGTGGATGCGCCCCCTCCTTACCCTGTCCAGGAGGAACCAGGCCCAGGGCTGCTCAGCAGCTTGTCCAGAGCATCTGGCTAGGAGGCCTCTGCCGTGGGGCCTGCTTGCTCTGGTCTGAAGACCTTGTTCTCTCTCCTCAGCTAAACCGCAAGCTCCTTGGGGCAGAACCCATATCTTAGGCCCTTTCAAAATGCTCTGTAGTTGCCTGATGTAGATAGCTGCTGAGAAAGGCGTGGACTGCTCTCTGCTGCCATCTTGCGGAAGGCCGGCCGTGCAGTACTGGGCTCTGAGGGTTCCCGTCCATCCTCCAGCTGCACCACAAATGGAGCTGCTTCCAGAGGACAAATAAAACCCCAAATAAAAGATCGATTGAGTCCCAGAGCACCCTGTGTGTAGACAGTAAGCAGAATTTGTCTTAGAACTTTTGTCCCAGGTATCTTAATTTCCTGTTTTTAACAACATTAAATCAGAAAACAAGTTCTGATTTTTTTGGATCATGGAACAAGAAATTTCAAAATCTAGAATTTGGCAGTAAACAATAAAAAGTAAAGATTTTCTAATTTTTAAATAACACAGAAATTACACAGGTGATTTTTTTTTTTTTTAATAAATCACTAGCAAAAGCTAAAGGACTTTAGAAAGGTAGACTATTCAGCCAGGCGTGGTGGCTCACGCCTGTAACCAGCACTTGGGGAGGCCGAGGTGAGTGGATCACGAGGTCAGGAGATAGAGACCATCCTGGTTAACATGGTGAAACCCCATCTCTACTAAAAATACAAAAATTTAGCCAGCGTGGTTGCACACTCCTGTAGTCGCAGCTACTCGTGAGTCTGAGGCAGGAGAATCACTTGAACCCAGGAGGCAGAGGTTGCAGTGAGCCAAGATCATGCCACTGCACTCCCGCCTGGGTGACAGAGTGACACTCTGTCTCAAAAAAAAAAATAATAAGACTTCATACCCTGGAAATGCAAATGGAAAAATAATCCAAGTATATGGTTAATTCTGTCACACAAATTCAGCTGCAACCGTAGGTTTTCAGAAGAATTATGTGGACTATTCCAAGATGATCTTAACTATTTCCAGTTGTTCTCTGAGAGAAGCCACTTTGTTTGCAGGCATCAGTAATTTTGTGTTTTGTTTTAAATCTACCCATGGCTCCACTCCTGTCCGCCTGAGGCTATTCCTGCCCCCACAAGCTGGGGTAGGTGCCCTCATTCTGTCCAGCCTTAGCTGCCTTGCAGAGCCCCAGTTCTCAGATGCTCAGGAAACAAAGGCTTCTTCTAAGCCCAGCTGCAGCTCAAGGCAGGGAGCTGGTCAGAATCTGGGCTACGAGAGGGAGTCCTGAGGCTGGAGGCATTGGCTCTGCACCCTGAGGACATGTGCAGGCCCCCAAACTGTGTCCAAGAGAATCATCCAGAGAGCGCCCTGTCATGCCACCAGCCAGGGCCAAAGCTTCTGTTGATGAGAAAAGGGTGCCGGGGGCAGTGGCTCATGCCTCTAATCCCAGCACTTTGGGAGGCCGAAGCAGGTAGATGGCTTGAGCCCAGGAGTTGGAGACCAGCAACATGGCAAAACCCCATCTCTACAAGAATACAAAAAATTAGCTGAGTGTGTGTCCCACTACTCTAGAGGCTGAGGTGGGAGGATCACTTGCCACTGGGAGGTTGAGGTTGCAGTGAGATGAGATTGCACCACTGCACTCCAGCCTGGGTGACAGAGCAAGACCCGGCCTCAAAAAAAAAAAAACAGGGAGAAAGGAAGGTGTGTTTTAGAGGAGCCGGGGAGCACCTGCCACTGTGGTGCTCTGTCTCTGGATCTGGTTAGTGGGCACCGAGTCGCCATTTATGTTTGGTCCATTTTTCTGTATATATGTAATGCTCGAATAAAAATGTTTATTTAAGAAAGACAAGCCCTTTCAGTTAAAAAAAAGAAGAAGAAAAAATACTTTTATGTAAATAATAGTCCAGTATTTTTTAATGTGATTTGGTAGATGCTTCAGATCTGCCTAGTGAAATAATTTTATTTTGATTAATGATTCTCTGTCAGTACTCCTTCACCTACACAGTCAGAATTAGCCTTACCATTTCTAAAGCACTTTAAAGGGGTGCAAATGTGCCAGCATTAACAAATAAGACTGCAGAATGAAACGTAGCCTTTGGTTTGCGTGATTGAAGTGATTGTTGCTTCTCGTGTGTCCTTCGGTGAAGATTTGGGGCTTTGTGTGTGCCAGGCACTCTTCTGGTTTCTGGGAGGCTGCAAAGGTGGATCAGACATGGGTTCACTTATAGTCATGTAGCGGTCAGCAGCGCTCCTGTGACAGCAGTGCTGGCTGGCAGCACATGGCACCCACCGGGACTGCCCACTGCTATGCAAGGAGACGATTTCCAGCCATGAGTGAGTCAGGGAAGGCACGTGGAGGAGGTGGCCACCACCCCGAGGAGCCCGATTAGACGAGTCAGCTTGGACATGGTTTAAGGAAACACATTCCCAGTGACAACCTGGGGAGAGGTGAAGAAGCCCAGGTGAGGATAGGGGTGGACAGATGCTCAGCCTGGGCTGGACTGCAGGTCAGGTGAGCGGGCTGAAAGAGGAACTAAGTGGGGAGAGGAGGCTGGATGAGCCGGGTCAGGAGGGCCAGCCCCCCATGGAGGCTTAGAATCACAGTGGCAGCTGTGCTTCCCAGGGGCTGCCTGGCAGTGGGGCCACGTGGGGCTCCCCCACTTAGTGCTGCTTTTCACAGGAAGACTCTAGAAAGGATGCTTTCTGTTCCTGTGGACGTGTACACAGGATTCATTACTAACAGGTGATTTACAGTTGGCACTTTCCTAATAAAATTCTCTTTGTAGTGTATTTATGATTTATCAACCATGTAAAACTCTGTGAACGTTAAGTGAATACTGTGGACTCTTGATCTCTCATGGCTGTGAAAGGAGGTGTGGGGAGGAGAGAACAGCCTAGCCCTGAGGCAGTGCGGCCAGGTGAACAGGGAGGACCATCTGTAGCAGTGCTGTCCAATAGAAGCAAAAAGAGGCCACATGTGCAAGTTTAGATTTTTCTAGTAAACACATTTTAAAAATAAAAGTAAAAGCAGCTTTTACGAACATGTATTTAATTTGAAAAATTATTAGTGAAATATTTTGCATTCTTCCTTCACACTAAGCCCCAGTGTCTGTGTGTCCTTCATGCACCCACCACATCTCCACTCATGTGAGCCATGTGGCAGGTGCCGGGGGGCCATGTGCAGCTGCTGTGAAGGACAGTGCGTGGCGATAGCCTTCTTACCCAAGAAGCTCCACGGGAAACAAGTTCAGGCAGGTGCTGTTCTTCTTGCAGGTCCAGGGATGGATGGGATCATGGTGACCTGGAAAGACAACTTTGACTCCTTCTACAGTGAAGTGGCTGAGCTTGGCAGGTATGAGGTACAACCCAGAATGCCTTCCGAAAGAGTAGAGTGCAGGGAACACATACCAGAGAGTGCGCGGATTAAAGCTAAGCCGCGTTATCTTGCCAGCAGTTGGAAGCTGTGTGTCTTGCATTTGAATCGTAACTCTCATTGCCTTTAGATGCTAAACACTGGGGAAGTGAGGAAGCCGTTTTCCTCTCGGGTTCCAGCAGAGAGGCCGAATGCCACAAGCCACCCCTCGATGGGGAGAAGTTGCTTCCCTCTGTGCGTGTAGAATAGTGGTAGCTCTGTGCCATCCTTGGGGGAGTTCAGGAATCTTTCAAATGCTCCCTGTAGTTCTTAATCCTCTTGTGTCCTTCACGTTTCGCTTGTGCGTGGAGACTTCAAGGAGTGACAGTAAAATCAGATGGGGTATCAGCGTCCTCCTGCACAAACTAAGAGAGGTTTCCCATCTAGGGGGCTCTTTCTCTTCATGAGGGGCAGCCGAGCCAGGGGTGGCCCAGCAGTGCCATCAGACAGCCCGGCTCTCTTGGCTCTGCCTCCAGGGCCACACAGCACACATATCCAGGTGCTGTGTCCCATGTGGCAGGAAGAGCAGGGTCAAAGGAGCATGACCGCTTTCCTTCGTCCTTTTGTAAGAACTCCCCCAGAAACTCCAGCAGGGGCGCCCTCTGGCTTCCATTCCTGAGGCCGTAACTGGTCACGTGGCTCCTGCTGATGTCTCTGTCAGCTGTCTCTGGCTGCATAAAAAGTCACACCAGCACATGCTGTCTTAGGACAGTGGTGACGTGTGTCTTCTGGTGCGGTGTGCAGATGGGGCCGTTATTCTGTTGGCCCCTCCTGGCCTGGTCAGCTGGTTCACCATGCCCCGTGCGTGTCAGAGGCCTTGTCTGCGACACTGGCCTCTCTCCACATCGACTTTCACCCTGGGCCTCCCCACATGAGGGCAGTGGCATTCCAGAACAGCAGGAGCGTCAAGGCTTCTGAAGGCCCAGCCTCAGAAATCAACGACCAACGTCCTCCACACCCTGTGGGCCAGAGCCAGCCCCAGGCAGCCCTGATTCAAGGGGAGGAACAGCCCCCGCCTCCGAGTGAGAGACGTGTCAAAGCCATGGCCTTTAACCCTGTGCACAGCCTGCCCACCACAGGCGCATCTCTGGTCCTCACGTGTGCAGAATGCACTCACCCACCTCAGGCCCCCATCTGAGGTCCAAAGCCTCATCCAGATCACGTTGAGGTGTGACCAGTCCCTGGAAGTGGGTCATCAGGTGCAGCTCCAGGGTCTTCGTGCCTGCCCCACACTCACACCCACAGGGGCGAGGCTGAGGAAGTGACCACAGCAGACGCTCCTTTCAAACGTGCAGGGAAGGGTGGCTGACGGGAGGCGTGAGCAGACATCCCGGCTTCTGCACGTTGTGGAGAGCAGAGGGGAGCCACCTGGCAAGGCCGAGGCTCAGAGATCTTGCCCTGTCACTTCTACCACACGCGGTGCTGGGAAGCAGCCACCAATGTGAGGAAACCAAGGCTGCCTGGGAGGGAGGACCAGCAGAATCGCGTGGCTGCGGGGACAAGGGCAGATTTGGGGGACGGCCATGGCACCACAGCTCCTCCATGGAGTGGCCAGGGGAGCAGGGCCTCTGGACAGGACCGGGCCACCACACAGCCAGTCCATTTAGGATAACGGAGTCTTTCTCGGTGCCAGACCTCAGCAGCCTCTGCAAATGGTCTTCTTGACATATTTTACAGGGGCAGATTCTCTGTCGTTAAGAAATGTGATCAGAAAGGAACCAAGCGAGCAGTGGCCACTAAGTTTGTGAACAAGAAGTTGATGAAGCGCGACCAGGTCACCCATGAGCTTGGCATCCTGCAGAGCCTCCAGCATCCCCTGCTCGTCGGCCTCCTCGACACCTTCGAGACCCCCACCAGCTACGTCCTGGTCTTAGAAATGTGCGTACACACCTGGCCTTCCGCCCCCAGCTCTCTGCCGCCACCTCAGGGTTTTGTTGTTGCCGTTTGTTCTCTAAGAGGGATAGATATTGGGCTTTTAGAATTTACAGAACTAAAACACATCTTCACTGTCACAGCCCACAGCTTTCGAGCCTTCCAGTAATGGCAGAAAGCAGTGTGGTCTTCACGGGGCAGCTGCCTGATGAAGGACAGTCACCCCTAGGGTGGAACGCCCGACACGCTCAGCCGCCCGGAGACGCCCTCCCATTTCTGAAGGTCCCGTGAGGCCAGGCTGTCTCTGGTGCTGAACCCAAGCCCCCATTAGTGGTTGGAGGCTGACCTGATACCCCAAGCCTGTGCAGGGGCAGCTCACCCCGCATCAGCGCCGCCCCTCAGGCCTCCTGCCAAGGGCAGGCCAGCTGGATGGGAGGGTAAGACGCACCTCCCTGCAGAATGTCCTCCACAGAGGGGGCGCGGGCACACCAACCAGAGCTGCCCCACTGGCACCGTTGTACTTACTGGGCTCCTTCATAAGATCAGAAAATGATTCAGTCACGTAAAGAAAAGTTGGAAACCTGTGTCCCTCAGGAGCTGTTCTCATCTAGGTGTGGGTTCGCATGGAAATGTCAGGAGAGCTCAAGCTGGGGGTGCGTCCGGCAGGGAGTGGCCGGAGGCCAGGGATGCCGCCCAACCTCCTACAAGGCAGGGACGACCCCCACAGATTCATCCGCCCCAAACGTCTGTGCATTTAGCTTTGAAAAATGTCAGTTCCTCCTTTTTAGGGGGAGTCATTTTATACGTTTACTTTCATTTGCAACTTCTTTTCCATGGGGAAGGGTAAAACCTTTTGCCGCTGTTTGGAAAGTTTGCGTAGCTCTTCAGTGGAAGGACAGGATTAGCGGGGCACCCCCATGGGGTCATGCAGGGGCAGACTCCAGCTCGGGGCCCCTCGCCTGCAGGAGCTCCCTCCAGGCCCTGTACCTGATGTTGTAGTTACTGTCATTTCTTTCTTAAAGAAATTATGAATGCCTCCCCATACCCTTCCTAGGGCAAGGCTGCCACAGGGTCCCGTGTGGCCCCACATGCAGCCTTACCAGCTTCCTCGGGCAGCGCGTGTGCCGTGGGTGACACTGGATGTCTCAGGAAGGCCTCCCACCCATGGCTGCACAGCTAAAACCTCCCCCAGAACACGGGGATGGGGACCTGCTTCCAGCCCCTCTCCCAAGAATAGAAAACACATGTCGTGGCAGAAGGGCAGACGGTGGGGCGCACCTGAGCCTGAGCAGTGTGTACGGAGAGGAGGTCCACGGGCCTGGGCCTGGCCTCAGTCCCCGCCCTCCCTCTCATCGGCTCATTTCTCACCCTGGGTATCCTTAAAAGCGGCATTGGCTTCGGAGGGTTGGCATGGGGCCGACATGGTGCGATGTGTGTGGAAGAGCTGACATCCAAGCCGAGGCCTGGCCTGGGAGCCTCGGGACCTGGGAGGTCTCCTCTCTGGCTCCAGACACTGGTGACCAACAGCCACTGCTCACCTTCCCCGGGGAGTTTTAACAAGACTGTGGCTTGAGTGCTTGTCATCAATCTACAAGGCCTTCGTTTCTGGACTCACATTTCAGTGCTTTCAGCCGTCGTTTCTGGGAAACAACATGGTTTGGCCTCACCATCCTGTTCATAGGATCTGTTTTCATGACACATTACTCCAGTTCTCACAGGCTACTCCCCATTGCTAGACAGGCAGCTGATCTTCCTACAGATTTCTGTTTTGCAAAGAGCAGCATAGGCCGGTGTTGAGAGAGGCGGGGCCAGACCACCTCAGTCCAGTCCTGGCTTCTCCACCCTGGAGCGGTGGACCTTG
This sequence comes from Theropithecus gelada, assembly GCF_003255815.1. Lineage (NCBI taxonomy): Eukaryota > Metazoa > Chordata > Mammalia > Primates > Cercopithecidae > Theropithecus > Theropithecus gelada. Next base: position 14,527,302 of record NC_037673.1, read on the forward strand.
GGCAAGTTTCATGCTTTCTCTTTGCCTGAGTTTCCTCATGTGTCACATGGGCACAGCAAGGCCCACTTCACAGCAGTCATAAGGATTAAATGAGTTGTTAGAAGGCGTTGAGCCCCTGGCACTTGGCAGTGCTGGGGAAGTGTTTTTTCCGCATGAACAGTAATTTCAGAGGAGGAAGCCTTCTGAGTCCAACGCTGAGCACTGACTGGGCCACCTCCTGCCCAGCCTGTGGTTACGTGATCTCAGTGAGTCTTCCCGTGGCCCATTTGACAGGCGAGGAAACTACAGCTCCGAGAAGCATGGTCTACATGCCTTCCTTCAGCAGATACCACAGGATGCCTGCTGTGCCTGGCACTGCCGGCAGCCAGGCCACGCCATCCCCCGCAACAGGCAGGTTTGGACCCTTGACTGGGCCGCTCTACCCCTGGCTTCCCTCTTAAGGAGACACCATGTTCCCCACTCGTGTCTTCCCATCAGAGCTTCACAAAAATCCCCTCCTTGTCTGGGCACACCTTAGAGGCACAGCCCTGAGATCCTGATGACACATTCATAACAGGTGACAGATCTGACATGTTTACTTCTTACTAGCCCGAAGAGGTCTGGAAAGGAAAGCACATCGTAACAGTCACCCGTTCCTGCCTCTGTAGGGCCGACCAGGGTCGCCTCCTGGACTGCGTGGTGCGATGGGGAAGCCTCACCGAAGGCAAGATCAGGGCGCACCTGGGGGAGGTTCTGGAAGCTGTCCGGTACCTGCACAACTGCAGGATAGCACACCTGGACCTAAAGGTTGGTGAGGCCCCGGGCAGGTGAAGGGGGGTCTGAGCACACCGGCTTGGCCATGTGGGACACAGAGCCCCCTCTGAAGCCAGGCCAGGAGTGCCCGAGCGACTAGGGACAAAAAGGGTAGCGGGGGCAGCTGATTAGCACTGGTTGCTCATCTCTGTTTCTAAGCGTTTGCGTTCAGTGATGCACATAGTCAAGAGTACACTGGGTAAAACACTGGAGCCCTCCCAGCCTTCCACGACTTTCAGAAAGTCCCCATGAGTGTTGCCTGGTGGGTGTGGCGGGTGCAGTGGTAGCTTAGGCAGGAAAGAGAGTATTCCCTTCGGTGCTGGGAGGAAAATGAACAGCCAGCTTCAGAAAGCAGCCTGGTTTCGTTAGGCTACTTGGCCCTTAGATCGCCAGAGAGAGCTGCTCTGTGAACCTGGGTGCCAGCTCCGCTGGGCCGTCTCTTCCTCCTCACCCTGGGCGGGCAGCCAAGGGTCTGGCCTGCTTTGCACATGCTTTGCACATGCATGGCTTGTCCTAGTTGACATCATAGATTCCTTCCACCTCACCGTAGAGCCCCGCCCATCATCATGAGTAAGCTTAAGATTGGACTGGTCTGAAAATGACAGTTGTATTCTGTCTTCCAGCCTGAGAATATCTTGGTGGATGAGAGTTTAGCCAAGCCAACCATCAAACTGGCTGACTTTGGAGATGCTGTTCAACTCAACACGACCTACTACATCCACCAGTTACTGGGGAACCCTGAATTCGCAGCCCCTGAAATCATCCTCGGGAACCCTGTCTCCCTGACCTCAGATACGTGGAGTGTTGGAGTGCTCACATACGTACTTCTTAGTGGCGTGTCCCCCTTCCTGGACGACAGTGTGGAAGAGACCTGCCTGAACATTTGCCGCTTAGACTTTAGCTTCCCAGATGACTACTTTAAAGGAGTGAGCCAGAAGGCCAAGGAGTTCGTGTGCTTCCTCCTGCAGGAGGACCCCGCCAAGCGTCCCTCGGCTGCGCTGGCCCTCCAGGAGCAGTGGCTGCAGGCGGGCAACGGCAGAAGCACGGGCGTCCTCGACACGTCCAGACTGACTTCCTTCATTGAGCGGCGCAAACACCAGAATGATGTTCGACCTATCCGTAGCATTAAAAACTTTCTGCAGAGCAGGCTTCTGCCTAGAGTTTGACCTATCCAGAAGTTCTTTCTCATTCTCTTTCACCTGCCAATCAGCTGTTAATCTGAATTTTCAAGAGAAAAACAAGCAAATATAACTGATCAGCTGCCGGTATGTTCATCGTGTGAAATTGCATTCCAAGTGGGCTGTGCTCAGCAGTGCTTGGACACAGAGCTGCAAGCTGCGCTGGGGTGGAGGACCGTCACTTACACTCTGCCCAAGGCAGAGGTCGCATTGCTGTATCACAGTATTTTATTCAGGTTTCTGCAAAAAATAAAAAGATACTTTTTTAAACAAACATGAATAGAATTTTGCAAATTTAACGTTTTCAAGATTTATTCAAGGAAACAAAATGCCTATGTTCAACCACTGGTGTTAACGAACAAAGATACTGTGCGTCTCTGGGGAAGACGCACCCAGGTGGCGGCCACTCCCACGGCCTTGTCTAGGGCTCAGAGTCCACTCGGCTCTGAGCTTCTCCAGGCGCCTCGTCTGTGTGCGTCTCACACCAGACGTGGCTTCTGAAACGTGCATTCAACCTCAAACTTTTGCATAAAATAGAATGAATCGTTTTGCTCTGATGAAATGTAGGCCTTACTTGTATATAAGACTGTTCCTGCCTTCGGTCTGTGGTTTTCCCACCTGCCTCCCCTCCCCACCCGCCACCCACCGCCTGGGGCTTCCTCTGGGGGTCCGAGGGTATGCCCAGCAAATGAAGACATCAGGTTGGGTCCTGCCCCACTGCCCCTCCCCCTGTTCCTGCCCCAAGCCGTCAATCAGATTGTTGAGCAGTACACAGTCAGATGAAAATACTGTAAATGCACTCATTGGGGGTTTTTTGGTTTTACTTCATATCATGTGCAATGTTGTGGCTTTAACATTTTATGCAACTATTTATGAAGACCTCTGTTGTACCTGTAATAAATATATAGAAAAAGCACATACTTCGTATGGTGAGCTTTATGGTTTTGTGTGTGTGTTGGGGTTGGCGGGTGGGTGGGTAGGGTCGTAGCCCTGTGCCATCGGTTCAAGGAGACTTTTCGTGAAACTTGTTGGTTTTGAGGACTGTAAAAAGTGATTTCATACTCTGAATATAAAACTGGATAATAGGGTAATGTTTTAAAATTTATTATGCTATTATTCAGAATGCCAAAGTATTATTTTTTTTCCCAAAATCAGTCTGGACATTTACTACTTTTTAGACTTTTTGACTTTCAACTTTCTGTACAAAAATTGGCTGGGTTTTGAGCTTTTGGTAAGAAATAAAAGCCGATTAAGCACTGGCCGCCCCGCGGCTGGTACCCAATGCCCGAGTCACTGTGGCAGCATTCGCACTGGCGTGGGGAGTCCTTTCAACTCAAGGAGGCTGGGTTTCTGGGCACCCTTGAGGTTTTCTGGATGTCTTTTTATCTTTCTCGTGTGAACTGCACTACAAAAGAGACCAGCCCATTTCCCAAGCCAGCCAGACACCTGGGTCTTGAGCCATAAACTGGCGTAGTTAAGCTTTGCAGCTTCCGGTGTATTTTATTTATTCTTTTGTTGGGTTTTTGTTGGTTCTTGTAAAATTGTACAGAAACTTTTTAAAAGAAATTGGATTCAAAACTGGATGTGTATTCGTAACCTCATGATTTTTATTTGTGTATTGTTTCTTTTATTATTTCAGTTAAATTTTTACATTATTTTGCATGTATATTTCTTTGTACAGAGACCTTACATGTTTACACAGTATGATGTGATGTAAATATTTTATTTTGCCATCAGTTATTTTAAAAAATTAAACATATTTGCCTGATTTTTGTGTTAGGCTTTTTATTTAAATTGGTCACTGTTGAATCGGAAAGACAGATGGCTGAGGGAGAGACTGACGCAGAGGCTTCTCATGGGTGGGAGGTGGCAGAATGTACTGGATTGAGAACCCTCTGTACACACTGAGAAATGGGAGTCGCTCAGCCTCCTGCAGACTGGTTCAGACACCACACTCGAGACCCTGGTGTGCACTAGAATGTCGACTGACTGTGCACAGCGAGGCTGTAGCTTGTCCTGGTTAGAATAAGCGAGGCTGTAGCTTGTCCTGGTTAGAATAAGCGACGCTGTAGCTTGCTTGTCCTGGTTAGAATAAGCGACGCTGTAGCTTGCTTGTCCTGGTTAGAATAAGCGAGGCTGTAGCTTGCTTGTCCTGGTTAGAATAGCTAAGGCTATTGTCGCCTGATGAACTCAGAATTAGAGTGAGGGAAGAGCTCGTCCATCCTGGCCTCAGAAAAGCAAAGGTAATGTCCAGATAGATTGAAGAAAATGAAACAGTTTCATTTGGTTAAGAACAAAGATCCTGCAGCTAGGAGAAGGTTCCCCAGTGGTGCCTCGACCTCGGCCCTGAGCCCACCCAGTCCGGGGGACTTGCAGCCAAGTGGCTTCCGCAGCTCTGCCAGCCTGGCTGCTGACAGTAGCTTATTTTTTCCAATGACCATATCTTCTCTCTTGATTCTTTCTGGCTTTCCTTCTGGGCTGACAACTTTTATTGTTCAACACACCATCGAGAACAAGTATTCTTTCTCATCTGTTTGCGGAAATCCTGAATAGAAGGCTGATGTGAAAGGACACTTGTGCAGTCTCTAAGTCAGGACACGGGAAGCTAACTCCCTGAGGTGTGTGCCCGCCCAAGTCCCAGCAGTACCCATGACTCAGTGGGCTCTGGAGGGGGCAGAAATTCAAGGTTGGTTCTAATCTACCACCTGCCCAGCACAGCATCCTGCCCCAGGGGGAGTTGCCTGGCCCACCACAGTGCCACACCTTCTGAGCAACACAAAGGAGGCGAGGGGTATGTGGTGGTGTCCTTTAAATGGGACAGTTGCTGAATGGAGTGGTTCTGCCCGTAAGATTAGCAGAGCTCACTGTGCCCAGTGAAAGAGCCTCAGGCTTTTGGTCTGTCATGATCACTGGATTTTTTTTCTCAAATACCAAGGTGTTTTTCATTCTGCAAGTTACTGTAATCTTTTAAAAACTCGGATTCTCTTTAGCCCTAACAAGTGGGGGAAATCAATGTTTTAGCAGAATTATGAACCTCATAGTAAGCAATAATCTATTAGATGAGGTCTTTGCTTACTGTAGCTATACAGTAAGTCTTGAAAGCAAGTAGACATCCCCCCACTTTGTTTTTGTTTTTGTTTTTGTTTTCCAAATTGTTTCTGCTAATCTAGCTCCTTTGCCTTCATACATTTTGGAATAGCCTTGTTCATATCTACAAATATTAGACCATCTTAGTCCACTAGAAGGAGAGGTCCTGTACATTTTTGAGACAATTGTAAAGAAAGGAGTAATTCTTGGAACTGATCGATTCTCCATATTATATTTATTTATGTGAGATTTAACTTACAGAAAATTACGCAAGTCAATAAATGTTTATACATGTATATACCTGTGATCGCCACCCAAAGCAAACTATGAAACGTTTCTGTTATCCATTACCCCCCCAGGAAGGTCTGTCTCACCCCTTCCCAGTCAATCTCTCCCTCCCGAGGTAATCAATCACTTTTCTGATTTCTATCATTCATAGATATGTTTGCCTTTTAAGTAAAATCATATATTACGTACTTTTTAAAAGTAGGTTGTACCTTTTATTTTGAGGCCATTGTAGATTCACATCCAATTGTTATGAAATGTACCCTTAGGCTGGGCACGGTGGCTCACACCTGAAATCCCAGCACTTTGGGAGACCGAGGCGGGCAGATCACCTGAGGTTGGGAGACCAGCCTGACCAACATGGAGAAACTCTGTCCCTACTAAAAATACAAAAAATTCGCTGGGCGTGGTGGCACATGCTGTAATTCCAGCTACTCGGGAGGCGGAGGCAGGAGAATCGCTTGAACCCAGGAGGCGGAGGTTGCGGTGAGCTGAGATCACGCCACTGTACTCCAGCCTGGGCAACAAGAGCAAAACTCCGTCTCAAAAAAAAAAAAAAAAGAAAGAAACGTACCCTTTACCTGTGATAATATACAGGATCATACATTATCACAACCAGGATACTGTCACTAACACCGTCAAGACGCAGAATATTTCCACCACCAGCAGGACCCTCCCGTTGCCCTGTTATGGCCACACTTCCCTTCTGCCACCACACCCTTCTTTAACCCCTGCCAACCACTTACATGTGCTCCATTTCTATAACGTTGGCGTGTTGAAAATGTTATTTAAACGAAATCATACAGTATGCAGCCTTTTGAAATCGGTGTTTTCTCCTAGCATAATTATCTGAAAATCCAGATTGTTGTATCAAGAGTTTTTTTTTCTTTTTATTACTGAGTACTAGTTCACAGTGTCGATGTACCACAACTGAACCATTCACCCACTGAAGGACATCTGAGGCTTTTTTTAGCTTTGGGTTGTTAAGAAATAGTTTGCATGAACATTCATTGTACATATTTTCATATGAACATAGGTTTTCATTTCTCTGGGATAAGACAATTGGAAGATCATATTGTAGTCACATGTTACATTTTTTAAGGTGCGGCCAAACTGCTTTCTAGACCAGTGGTCCCCAACCTTTTTGGCGCCAGGGACCAGTTTTGTGGAAGACAGTTTTTCCATGGATGGTGAAGGAGTGGGAGACGGTTTTGGGATGAAACTGCCCCACCTCACATTATCAGGCATTAGATTCTCATGAGCGTGCAACCTGGATCCCTCGCATACACAGTTCACAGCAGGGTTCGCGCTCCTATGAGATTCTAACGCCCAGGCTGATCTGACAGGAGGCGGAGCTCAGGCAGTAATACAAGCAATAGGGAGTGGCTGTAAATACAGAAGCTTTGCTTATTGCCTGCCACTCCCCTCCTGCTGTGTAACCTAACAGACTGCGGACCAGTAATTTTTACAGATCAGTACTGGTCCGCGGCCTGGAGTTGGGGGCCCCTGTTCTAGACTGTACCATTTCACATTCCCACCAGCAACGTAGGAGTACCAGTTTCTTTGCCTCCTTACCAGCGTTTGGTGGTGTCACTTTTTTAATGTGGCCAAACTGACAAGCGTGAAGTGATATCTTATTGTGGTTTTAATTTGTATTTCCCTGTTGGCGAATGATGTTGAGTCTTTTCATGTGCTTATATGCACATCTTTATATTCTCTTCCCTGAAATGTCTCATCACATCTTTGGCCCATTTTCTTATTGGACTGTTTGGTTTTTACTTGTTGAGTTCTGAGCGTTTGTTACATATTGTAGCTACTAGTCCTTTGTCGGAGATGTGCTTTGCAGATGTTCTCTCCTCTGTAGTGTGTCTTTTCTTCATCTTAACAGGATCCTTCAGAGAGAAAAATTTTGATGAAGTCCGATTTAATAATTTTGTCTTTTATGGATCAAGTTTTGGTGTCAAGTCTAAGAACTCTACCTAGTTCTATATGTAAGGTTTTTTTCCCTAAGTTTCTTTTCCTAACAGTTTTTAAGTTTCACGTTTAACACTTAAGTCTATGATCCATTTTGAGCTAATTTTTTTAATATAAAGTATAAGGTTTAGGCTGAGGATTTTGTTGTTGTTTGCATATGGATGTCCAGTTGTTACAGCACCATTTGTTTTAAAAAGGCTTCCTTTTGGCTGGCCGCGGTGGCTCACGCCTGTAAATCCCAGCACTTTGGGAAGCCAAGGTGGGCGGATCATGAAGTCAGGAGATGGAGACCATCCTGGCTAACACGGTGAAACCCTGTCTCTACTAAAAATACAAAAAATTAGCTGGGCGTGGTGGTGCACGCCTGTAGTCCCAGCTACTTGGGAGGCTGAGACAGGAGAACTGCTTGAACTGGGGAGGTGGAGGTTGCAGTGAGCTGAGGTCATGCCACTGCACTCCAGCCTGGGTGACAGAGCAGGACTCCATCTCCAGAAAAAAAAGCTTCCTCTTTTTTGTTTTGTCAAAAATCAGCTGGGACTATTTATGTAGGCCTATTGCTAGGTTCTCTACTGTGTTCCATTGATCTATTTATCCCTCCACCAATATCACACGTCTTGATTACTATAGCTATATAGTAAGTCTTGAAAGCAAGTAGACATCCCCCCACTTTATTTTTTTTCAAAATTGTTTCTGCTAATCTAGTTCCTTTGCCTTTATAAATTTTACAATAGCCTTGTTTATACCTACAAAATATCTTTCTGAGATTTTTATATGCATTGCATTAAATCTGTATATCCATCTGGGGAGACCTGACATCTTTACTATGTTGACTCTTCCAATCCATGAATATGGTATGTCTCCATTTACTTATATTTCCTTCGATTTCCTTCATCAGTAGTTTTACAAGTTCATATATTGTATATGTCTTATTAGAATTATGCCTAAGTACTTCTTCTTTTAAACAATTATATTTATTTTTAATTTTGGTGTTCATGCATTCATTGCTACTATATAGAAATACAGAATACAGTTGATTTTGGAATGCTTATCTCAGACTACATATTTGATGCACTGAATTACTAGTTCTAAGTATTTTTTGTAGATTCTTTTGGATTTTTCTTTTTCTTTTTTTTTTTTTTTTTTTCTGAGACGAACTCTTGCTCTGTCACCTGAACTGGAGTGCAGTGGCAGATCTCGAAGGCTATGGTGAGCTATGATTGCACCACTGCACTCCAGCCTGGGTGACAGAGCAAGACCCTTCTCAAAAAGAAAATCTGGCTGAGGCAATAAATTTTCTAGGGGAGTCACTGGGAGACATATGTGGAGGGGTGTGGGTATAAGACAGGTGGAAGGTAAGGGTTACTTCATTAAGTATGTTTATTCGGGTTCATTGCAGCCTCCAATTCCAAGCCTCTATTGATAAGGGCTATTTTCTTGCTCTGGCATGGTGACAGCACCCCTCCCAGAGGAATCTTTATGACTTACTGCATGCGGAAAGAGAAAGATCAGCTGTTCCTTTCTGAAACTAGGATCCCTCCAATAACAAAGGGGATGGAGAGTCTTGTTACTGTTCAGCAGAGATGAAAGTTCTGCTTCCCCCTATTTGGGCTTCTCTAACACCACGCTGGCAGAGGTTCCCCTATTACAGCTGGGTAAGGATGGAAGTCTGGGCTCTGCACTAGTCTTTGCTGGCGGGGTGAGGGTGGGAGCCACTGTTTTTTCTGTGATGTGTGGCTGGAGAAGAGCAGTTATTGTCTGAAGGTTTTCCGTCTTGCTAGGCCGCCCCTTTCCTGCGCCCTTATCTGAAGAGAGCAAGGTTTTGTTGGGATCTTTTTTGTCTGCAGCTATGGCATTTCCACATTGCTGGCTTCTTTAGCTCCATGTCTGGGATACATGAGGCAAAAAGAAATCCCAGGGAACCCACTATCCTTGGGGCTCCCCGTCCCTGAAGCCCCACACGGATCTGCGGTCTTCACCTTGCAGAGTCTCCTTAAGTTTGTTTCATAGGTAACATCGAGCTGTTTCTTGTAGGTAGTGGGAGGAATAGGAGAGAGATGTCTACTCCATTTCCCAGAAGCAGAAATCCAGTATCGGTGCTTCTTTTTCTATTTGCTAGTTTTAGGATTATGTGCTGTTGGTTTCCTGAGATCGGTATAAAACAACTGCTTGATCTTTTTTTTTTTTTTAGATGGAATCTCGCTCTGTCACCCAGTCTGGAGCACAGTGGCCCATGGTCTCTGCTCACTGCAAGCTCTGCCTCCCAGGTTCACACCATTCTCCTGCCTCAGCCTCCCAAGTAGCTGGAACTATAGGCGCCTGCCACCACGCCCAGCTAATTTTTTGTATTTTTTTTTTAGTAGAGACGCCGTTTCACCATGTTAGCCAGGATGGTCTCGATCTCCTGACCTTGTGATCTGCCCGCCTTGGCCTCCCAAAGTGCTGGGATTACAGGCATGAGCCACCACGCCCGGCCTGATCTTATTTTCAAAAGGGATCAATTGTATCCGTTATAGAAAGGGGGAACCTACACAACCAATAGCTGTCAGAATATAAGCTCTTTACACATGTCACTGTCTTGTACATTTTCTGCAAATTCATTTCTTGCCAAAGTCTTACTTACCTACCAGTAGTAATATTCTTCTACTATTCCACAATAACCAAACCAGAATATCCAGAAAAAGGTAACTGATGACAGATGGTAAGTAAGAGATTAGCCAGGCTACCAAGAGCCAGTGGCCTGGGCAGGCCCTAGCCACTCATTGCAGAGCGGTCCATGAGGCAGGATCAGAGGGGATGCAAAGGCTAGAGGGGAAAAGAATGGACCCAAATAACTTCTGACAGAGGAGATTCAATGAATTGTCTAACAAGTTCTGAAAGAACTGAAAAAAGCCAAGAGAGAGCAGCCTTTCCAGGCAGTGAGCGCAGGTTAGGTCCAGGTGTCAGTTGCTCTGGCAACAGCAAGTGGTGGCAGAGGACAGCAGAATTCTCGTGTAATTTGAAGCAACAGAACATTTGCTTCCACGAATATCTTTCTCCATTGGCCATTTCTTATTTACAATTCAAAAATTGTACCAGGGTTTCTCTTTCAGGATGTGTCCGCCGTCCCACTGAAGTTCTGAGGCTTGCGTTCAGGACTGCTGAGATTCCCAGGGCATTTTCCTGCTCTGGGAAAGTTAAACCGCGTGCAAGGCAAAGTCTCCTGTGAAAGTCCATGAAGAGTAGAGGCTTTAAAACTAGTTGCCTCGTTTATAATTACTGCATATTTAATAGAAAGCATACACCTCTCTGCTCCATGTTTGAAGGTTAGAAACCTCTTTTACTCAGCTTTATCCAATCCATCCATTTCTTTATGATTACATTTTTTAAACTTTCATTTTAGGTTCAGGGACTCATGTGCAGGTTTGTTAATACAGGCAAACTCGTGTCAGGTGGGGTTTGCTGTACAGGCCATTTCGTCTCCCAGGTACTAAGCATAATACCTAATAGTTATTTTTCCTGATCCTCTCCCTCCTCCCACCCTTCTCCCTCAAATAGGCCCCAGTGTCTGTTCAAATTCCCTCTTTGTGCCCTTCGGCTCACATTATTTTGCTTCTGCTTATAAGTGAAAACATGTGGTATTTGGTTTTCTGTTCCTGGGTTAGTTTGCAAAGAATGTGGCCTCCAGCTCCACCCATGTTCCTGCAAAAGACATGATCTCATTCTTTTTTATGACTGCATAGTATTCCATGGTATATATGTACCACATTATCTTTATCCAATCTGTCATTGGTGGGCATTTAGGCTGAGTCCATATCTCTGCTGTTGTGGATAGTGCTGGAGTGAACATTCGCGTGCATGTGTCTTTACGGTAGAACTACTTATCTTCCTCTGGGTAAACACCCAGTAAATGGGGTTGCTGCGTCCAGTGGTAGTTCCTGTTTTTCAGTTATTTGAGGAATCGCCAAAGTGCTTTACACAATGTTTGAACTAGTTTAAACTAATTTACACTCCCACTAACAGTGTATAAATGTTCTCTTGTCTCCAGAACCTCACCGGCACGTGTTATTTATCGATTTTTTTGTTGTTTTTTGTTTTTTTTTTGAGACAGAGTCTCGCTCTGTCGCCCAGGCTGGAATGCAATGGTGCGATCTCAGCTCACTGAAACCTCCACTTCCTGAGTTGAAGCGATTCTCCTGCCTCAGCCTCCTGAGTAGCTGGGACTACTCAGGCGTGCGCCACCACGCCCAGCTAATTTTTGTATTTTTAGTACAGACAGGGTTTCACCATATTGGCCAGGCTGGTCTCAAAGTCCTGACCTCAGGCAATCCGCCCACCTCGGCCTCCCAAAGTGCTGGGATTACAGGCGTGAGCCACCGCGCCCAGCCTATTTATTGACTTTTTAATAATAGCTATTCTGACTGGTGTGAGATAGTATCTCATTGTGGTTTTAATTAGCATTTCTCTAATGATTAGTGATATTGAGCATTTTTTCATATGCTTGTTGGCCGCATATATGCCTTCTTTTGAAAAGTGTTCATGTCCTTTGCCCACTTTTTAATGGGGTTGTTTGGTTTTGGTTTATACATTTGTTTAAGTTCCTTATAGATTCTGGATATTTATTAGACCTTTGCCAGGTCTACTATATATTAGCATAGTTTGCAAATATTTGTATAGTTTGCAAATATTTTCTTCCATTCCGTAGGTTGTCTGTTTATTCTGCTGATAGTTTCTTTTGCTGTGCAGAAACTCTTTAGTTTAGTTAAATCCCATTTGTCAGTTTTTGCTTTTGTTGCCATTGCTTTTGGCATCTTTGTCATGAAATCTTTGCCAGTTCCTGTGATCAGAATGGCATTTTCTAGCTTGTCTCCCAGAGTTTTTATAGTTTTAGGTTTTACACTTAAGTCTTAAATCCATCTTGAGTTAATTTTTGTATATGCTACAAGGAAGGGGTCCAGTTTCAATCTTCTGCATATGGCGAGCCTGTTATCCCAGGACCATTTATTGAATAGGGAGTCCTTCCTCATCGCTTGTTTTTGTCGGTTTTGTCAAAGATCAGATGGTTGTAGGTGTATGGCTTTATTTCTGGGCTCTCTATTCTGTTCCACTGGTCTTTATGACTACGTTTATCTTCTGTTAATTTGCATCTATAGGAAAGTGTATGTCAGAACAAGTGACATTAAAACAGGATTCTGAGACACGCCCTGTTGATAATTTGAGAATTGCCTACACTGCTGGATTGTTAAGATATGCTAATGACCTGTTTTCCATATTTATTTTTAAATGTTTACACCAAAAGAGAAAAGATGCAAAGTATCACTTTTTTTTTTTTTTTTTTCTGCAAACATGAAAATTACCTCCAGCACTAAGCTCTCCCAAGCACTTGTCAGAGTGGGTAAGCCAAAGGTGTGAGGAGGTCTGTGTTCCTTGATGTCCTTTCTCAATTTTATGGCCAAATGTACAAAATAGGAAACAGACATGAGAGGAGGCCTTAGAACCGTACAGGTGTGACTCCGCGTGGTGGCTCACGCCTGTATTCCCAGCACTTCGGGAGGCTGAGGCGGGTGGATCACCTGAGGTCAGGAGTTTGAGACCAGTCTGGCCAACATGGTGAAACCCCATCTCTACTAAAAATACATAAATTAGCTGGGCATAGTGGCAGACGCTTGTAATGCCAGCTACTTGGAGGCTGAGGCACAAGAATCGCTTGAACCCGGGATGCGGAGGTTGCAGTGAGCCGAGATTGCACCACTGCACTCCAGCCTGGGTGACAGAGTGAGACTCTGTCTAAAAAAAACAAGAACTGTAACTGTGCACGTGTTGATTCACTTTCTGGTACTTCTCTGGAGCACCCTATTTGTCTCTGATACCTCTTTTCCCTTGGGACTTCCTTCGGCCAAAACCCTTGGTCGCCTTCTCTAACAACACGAGCTCCTTCCCTAGGTGACCTCAGCTGGTCTGGTGCCTTTGTATTTGCATTAGTTGCCTGTGGAATTGTTACAAATCACCACAAATGTGGTGGCTTAAAACAAAAGAAACTCCCTAACAGATGTGGAGGCCAGTGTCCAAAATCAGTATCAGGAGGCAGAAAGCAGGGTGTCTGCACAGTCATGGCCGCCAACTCCCTTCCTCTTCCAGTGCGCGGTACCTGCTGCACAGTCATGACCGCCAACTCCCTTCCTCTTCCAGTGCGCGGTACCTGCTGCACAGTCATGGCCGCCAACTCCCTTCCTCTTCCAGTGCCCAGTAGCCGCTGTTGCTCCTTGGCATGTGGCCACATCAGGTCAGTCTTCAAGGCCAGCATCTTCAGTCTCCCTCTGTCCCTCTTCACATTGTTTTCCGTGTCAAATCCCCCTCTGACTCCCTCCTCTAAGGACACTCGTGATGACATTTAGGGCCCAGCCGGATAGTCCAATGTCACATCCCTGTCTTGAGATCCTTACTCACATCCACAAGGACTCTTTCTTGCCATAGAAGGTAAGTAACCTTCACGGGTTCCAGGGACTCGGCTGTGGATATCTTCTGGGGCCTCCCACGCCATCTCTGTGCCAACAATTCCTAACTTGATGGCTCTAGCACATGCTCCTGTGCTCCAGGTCACTACCGGCTCTGCATGAACGTCCCAAATGCAACTCTCCTGTTTCCCAGAGGGCAGCCATTTACCCAGATGCTGGGCCAGAAATTTAGAAGCCGTCATCCTGCCTCTCCCCTACCTTCTGCCTTTCATCCAACTCTAGGTCCACCTTCAAAACGACCCCTTCCCCACACCTCTACACTCCAGGGCCCCACATGTCCGCAGAAGCCTCTTACTGGGCTCCGTTCTCCCACTTCTGCACATTTTCACGCCGTTACCCACTCAGCAGCAGGGGCAGCATGGATAAGGGGAAACTAGATCACGTCCCTTTCTGCCTAAACCCCATGGGACCTGGCGTGGCTGTGAGGACCCCAGCGGGCCCTGAGGATGTGGCTGTGCTGTGCCCACCTCACCCCACGTGTTCTCTCCTCAGTCCTCCACGCAGCTGTCTCCTCTCCACATGATCCCCTCTCTACCCAGACACCCTGCACCCCCAGTCTTGACCCGAGTCTGCCTCATTATCCTTCGATGGTCCTTATCCTCAAATGTTCTTGAAGCAACGGCCCCCCTGACTCCTTACCCCCAAGAAGCGCCCTTTTAGTCTCTCTGACAATCCCCCTCTTTACCCGCGTTGCATTCCCTACATTCAGTGATGCGTTTGTGGCTTGCTAGTTTCCTGTCTGTGTCCCTCTTAAACTATAAGCTCCATGAGGGCAGGGATCTCGCTTGTTGTACTTATCACTCTTCCCAGCACCTCCTGCCCAAGAGGTAATGACTCCCTCACAGTTTCAAGAAGCGCACAATATGAAAGGAGAATTTTTTTGTTTGGTTGGTTTATTTTTGAGAGGGGGTCTTGCTCTGTCACCCAAGCTGGAGTCCAGTGGCACAATTTTGGCTCACTGCAACTTCTGCCTCCTGGGTTCAAGCAATTCTTCTGCCTCACCCTCCCAAGTAGCTAGAATTACAAGTGCCTGCCACCATGCCCAGCTAATTTTTGTATTTTTAGTAGAGCCGAGTTTCACCATGTTGGCCAGGCTGGTCTCGAAGTCCTGACCTCAAGCGATCCACCTGCCTCGGCCTCCCAAAGTGCTGGGATTACAGATGTGAGCCACCAAGCAGGCTGAAAGGAGATTTTAAAGGAGCCTATGGAGGAATGTACCAATGGCCAAACAGTAAATGTTAGTGCATAATCAATAAGGTCTCTTCTTGTGGGTTCCTCTGCCCTTCTGAGACCCTGTGACATCCTTCCTGGGCACTCGGCCTGAGCTCCACAGATTTCCCAGAAACTCCTTTTGTCCACCTGGACTCCTTCAGTCCTGTCCTTTCATCCACCGGGGGCAGAGCTCTTCATCTGTTGTCTGCCCCAGACTCTTTCAGGGGGTCAGGGGGCCATGGGGGACCCAACAGAGACAAGGCAGGCTGACCCCATCAGGGGTAGAAGGCCCTGCCTCCTTCACCCCCCAAAAACAATACTTCCTGCTCTGCCCCTGTGCTCAGTTCCCAACACACAGATACATCCATCTGAATACCCACTGCTGCCAAAGGGAAACGCCTTTCATTCCATATTTTTAAAGTGAATGAAAGAATGGAGTCCACTGTTAGAAATGAGATTTTAAAATGACCATATGGAGGAATGTACCAACTGGCCAAACACCAAAAGTTAGTGAATAATTAACAAAATCCTTTCTTGGAGGGTGGGGAGGGGGGCCAAGGGATTGCCACCTGTCGATCAGGGTCCTGTTGGAAACGGATGGCCCACTCACCTTGGGGAAGTTGAGAGTTTTCGAAAGGGCCATTGAAAGGTATGGGCAGGGATACCAGGGTTGGCCTCTCCCATGTGCGGAGGGCAATACATTTTATAATCCTCCCTCCCTCCCTCCTTCCCTCCCTCCCTCCTACTGCTGGTTCTCCTGTTGGCCAATTCCAACCAGAAACCAGAGGGCAGGAGAGTCCCTTGATGAAGCCCTCAGGTTTCAGGCTCTAGGGCAGGGAGAGGGACGCAGAGCGCATCTGAGGGACACCAGGAAAACAGGAAAGAGCAGACAGATGCAAGTATGACACCTGTTAGAATAACTGCATCCAGAACCCTGACACCACCAAACGTCAGGAGGCTGGCGAGAACGTGGAGCCACAGGCGCTGTCATCCGTTGCTGGTAGAAATGCAAAAGGGTACCGTCACTTTGGAAGACAGTTTGGCAGTTTCCTACCAAACGAAACATACTTTCACCATACAATCCAGCAATCGCCCTCCTTAGTGTTTACCCAAAGGAGCTGAAAGCTTATGTCCACACAACCTCCACATGAATGTGTATAGACTTTATTCATAGTTGCCAAAACTTAGAAGCAACCAAGACATCGTTCAGTGAGTAAATGAATAAATAAACCGTAGTACATCCAGACTCCAGACAATGAAATATTATTTGGCACTAGAAAGAAATCAGCTGTCAAGTCCAGGCACGGTGGCTCACGCCTGTAATCCCAACACTTTGGGAGGCCAAGACAGGTGGATCACTTGAGGCCAGAAGGAGTTTGAGACTAGCCTGGCCAAAATGGTGAAACCCCATCTCTACTAAAAATACAAAAATTAACCGGGTGTGGTGGTGCGCGCCTGTGGTTAAGAGGTTGAGGCAGGAGAATCACTTGAACCCGGGAGATGGAGGCTGCAGTGAGCTAAGATCACGCCACTGCACTCCAGCTGGGGCAACAGAGTGAGACACTGTCTTAAAAACAGACAGACAAAAAAAAGAGGTGAGCTGTAAGGAAGGAAACTTACGATTACTAAGAAAAACCAATCTGATAAGCCTACATATTGTATGATTCCAATTGTATGACACTCTGGGAAAGGCAACACTGTGGGGACAGTACAGGTGGCAGTGATTCCCTGGGCTGGAGGGATGGAAGGGTGAATGGACAGAGCACAGGATTTACAGGATGGTGAAACTGCTCTGTAAGATACTATAATGATGATTATGCTTAACGTTGTACATTTGTCATTATACATTTGTCAAAAACCATAGAATGTATACCACCAAGAGCGAACCCTAATGTAAGCTATGAACTTTGAGTGATGATGATGTGTTAACGTAGGTTTGATTGTAATAAATGTGCCTCTCGGGTGTTGCATGTCGACCATGGAGGAGGCCGTGCATGTCAGGCAGAGGGCAGGGAGCATTTGGAAATTCTCTGTATATTCTGCTCAATTTTGCTGCTCTAAAAAATAGTCTTGCTCAGGCGCAGTGGCTCACACCCGTAATCTCAGCCCTTTGGGAGGCCGAGGCAGGCAGATGACTTGAGGTCAGGAGTTCGAGACCGGCCTGGCCAATATGGTGAAACCTCGTCTCTACTAAAAATACAAAAATTAGCTGGGCGTGGTGGCAGGCGCCTGTAGTCCCAGCTACTCAGGAGGCTGAGGCAGGAGAATCGCTTGAACCCGGGAGGCAGAGGTTGCAGTGAGACAAGATCAGGCCACTGCACTCCAGCTTAGGTGACAGAGCAAGACTCCATCTCAAAAAAATATAAATAAATAAATAAAATCTCTTTTTTAAAACAAAAAATAATGCAAGCATGAGCATATTGGATCCCAGAAATGGCAAGCAAAGGTAGAAGCAGATGGCACTCCAAAGCTCTTCACAATGCAAGTCAGGGAATTCTACTAAATGGAATGATCCTCTGTGCCTGTAATTCTTACCCAGATACGGTTCTAGGCCATGTTCATCTTAGTTCTGGGAGTGGCCCTCTCTCTCCAAGCTTCCGGAAACTGATGAACACTCCACAAAGGGCTGCCAGGTCCGGCACACCAGGAATAGCCTCCCTCTCCTTCCGCCTGGGGCTCACCTTAAAGCCCACAGCAGCTCCTTGTTCAACCCCAGTTCCTTCCTGCCTCGTCCCTCTTCCCATGGCTAAGCCAGTGTGAGTCTAGCACAGGGTGTCTGTCCCCAGGAGCTGCGGGGCCCCTGCTCCCTCTGTGCCAGCGCATACCAGCCTCTGCCCCAGGCTGCAGCCCACCCCTCCGTGATCCCCTGCACTTCACACCCGGAGGCCTATTTCAGGCCCAACCCCAGGAAAGCCCAGCCAGGACAAACTTTCTCAATGGAAAATGAAGCCAAACTTCAGCAGGTCGAGTTCAAACCTGTGGTTCACGAAGACATCCACCCACCTCCCCCTGGCTGGCTAGAAAGGGAATTCCAGGTCCTTTGACTTCAGTGGCTGTAGACCTCCGGGAAAAGCTCCCCCATACCTATAGCACTGCTTGAATAGGACGGTTTGTTCACAGCCCCCCGTTTCCCTTGGGACCACAACTTAGATGCTTAGAAGTCGGGATCTGCTGTGCTCTGCCGAGGTGGAAGAATCATGGGTCTTGTACTCATCCTAACCCTGCCAGTAAACCCCCTGCAACCACCTTCCAGCGGTCAGAGCAGCCCCCGCCGTGTGTCACATGTCGATCCTGCAGGAACAGTGGCTCTGCAGGTGGTGTTTAATGAGGATACCAGCTTTAGAATGTTATATTTGTGTTTGCTGTTTGTTTGTTACTTGTTTCTTTTTCTTTTCTTTTTTTTTTTTTTTGAGATAGAGTCTCACTCTGTCGCCCAGGCTGGAGTGCAATGGCAAGATCTTGGCTCACTGCAACCTCCACCACCCGGGTTCGAGAGATCCTCAGCCTCCCAAGTAGCTGAGATTACAGGCGCACATCACCACTCCTGGCTCATTTTTGTATTTTTGGTAAAGATGGGGTTTCACCATGTTGGCCAGGGTGGTCTCAAACTCCTGACTTCAGGTGATCCGCCTGCCTCAACCTCCCAAAGTGCTGGGATTATACGTGTGAGCCACCATGCCTGGCCTGTTTGTTACTTGTTTCTATGAGTAATCTAAAATTCTTAAATGTTTGCTTTAAAAATCGCCATGTTGGCCGGGCGCGGTGGCTCAAGCCTGTAATCCCAGCACTTTGGGAGGTTGAGACGGGCGGATCACGAGGTCACAAGATCAAGACCATCCTGGCTAACATGGTGAAACCCCGTCTCTACTAAAAAATACAAAAACCTAGCCGGGCGAGGTGGCGGGCGCCTGTAGTCCCAGCTACTCGGGAGGCTGAGGCAGGAGAATGGTGTGAACCCGGGAGGCGGAGCTTGCAGTGAGCTGAGATCCGGCCATTGCGCTCCAGCCTGGGCGACAGAGCGAGACTCCGTCTCAAAAAAAAAAAAAAAAAAATCTCCATGTTTGAAAAAAGATTTTTTATAGAGCTAGTTATTGTTTGCGGGTGCCAGGAAATAAGAGCATGGGTTTATTAATTTAAAAAAAATTAGGATCCATAACACCAAATGGAAAAGACCATCCCCTTGCAGTGGGATCCATATGCATTTTAATACGTAACACTGCCCTTCCCTTTGAAATGGCATTCAGGAAAACCAATCTGTCCTGGCATTAACTTTAGTCAGCATTTGGTCTTTTGCCAGGAAGGCTGGCAGTCATCTCTTCTTAGTTAAATGACTGCCATTAGCCAGGCCATGAGTGAAGACAATGCCTGGAATATAAGCAAATTAATTCCAAGAAAAAAAAGCTTGAGCAAATAGCTTTGGTTTCTAAAATAGAGACCTGGAAGTCAGTTTTCATCCATTAGAAGTTTCCTGCACCTACTCTGTTCTAGCCTTGTTTCACCCCAGGGGGAAATCTTTGCACGCTCCACCCAGCAATAATCACCCAGCAGTAGTCACAGTGATTGAGCTCTGCTGCATGATCAGAACGGGCAGATCCAGGCTTTGGCGTTGAGCACAGTGGCATTAAAGTCCTAACTCTGGGCAAGAATTTCCAACTCCCTAGCATTGATTACCTATTTGCTCTTCACATCCTAAAGTGCTCCCAAGTTTGCTTGCCAGGAAAATCTGAAGATGTTTCTATAGAATATTTTTTTTTTCTTTTTTTGAGATGGAGTCTCACTCTGTCGCCCAGGCTGGAGTGCAGTGGTGTGATCTCGGCTCACAGCAACCTCTGCCTCCCGGGTTCTCCTGCCTCAGCCTCCTGAGTAGCTGGGACTACAGGCTCGCACCACCACGCCCAGCTAATTTTTGTATTTTTAGTAGAGACAAGGTTTCACCATGTTGGCCAGGATGGCCTCAAACTCTTGACCTCGTGATTTGCCTGCCTCAGCCTCCCAAAGTGCTGGGATTACAGGCGTGAGCCACTGTGCCCGGCCTATGGAATAATTCTAAGAAGGATTGAGAAATTGAGGCCAAGGAAATATCATGAAATATCTTCTCTATCAATGATTCCTGGTATTCCAAGGCAGTCATGTTTCAAGGAGGGTGAGTAAGCCCAAAATAAGGAATATATTGCTCATTTTAACCAAAAAATGTTTTAAGCCAATAGAAATGATAATCATGAAGGCAATGCTTTTGGGAGTAGTAGCTAGGGTACTTCGTAAAAGAAAACTGGCTCAATTCTAATAATGTTTTAAGAAATAAAATACCTAGGAAAATATAACAAAAACATAAGAAAGTGTAATCTAACAAAAGTGTAAGAGCTCTTCACTAAAAACTACAACATGTTGTTGAAAAAAAAAAATTTTTTTTTTTGAGGCGGAGTCTCACACTGTTGCCTGGGCTGGAGTGCAATGGCGCGATCTCAGCTCACTGCAACCTCCACCTCCCATGTTCAAGCAATTCTCCTGCCTCAGCCTCCCAAGTAGCTGGGATTACAGGTGTGTGCCACCATGCCCAGCTAATTTTTTCCATTTTTAGTAGAGACAGGGTTTCACTATGTTGGCCAGGCTGGTCTCAAACTCCTGACCTCGTGATCTGCCCGCCTCAGCCTCCCAAAGTGCTGGGATTATAGACGTGAGCCACTACACCCAGCTGAGAAATTTTTAAAGTATTATTTTAATGGAGGGAAATAGGCTGTTCATAGATTGGATGGCTCAATGTTATAAAGATGTCAAATCTCCTTAAATTCACCTACAGACTCGATACAATTGCAATCAAAACCCTCACCGGATTTCTTGTGGAAACTGGCAAGCTGATTCTAAAATTGAATGGAAATGCAAAGAGCATGAAAAGCCAAAGCAATCTTGAAGAACAATGAAGCTGGAAGCAATTATATGACCAGCCATCAAGAACTATTATAAACTTTCAGTCATCAGGACACGGTGTTGATACAAGGACAGACAACCCAATGGGACAGCATAATTTGTCTTGGTTTTTCTGGGTTGTATTAGAATTTATTTATTTTACTTTTAGAGACAGAGTCTCTCTCTGTCGCCCAGGCTGGAGTGCAGTGGCATGATCTTGGCTCACTGCCACCTCTGCCTCCCGGGTTCAAGCGATTCTCCTGCCTCAGCCTCCTGAGTAGCTGGGATTACAGGCACCTACCACCATACCTGGGTGATTTTTTGTATTTTTAGTAGAGTCAGGGTTTCATTACATTGGTCAGGCTGGTCTCAAACTCCTGACCTCAAGTGATCTGCCCGCCTCAGCCTCCCAAAGTGCTGGGATTACAGGCATGAGCCACCACGCCCAGCCCAGGTTGTATTAGAATTTAAAGAAGTCATGATTGCTTGGAAGAAGATCCTAGAATTAACACCACCCTGCAAATGACTGCCACTCTGGAGAAAGGCCTTGGCTGCAGCTATATGTCTGAGCATCATCAGAATGTTGAAGCCAGGGATGGTTAAACTTTCCTGTTAAGAAAGAAGGCAGAGAGAGTGGTAGGCAGTGGAGAGAGAGGGCTGAAGCCATAAGCTTATTCAGCAAGTGATATCACTATTACTTTAAGAATATTTATTCTAATTTTTTTTCATTAACTTCCTCTTGGGAGATGTATGGTTTGTACCAGCTGACTAGATTAGCATTGATTTGTGTGATCCCAGCACCAGGCCAATACTCAAGTGTTCCTTATGCTTCTTAGATAAGAGTGTCCGATGAGCCCAGGCTGTCACTGACTGGGCACTGATAATGCTAATGAAAACCTCCAAAGGTAAATCGAAAACAAACTAAAGGATCACTCAGATAGGATCAGTTAAATAAATCAAAGTACATTCATACAAGGAAATACTGTACTGTTTATTTATCAAATCAATAAAGTCATCTCTCTGCATGGATTGGAAAAATCACTAGGATAAATGAAATAATTTTTTTAAGGCAGAGCACAAGACAGTTTGTATGGAACCCTGAATGTAGGGAAGGAGTTCAAATGTTTATTTTTTATTTAACCTTCATAATGACATACAATTAATCCTGTGAACTGGTGAACAAATGGAAGCTCACGGGTTGTAGAACCTATGGCCTAAAGAGTGATTAGAGGTGTTTGATTCTATTGGAGTCTTATGAAGAATTTGACTGTTAACATCATCCTGCCCCCTCCGCCCCACCCCACCCCTGCCAATCCTGGACATCTGTCATCCTCTACTCCTTCCCCTGCCCAGAGGAGCTGGTTAAAGATGCAGAAGGTCGTTTCCTACCTGGATTATTAATTCTAGCCATTGTTTTCTTCTTTTAACCAGAAGTAAAGATCACTGTGCTGTCTTTTTGTTGTTGCTGTTGCTGAGATAGAGTTTTGCGTTCTTTGTCGCCCAGGCTGGAGTGCAATGGTGTGATCTCGGCTCACTGCAACCTCCGCCTCCCGGGTTCAAGCGATTCTCCTGCCTCAGCCTCCTAAGTAGCTGGGATTACAGGCACTCGCCACCACACCCAGCTAATTTTGTATTTTTAGTAGTTTAGTAGCTTCTCCATGCTGGTCAGGCTGGTCTCGAACTCCTGACCTCAGGTGATCCACAGGTGTGACCCACTGCACCAAGCCCCACTGTGCTGTCTTTAACCCATAGGCTACCTGCAGAAAACTTAGTGGTCAATGTAAAAATCAATGTGGCGAAAAAGAATTTAGGATTTCCGACTGCATGAGACCTACCATCCATCAAACCCATGGAGATGGAGGAGAGCTGCACACAAAAGGATCCATCTTCATTTGGTCTTTTCATCACTTCATT
Source organism: Theropithecus gelada (assembly GCF_003255815.1). Lineage (NCBI taxonomy): Eukaryota > Metazoa > Chordata > Mammalia > Primates > Cercopithecidae > Theropithecus > Theropithecus gelada. The sequence goes on from NC_037673.1 coordinate 14,550,139, forward strand.
CATGACCTTGTATTTCTGTTCATGCATATGTATAGTAAAGAAATAAATAATATTTCAACCTGAAAAAAAAATACAGATGCCAGACTCACCCCAGACCTACTGAATCAGAATCTGCATTTTGTCAAGATCCGCAGGTGATGCATGAGCTTATTAAAGTCTCAGAAAGGCACAGTGTGGGTGAAAGGCAACACCATTGGCATTTGTGTGGCTCTGTTGCACGAGACTCAGGATCAGGTCACTATCACCACAAAGAAACACAACGATGAAAGCTTACTTCTCACTTGGCAGTGTAGTTTTAGAAATGACAAAGATGGGCCAGGCACAGGGGCTCGTGCCTGTAATCCCAGCACTTTGGGAGGCTGAGGCAGGTGGATCACGAGGCCAGGAGATTGAGACCATCCTGGCTAACATGGTAAAACCCTGTCTCTGCTAAAAATATATTAAAAAAAAAAAAAAATTAGCCAGGCGCGGTGGCAGGCTCCTATAGTCCCAGCTACTCGGGAGGCTGAGGCAGGAGAATGGCGTGAACCCGTGAGGCGGAGCTTGCAGTGAGCCAAGATCGCACCACTGCACTCCAGCCTGAGCGACAGAGCAAGACTCTGTTTCAAAACAGCAACAACAACAGCAACAACAAAAATGACAAAGATGGGCTGGGCGCAGTAGCTCACGCCTGTAGTCCCAGCACTTTGGGAGGCCCAGGTGGGTGGATTGCTTGACGTCAGGCATTCGAGACCAGCCTGACCAACATGGTAAAACCTTGTCTCTACTAAAGATACAAAATTAGCCGGGCATGGTGGCAGGCGCCTGTAATCCCAGCTACTCGGGCGGCTGAGGCAGGAGAATCACTTGAATCCGGGGGGCAGAGGTTGTGGAGAGCTGAGATTGTGCCATTGCACTCCAGCCTGGGCAACAAGAGTGAAACTCCGCCTAAAAAAAAAGACAAAGCTAAGGGTGGAAAGTTAGCTGGGCATAACACAAAGCATCCCTAGTATACATGTCCAGGGATAAATCATTAAGATTTTTTTTTTTTCAACAGGGTCTAAAAATAGAACGAAGTCAGAGTTTGTGGGAGCAGAGGTGAGTCAGGATGGTCTTGGAGCCTGAGCTCTCCCTTTGCCCTGTCTCTGTAAAGCCATGTTTCTTCAAGTGAGGTAAACACGCCACGCTTTGTTAGTCTTGAATGATAAACAAACCAGAGGACTTGTACACAGCACACTGAACAATGTATTACAAGAGGAAAGAGTTTTTAATCCATAAATTACAGCAACAACTTGGGAGCAAATTGAGGTCTTTAGCCAGGGACAAGACTCTCAAGAATGATGTTTCCAGAATATACAGACAGCCAGGACTTTGGAAGTTAATCATAAGATGCTGACATTCACTCCCAAAACACAGCAAAAGGCTTCTCACCCCTTCTCTTTCTCTATCCCTTCTCTATAGAACTGGTGATCAAGTTGCTATTAAATGTTTGATAATGAAAGCCAAGTGCATAATCAAATTAAAACACCTAATGTTGAAATATCTCATTGATCAATTAGAGTTGGAGCTTCATGTTCTTATTTGACAGGAAGTCCCACTAGCAGCAAGGTGTAATCTGGCAGAAGAAGTTTGTTAGAGTTAAGACAGCGAAGGAATTCAGAGACCAGGATGTCAAAAGGAGTATCCGTATTCTTGATCCAGTCATACAGGTGGGTCTAGTGGATGGAGCAGACAAGAGGAAAGGGAGGAAGTCATTTCTGTCTCCGTCTCATGTTAGGGTGATCAATTCATCCTACTGTCTTTGGTACTTTGTCAGTTTTAATGCCCCAGAAGCCTTTCAGTTCAGGGCAAACTGGAACAACCCGACTAATCTGTAAACTGGGAATAACTGGCATTTGTGCAGAATGGCTCCCGGGTTTCTGATGCCCAGCGGCACTCTGCGTCTGCAGAGTCTGCAATGTCTTTGGCAAGTCTGTCTGCAAATCCACAGTGCTTGGCCGGATGCTGTCTGCAGTGTGCACTTTGGAGAAGAAAAGGGGTGGGGTGCCATTTCCCACACACAAGCTGCTAGTCCCCGATGGAAACTCTTCCAACAAAGGTGATGTTTTTGAAACCCAGCTTTTATTTGGACAAAGCTTTCTTGAAAAATCCTTGAAAATGCTTCCTGTTTTTAATAAAGGAGATCTCTGGAACATTTCCATGGGCTTTCATAGCACCTGTTTTAGTTGAGTTTTTTTTTCCTTTTCTCCTCATACCACATTAAAACTGGAACAAAAACCAAGACATCACCCCAGCCCTGTAGGTTGTATTCTTGAGTTCAGCTTGAGACCTTTCCACTAAAGAACAGAATCAGCTTAACCCAGCCTCAGACTACCTGGCTTGTGGTCCCTCCCAGTCTCAACAAAGGCCACACCTGGGATTGTGTGAGCCACACTCTTTTGCATGCAGGGAACTCAAGTCTCCCCATGCGATGGGAGCTCCCACGGCCTGGGAATCTATGGAGATGGGCCAGGTGGAGACTGGAATTAGAAACTGCCTGGAACCCCTGGCAGCTCCAAGGCCTGAGCAGTGAGACCTTGGGACCTCCTCTCCAGGACTCTGCTGCTGATGCAGTTTCCCGAGGCGCCCTATTCTGCCCGTTGGCTTTTCTTTTTCATAGGCTGGTCACCCAATCTTAGCTGCACAAATTCTATTGGCTCACTCTCAGACCTTCAAGCTTGCTGGAGAAGCTGCTGCCCCACCTCTAACTGCCTCAGTCTCCTGACATTTCCCATGTTAAAGTTTCCAAGAGCAAGAGAATGTGGTTGAAGCCTCACATCTGTTCACATCTGGCCACATCACTGGTTGCCAGGAGTCAGGAGATTCCTGATCCAGTCAGCAGAGGACAGGAGAGGGTGGGATGAAGATCCCGGCCCAGCTGGGGGCCTCTCCATCTCCTTAGAAATGGAGCAACTCTATCTCTAAGGTTAAGCTCCATCCTTAACCTCTTTAAAACAGTCTTTAAAACTATCAGGCACGTAGTGTCAGCTTGGAACCCAATGGCTGGCCTCAACATGATTTCTCTGTAAAATGTGCACACCATGTTCACCATGCAGCCCTGAAGGAGCAACTGCTACTCGTGTTACCTGCAGGGAATGCCAGAAACTCTGCCCGTAGTTCTTAGATAGCATTAGTTCAAGGCATTTCTATATAACAACCTGGGAGTGCAGGGAGACGTCTTCCCTCATGACTGAGATTTTCTTGCCATTTCTCTTATAGGGGTTGATATGGTTTGGCTGTGTCCCCACCAAAATCTCACCTGGAATTGTAATAATCCCCATGTGTCAAAGGTGAGGCCAGGTGGCGATAACTGAATCATGGGGTGGTTTCCCCCACACTGTTCTTGTGAATAAGTCTCATGAGATCTGATGGTTTTATATAGGGTAGTTCCCCTGCACAAGCTCTCTTGCCTGCCACCATGTAAGACGTGACTTTGCTCCTCATTCACCTTCGGCCATGATTGTGAGGCCTCCCCAGCCTTGTGGAACTATGAGTCTATTAAACCCCCTTTTTAAAATATATATTACCCAGTCTCAGGTATGTCTTTTTTTTTTTTTTTTTTTGAGATGGAGTCTCACTCTGTTGCCCAGGCTGGAGTGCAGTGCAGTGGTGCGATCTCAGCTCACTGCAAGCTCCACCTCCCGGATTTACACCACTCTCCTGCCTCAGCCTCCCAAGTAGCTGGGACTACAGGTGCCCACCACCATGCCCGGCTAATTTTTTTTTGTATTTTCAGTAGAGACAGGGTTTCACCATGTTAGCCAGGATGGTCTCGATCTCCTGACCTCATGACCCACCCGCCTTGGCCTCCCAAAGTGCTGGGATTACAGGCGTGAGCCACCACACCCGGCCTCGGGTATGTCTTTATTGGCAGCGTGAGAACAGACTAATACAGGGGTGGACCAAATTAGTCATATGATTTAGAAAACGAAGAGCAGCATTTATTGCAGCTGAGTGTGTGTGGGCAGCTGTATACATCTATATAACTACATCCATATGCATGCAGCACACGTGCCTTCCTTCAAGTGAGAGTATACTTTGTAAAGAATCAGTGATTTGGTTACTAAAGTTGTTGCAAGGGCACACAAATTCCCTTCAGAACTGTAAAAGAAACAATGTTTTGATGTTTACTTCTGCCATTTACTTTCTCCATTAATTCATTCCATCGTTCTTCAAACGTGTGGATTTCAGAGAAAGAGACAAAGATGAGTTGTCCTGTTTTATCACTCTCCTGTTTCCTTACTGGCCTTTTCCACGGCAAGGACACCCCATGGCCTGCGTTCAGCTCCAGGTGGGGTAAGTAGACGTCTGTGGGCTGCCGGGATCCCAGTGGCTGGCCACAACATTCTTTCTCTTGTAAAATGTCCTCAGAATGTTAAATATCCAGCTCTGGGAAGGTTGTAAGTTAGAGATCTCCTTTGTCCCAGTGGGTTTTTAAAATGCTTGTTTGCATTTCCTGTGGTGTGCTGCTGGTTTAAAAGCCAAAGTCACCAAGCATAACATGGGGGAAGCTCTCGCCAGCCAAGCCCCAAAGTTCACAGATTGGGTTATTTACAATGCGTTCCCTTAACATACCCAGGCAGGACTTGTCCTCACGTACTGATGTCAACAAGATAGCTCATGTGGCTTTCATTTCCTGGCATTTGACATAGAAGGGAAATCTCAGGGTTATATTACACCTCTCACTGGGAAAGGTCAAAGAGAACGTTTCCTTGCTGTGCCTGGCACATCCTCTGAACACAGCTGTCTCCAGAACACAACACCATGGCTCACATTCCCCCTCCCATGCTCTGGAGTCTGGTTCAAGCACAGCTGCTTACCTGTTTCCTACCACATGCTTGTCTTTACTTCCAAAGATTCTTCTTTTTTTTTTTTTTTTTTTTTAGATGGTATTTTGCTCTTGTCGCCCAGGCTGGAGTGCAGTGGCATGATCTCAGCTCACTGCAACCTCTGCCTCCGAGTTCAAGTGATTCTCCTGCCTCAGCCCCCAAAGTAGCTGGGATTACAGGCATCTGCCACTATGCCTGCCTAATGTTTTTTGTATCTTTAGTAGAGACGGAGTTTCGCCATGTTGGCCAGGCTGGTCTCGAACTCCTAACCTCAGGTGATCCGCCCACCTCAGCCTCCTAAAGTGCTGGGATTACAGGCATGAGCCACTGCTCCCGGCCCAAAGATTTTTTATGATAAAAAACTACACCCTCAAAGTGGAGCAACACCCGGTGTGCTGGCTTCCTGGGAGGCTGAGACAGGAGGATCACTTGAGCCCAGAGTTTAAGGCTAGCCTGGGCAACATAGTAAGACCCTATCTCTAAAAAATAAAAACAATAAAGTAGAGTGGTGGCCATCTGTACATTTATAAGAATGGCAGTTTTCAGAGGTGATACTAAAGACTGTTGGGGTTTCTTGGTATGTCATATGGAGGGATATAAATTTAGACTCTAAAGTTTACAGTGTGAAGAAATTAAAGATAAACATGTCTTAAGCAAATCTCCAACAAAAAAATCTATAGTTTTAAAAGACATTAGAGGGTGATTATTCGCATGTTAATCTTGATAAAAACTATGCAAAAAGAATACAACATTATGGAAACCAGGAAATAATTCTGCCAGCAACATGACCACACTTGACATTTTGAATATTTATATCCATTCCCTATTAATCACATGTATATTTATGTAGATAGATGTACAGTTTGGAAAACTGGTTTATTTTTTTGTATTTTTTATTATATATTATATAATTAATATATAATATTATTAATTATTATAATAATTATATAATATATCCAACAAAATATAATAATTATATTATATTATATAATATTATATAATAATTATATATTATAATATAATAATTATATAATATTATAATATAATATTATATAATAATTATATTATATAATATAATTATATAATTGTTATATTATATAATTATTATAATTAATTATAATAATTAATACATATGTAATATATTATATATAATTATATAATTCTGTGTCCATTAACCAACTTCTCCCTATACCCTCTGTCTCTTCTACACTTTCCCGCCTCTAGCAACCACCATTCTGTTCTCTACTTCTGTGAGATCAACTTTTTTAGTTCCACATATAAGTGAGAACACGCAGCATTTATCTTTCTGTACCTGGCTTATTTCACTTAACATAATATCCTCCAGACTCATCTATGTAACTGCGAATCTATGTAGCTGCAAATGGCAGGATTTTATTGTTTTATGGCTAAAGGGTGTTCCATTTTGTGGTGTGTGTGTGTGTGTGTGTGTGCATGTGTATTATATTTCTTTATTAATCTCTTTTTGGATAATTAGGTTGATTCTATATGTCAGCTGTTGCGAATAGTACTGCAATAAACATGTGAGTGCAGATACCCCCTCAACATACTGATTTCCTTTCCTTTGTGTATATACCCAGGAGTAGAATTGCTGGATCAGACAGTAGTTCCATTCTTTTGTTTTTTGAAGAACCTCCATACTGTTTTACATAATGGCTGCACTAACTTACATTACCACCAGTAGTGTATGAGAATTCCCTTTTCTCTGCATCCTTGCCGGCACTGGTTATTTTTTGTCTTTTTTATAGTAGCCATTCTAACTGGGGTGAGATGGTATCTCATTGTGGTTTTGATTTCCATTTCCCTGGTTATTAGTGATGTTGAGCATTTCTTTAGATACTTGGCCATTTGTGTATCTTCTTTTGAGAAATTTCTGTTCAGATCATTTGTCCATTTTAAAATGAGATTGATTTATTGCTGTTGAGTTCCTCATAAATTCTGAACAGTAATCATTTGACAGATAGGCAATTTGGAAATATTTTCTCCCATTCTGCAGATTATCTCTTCAATCTGTTGATTGTTTCCACTGCTGTACAGAAGCCTTTTATATTGATAAAATCTTATTTGTTTATTTTTGCTGTTCTTGCCTGTGCTTTTGAGGTCTTACACAAAAAATCTTTGCTCAAACCAATGTCCTGGAACATTTCCTCAATGTTTTCTTCTAGTAGTTTGTTTCATAGTTTCAGGTCTTAGATATAAATCTTTAATTCATTTTGATCTGATTTTTGTATATGGTGAGAGATAGGGGTTTAGTTTCATTCTTCTGCATATGGTTATTCAGTTTCCCCAGCACCATTTATTGAAGAGACTGTACTTTTCCCATCATATGTTCTTTGTGTCTTTGTCAAAAATAGCTTGGCTATAAATGCATGGATTTATATCCAGGTTCTCTATTATATTCCACTGGTGTATACGTCTGTTTTATGCCAGTACCATGCAAATTTTGTTACATGACTCTGTATTATATTTTTAAGTCAGGTAGTGTGATGCCTACAGCTTTTTTTTTTTTTTTTTTTTTTTTCCCTCAGGATTGCTTTGGCTATTTTGGGTCTTTTGTGGTTCCATAAATTTTAGGATTTTTAAATATTTTTTGTGAAGAATGTCATTGGTATGTTGATTGGGATTGCATTGAATCTGTAAATTGCTTTGAGTAAAATTGTCACATTGATAATATTAATTCTTCCAATCCATGAGCATAGAGTATCTTTCCATTTTTGTTGTTGTTGGCATTCTCTTCTATTTCTTTTGTGAGTAGTTTTTCTTATATATCTTTCACTTTTTTGATTAAATTGATTCCTAGGTATTTTATATTCTTTGTAGCTATTGTAAATGGGATTGCATTCTTGATTTATTTTTCAGCTAGTTTATTATTGGTGTATAGAAACATTACTAATTTTTCATAATGTTAGGTAATGTTGATTTCATACCCTAAAAATCTAAATGCTCCACCAAAAACACTCTTAGACCTGACAAACTTTACTGAATTTGTTTGTCAGGTGTAAGACTTTTTTTGGTAGAGCTTTAGGTTTTTCTGAATATAAGATTATGTCATCTACAAAGAATGACAATTTCCTCCTTTCCAATTGAGATTTCCTTTGTTTCTTTCTCTTGTCTAATTGCTCTGGCTAGGACTTCCAGTACTATGTGGAATAAGAGTGGTGAAAATGAGCATCCAGTTGTCTTGTTCCAGTTTAGAGAAAAAGCTTTCAATTTTCCCCCATTCATTATAATGTTAGCTGTAGATTAGTCACATATGGCCTTTATTGTGTTGAGGTATGTTCTTTCTGTAACTAATTTGTTGACAGTTTTATCATGAAGGGATGTTGAATTTTATCAAGTGATTTTTCTGTATCTGTTGAGATGATCATATGATTTTTGTTCTTCATTCTATTGATGTGATGTATCATGTTTATGGGTTTGTACATGTTGAACCATCCTTGCATCCCTTGGATTAATCCCACTTGATCTTGGTGTATAATGTTGTTGATGTGCTATTGGATTCAGTGTGCTGATATTTTGTTAAAGATTTTTGCACCTATGTTCATCAGTATTATTGACCTGTAGTTTTCTTTTTTGTTATGTCTTTGTCTAGTTTTGGTACTAGGGTGATGCTGGTCTCATACAATGAGTCTGGAAGAAATATCCCCCTTCAATGTTTTTGAAAAATTTAAGAAGAATTGGTGTTTTTTCTTTAATTGGTGTTATTTTTTCTTTTTTAAAAATTTGGTAGAATGCAACATTAAAACCATCTAGTCCTGGGTTTGTCTTTTTTGGGAGACTTTTTCTTACTAATTCTATTTTATTCATTACTGGCTTGAGGTTTTCTGTCTGTTTCTTCCCAGTTGAATCTTATTTATTTATTTATTTATTTATTTATTTATTTATTGAGACGGAGTCTTGCTGTGTCGCCCAGGCTGGAGTGCTGTGGCACAATCTCGGCTCACTGCAAGCTCTGGTTCCCGGGTTCACACCATTCTCCTGCCTCAGCCTCCCAAGAAGCTGGGACTACAGGTGCCCACCACCACGCCTGGCTAATTTTTTGTATTTTTTTAGTAGAGACGGCATTTTACTGTGTTAGCCAGGATGGTCTCAATCTTCTGACTTCATGATCCAACCACCTCGGCCTCCCAAAGTGCCGGGATTACAGGCAGGAGCCACCGTGCCCGGCCTTTTTTTTTTTTTTTTTTTTTTTTTTTTTT